>NC_068912.1:20337500-20675000 GCF_023091745.1 Budorcas taxicolor
CTTTGTGTAGCTTTTTGCTCTTAGGATAGACAAATATCAGAGTTGGGCAGAGATTTTGAAGTCTGGGAAGATAAATGCGTTTCAGAAAGTAGATATGAGCACCAAAAACAAAATTAGTATTTCCTTCTCTATTATTGGGAACAAATAAAACTACAGGGCCTGTTGGCTCCCTATTTCTCTTTAGCTCCTTATGACTTTATGGATGGGGTGCAGGTTTATAGGAATTATTCTTTTCCTTTCCTCATTGATCAATACCAGCCTGGCAGGAGCACTGATTAAACTTTCTGTCCTTGATGCCCTCCAAAGGAGCAGGCATCCTAGACTCTGGGGAGTTCTCAAGTTCGGCATGCTGCCTGGAGGGCTGGCAGGATGGAATGTGAGGCTGGGAATAACTTTTTAAATCACAGTCCGAACTAAGGGTGAGCCTGTGCACCTTCCTAAGAGGGTATTCCTTCTCCCACAGCTTCTGTCTTGTGTTCTTCCTTTCTCTTTTCTCAGCCCAGGCACTAACCCTGTCCTTTCTTTTTGATCAAGTGGTAAGTTCTACATCCAAGAGAGCTGGGAAGAATAAAGGACATGCCCAGGCAGGATCAGGGTCATTGGGAACCCCTGGATAAGGGAACAGGGGTAGGGTAAATTGCTTAAGTAAATGTACCAGGTAACTGGTGAATTTTCTGGTTGGGAGAAAAAGGACAGTAAACTTATGAAGATAATTTAGGAAGATATATAGACCAATGTCTCCCCATTCCCCTGTCTTTGTGTCTGCCTGTGTCTTTATCTGTATCTAATCTTCCAGCCTTTCCACTTGTCTCCTTAGCAGTCTCATCTGTTCTTATGGCTTCATTCATCTCTGCTGTGATTGTTCTTCAGGTGCTCAGTTTGTCTGACTCTTCGTGACCCCATGGACTGCAGCACATCAGACTTCCCTGTCCTTCACTATCTCCCAGAGTTTGTACAAACTCATGTCCACTGAGTTGATGATGCCATCCAACCATCTCATCTTCTGTTGCCATCTCTTCTATGGGTTCACTCCCGAACCAAAATCACCAGCTTCAGCCTCTCTTGCCTCTTTCTTATGCTCTAGACTCACGTTTTCAGGATAATTCATCATAAAACTCAAGTTGAATGATGTCACTCTCCTAATCAGAAATCTTCAGTGTCTCCTCCACTATCATGGGCCAGAGAGTGAAAATCTTTAGCCTGGCCAGAAAGATCCCCTTAACCTAATCTCCCACTATACCCTGTCAGGCACCCTGTTCTTCAGCTGTATGATTTTTTTTTAATTGGAGTATACTTGATCCACGGTTCTGTGATAGCTCTGGGTGTATGGCAATTAGCTACATGATCTTAACACATATCCCATGCTTTCCTGCCTCTATTACTCATTTCACTCTCACCTGCTGGCTTCCTGTTTCCACACGTCCAAGTTCTATCAGCCTTTGGGCTCAGCTCAGCCTTTGGGCCACCTTTTGTTAAGCCCTTTTTGATCCCCTTGAGCAGAAACAATCTCTCTTGTAACACTATGCCTTCTCTCCATTTCTTGACTTTAAAAGTCTTTAAAGGTAAAAACTGATTTATTTATTTTGGTAAACCATCAAAACCTAGCACAATACTCAGTAAATGTTTTATTGAATAAACTGAGGGTACTAAGTATTTTCCTTGCTTGGTCCTACAGCTGGGGAGAAAACTGGGGAAACAAAGGCTATATCCTCATGGCCCGGAATAAGAACAACGCTTGTGGCATTGCAAATCTGGCCAGCTTCCCCAAGATGTGACTTCCACCAGCCAACCCCATCCTGCTCTTCCATTCCCTCCACAATGGTGCAACATGCTTATGTACCTTGAAGGAAACTGGCGTGCCTTTCTTGACACAGATGTGGTGACACAGAGATTGTCCGTTCAGTCTCCCTGTTTGTGCTTCAAGTGACACTCCTACTCCTTTCTTCTCTTCACCCAAGGTCTTTATGTTTTCATTGTTACCACAGTAGAATTTCCCTAATAGATATGCACTCTTAGGCTAAGAGATGTGACCAGCACCTGCCCTGACTGTGTTGTTCTGAGACCAATGCTGTATAGAGGCTAGGGACCCTCAGAGAGGCTAAATTCTCATTCACAGGGACGAGTTAGCTTTAACCACTTGAGAGGACTAAGGTGACCTGACTTCTCAGTCTCCATGTTTACCTCTCTATCTTCCAGGTAGAAATTCTACCCCATTAATAAATCTATTCACAAATCTTTGGTGCAAGTTTACATGATACAACAAATGTGTTTTCTTTTTCCTTCTTTGCATTTTTAAAGAAAACTGTGTTTATCGCTTGTCTATAATTTAATAAATAGCTGTTTAGTAAACATTCATTTTGTGTCAGATACTGGGCGAGGTGGCTGGAGACAAAAAAATGAATGAAACATATTCCTTATATATGATGTGTTCACAGTTGGGAGATTCTGTTGCATAAACAATTCATCCTAATTCATTTATTTGTTTATTCCTTCCACTAACATTTTTTAGTGCTTACTTGGTATTAAGAGTTGTACTAAGTATCAGGGATTAAATGGATATAAAAAGATTTCAATATTTAATTCTATCTGTATGGAGACCAGATTAAGTGATACATGAACCTAGGTCTTGAAAAATATCTTTCTGTGGTTCGAGAACCTAAACTTTTGCTTTTACCAAAAGAGGAAATTGAAACTCTTTATAATAATTCCTAAACAGTATCAGTTTTAAAAGAGCTTAGCTGGCTAATAGTAAATCAGCACAATGAGCTTTTGGCATTTTTCACAAAATGTTTTTTGAGCATCTGTTATTACTACTAGAAAGAGTTCACATTTATTGAACACTGACCATGTGTCAGGCACTACTTTATTTCATGCTGTGCAAAAACCATTTATTTTTGTGTGTCAGTATTTATTACCATGTCATTTGCAATGTATTCAAAGCTACCAGGCTGAAATAAATTAGTAAGATGCGGCCCTGACTTCTATGAAAGTTATAGACTAGTGACAGACATAAAAACAACTAATAATATCAACCATAATTAAATAAATACAAACTGTGGAAGCTCAAGATTGAGTCATTCATTCTTAAAATATTTTAGATGCAGTTTCATTGAAAACAAAGCTTTGAAATATCTGAATGTGCAGAGAAGACTGGGGATTGAGGGGGATGAGGGAATGGAGAGATTGGGCGTGATGTGAAGAGTTGGATTAGGTGAGGCTGAAGGTTCTGGGTAAACACCAAGAGAGATGTATGTGTGTGAATGATAAGGGCTGCAGTGGCTGCAAGTATGGGGTGTAAACACATATACATGGTAGAGCTGAGGAGAGAAAGTAGTTTGGAGGTGAGTCCAAGAAGGCCTTGAAAGCATTTGGTGTCCCAAGAAGCTCATACTTTATTCTAGAAACATTCAGGTATTTAATTGGCATCAAATATTTTTGAGTAGGAGAAGGACACAATCAGATTTTTTTTTTTTAATGTTAGCAGTGCTCCTCTGGCAGTGCTGTAAAGAACAAATAACAGATGAGGAACAAAATGGAAATGCAAGAAAATGGAAAGTCAAGATTTAGGAGACACTGCACATACTCTAGGGCTTCCCAGGTGGCACAGTGGTAAAGAATTCACCTGCCAATGCAGGAGACAGAAGAGACACTGGTTTGATCCCTGGGTCAGGAAGATTCCCTGGAGTAGAGGAAATGGCAACCCACTCCAGTATTCTTGCCTGGAAAATTCCATGGTCAGAGGGACCTGATGGCTACAGTCCTTAGGGTAGCAAAGAGTCGGAGATGACAGCACACACACACGTACTCTATTTCTTCTAAAAAAAAAAAGAATATTTAATGGAAGCATAACTCCTGAACTTTTCTGAAGCTCAGGTGTTAATTTGGCGGATTGGGAATGTAAAACGGCATTCAGACCCCAAGAATAGTATATTGAAATGTGTATGCATGAGTGAGCACATTCAGTAACCTGCATGTAGTCTCTGTGATGCTTTGTAAAGACAAGCTTGAGAGAGGTCTGACTCCTCTCGAGGCAAATCTACACACTTCTAGTATTTTGATTTTTTTTTTTTTTCTTTCTGCCTGAAGAACATCCTTTAAAATTTCCTTTTGTATGGCTGTATGAGCAAAAATTTATTTTATTCCTCTATGTATTTGGGTTTATTTCTAGATTTTCTATTCTGATACATTAATATGTATATCTGTATTTAACTGGTTTCATACATTTTATAATGTTTTAATATCTAGTCACACTAGTCTTCCCCTATTACTCTCCTTTTCTAGATTTTTTTCCTGAAAAGTCTTATTTCCTATTTTTTCCATGTGATCTTTAGAATTAGCTTGCCAAATTGTCTAAAATTCTGCTGGTATTTTTATTTAGATGGTATTAAATTTATATCTGCAGGGAAAACTGACTTCTTTATAGTATTGAATCTTCCTATCTAAGAGTAAGAGGTGCCTTTATATTTTGTCAAATGTTCTTTTGTGCCCTTCTTATAGATATTACCCATTTCTTGCTAACTTCTTTTCTAGTGAGTTTACCTTTTATTATTATTTTGCACTTTAAATGTGGTCTTTTCCAATATAATTTCTGATTGGATGTATATTTGAAAGCTGTTGATTTCTCTTATATTAGTTTTTGTACTCAGCTACCTTACCTTGAATAGACTTGTAGAGCCACCATTTCACGTTCCTACCTGAATGCTGAGTGTTCACTTCTTCACTTCCTCACCCTCTCTGTATTGTCTGATGCCAGCTGTCCTGGTGGATGTGAGGTGGGTCTCAGTGTGGGTTTGATCTGAGTTGCCTTGGTGACTGATGCTGTTGAGCATCTTTGCATCGGCTAAAGAGCCATCCAAATGTCTTTCTTGGTGAACTTACAAACTTTTGCCCATTTTTAATTGGGTTATCTTTTATTTAGTCCTAAGAATTCTTTATATATTTTGGATACAACTCCTTTATCAGATGTATGATTTTCAAATATTTTTTCCCAGTCTGCAAATTTTCTTTCCATTTTTAAATTTTTTAGGCCATGCTGTGTGGTGTTTGGGATTTGGGATCTTAGTTCCCCAACAAGGGGTCAAACCCGAGCCCCCTACATTGGGAGTCTTAACCATTGGACCACCAGGGAAGTCCCTTCTTTTCAATTTCTTAAGAGAGTCTTGAAATACAAAGGTTTTTACTGCTGATTAAATGCAGTTTAGCAGTTTTCCTGTGTATAGACTATGCTTTTGGTGTCATGTAACCTTCAGCAAACTAGTAATAGGGGGAAACACCTTCAATTTGAATAAGAACATCCACAAAATACTTACAGGTAACATTATACTTTGGAGAAGGGAATGGCAGCCTACTCCAGTATTCTTGTCTGGAGAATGCCATGAACAGAGGAGCCTGGTGGGCTACAATCCCATGGGGTTGCAAAGAGTAAGACACGACTGAGCAACTAACACAACAACAACCACCTCACCTTGAATTCTCTTTTGGTTTGTACTTTTTGCGGTTGATTCTTTTGATTTTGGGGAGAGGTTTTTGAGCATGTAAGCATATCATCCACAGAAGTCAGTATTACCATTTTCTTTCCAATTTTACCTCTAATTTCTTTCTTGTCTGTTTACATTAGATAGTATCTCCAAAATGATGCTGAGCAATAGAATTGATAGGTCTCAACTTAGCACATCATTATTTTTATAGATGTGTGAAATTCCCTTATAAAGATGTATCTAATTCATGTAAGTAAACTTCAGTAAATGAATATCTATATTGTTTCCAGAGTTCTGTTACAAGTCATACAGTAATTAATGATTGATATTTTGACACAAAGTTTTTAAATTACTGTAAATCAAGTCTGTAATTATATTTTTTATTTCTTTCATAATAACAATATTAGCTAACATTTAAATGCTTTACCTACCCTTATTATTGCCATTTTACAGACTTCAAATAGCTTCTGCAAGGTAACCTAGCAAGTAAGTGGTTGAACCAGGATGCAGACCAGGTCTGTTTTGTTTTTCTTTCTCCTTCTACATATTTTATTATTTTTATTTTTAACTTTGTTATAGAACATTTTAAACATATATATGAAAGGAGAAAGAGAGAGTGATAGAGTGAATCCCTGTATACATCACCCCTGTCAACAATTACCAACATTTTCCAATCTTGTTTCGTCTATCCCTTCTCATTTTTTTCAGTGTTTTAAAGCAAATCCCAGATATCACTTCATGAATACTTCATTATACATCTCTAAGTGAGAAATTTTTTAATATAACCACCATGCCATTAGTACATCCAACAAAATTAATAGTTATTTCTTAGTATCATTTAATATTTAGCCCATTTAAAAACCTCTCCAATCATTTAATGGTGTTTTTTTTACTGTTGGTTTTCTCAAATTAGTATCCAAACAGTTTTATGCATTGCATTTATTTCCTAAGTCTCCAGTATTCATTGACAGTCACCTCCTCACCCTGCCCTCTCCCCACACACACCTACTTTTTTCTTGTAATTGATTCCATGGAGAAGCCAGATCATTTGTCCAATAGAATGTCTCATACTCTGCATTTGGCTGACTGCTTGCTCTTTTGGAATCCAAGGTCCTAGTGCTCTTAGCTACTACAATATTCTCTATTTCTCATTATCTTTCATGAATGTTGTGAGGAGGATATGAAAATTTTCAAGCGACAGCCCATTGACTTTCAGTGGCACAGATATTATAATACTACTGGGCAGTTTTATTCTTTAATAGTACACATCCTTCTTGCTGAATTTTCAGGCTCTAATACTCTTGAAAAACCTTCAAATACAGCTTAGTTTGTCCATGGACTTCAGGAATTTGATTCTTCACTTCTGGACATTTATAGCCTTAAGTCTGCTTTCCTGTGACAACCTAAGAAAAAACATACAAGGTGAAAGTTGTGAGTTACGTTTTATTCAGGGACCTTACTGAGTACTATAGCCTGGGAAACAGCCTCTCAGTTGCTATAAGGGAACTGCTCCAAAGAGTTAGGGGGAGGAGCAAATATGTATATGAATTTTCTTAGCTGGGAAATACACATAGTCAAGCGTACATCTTGGCAAAAGATTACTGCTAACTACAAAGAACAGGTATCTCAAGTTAATAATTTTAGTGCTTTTCTATATATGGAAAAATCAATCAGTCAATCAATCTTCCTGACCTTGTGTTAGACATGACACTATAAATATAAGCAACAACAATGAAATAAATTTGACTTCATCAAAATTTGGAACTTTTGTACATCAAAGTATCACTCAAGAGAGCCAAAAGACAGCCCACAAAGTAGGATAAAATGTCTGCAAATCATAAATCTGACTAAAAAAACTAATATCCATAATATATAAAGAGCTGCAACTCAACAATAGAAAACAACCCAATGCAAAAATGGGCAAAGGATTTGAATGAGCTTTTTTCCAAAGATGTACAAATGGTCAATAAACACATGAAAATATGCTCATCACCAGACTTCAGAGAGGGCTTCCCTCATAGCTCAGTTGGTAGAGTCCGCCTGCAATGCAGGAGACCCTGGTTCGATTCCTGGGTTGGGAACATCCCCTGGAGAAGGGATAGGCTATCCACTCCAGTACTGTTGGGCTTCCCTTGCAGCTCAGCTGGTAAAGAATCTACCTGCAATGTGGGAGACCTGGGTTTGATCCCTGGGTTGGGAAGATCCTCTGGAGAAGGGAAAGGCTACCCATTCCAGTATTCTGGCCTGGAGAATTCCACGAACTTGTATAGTCTATAGGGTTGTAAAGAGTCAGACACAACTGAGCTACTTTCACTTTCAGCCTTTAGAGAAGTACACATCAAATAATGAGATACCACTTCACACTTATTATGGTGGCTATTACAAACAAGCAAAAAATAGCAAGTGTGGGAACAATGTAGAAAAATTGGTACATTGTTGGTAGAAACATAAAATGCAACTGTTGTAAAAAGTAAAATATAGAGTTACCATACTGCTCGACTCTAGGAATTTTACTGTGAGATATACATCAAAAAAATCGAAAACATGGACTCAGATACTTGTGTACTAATGTTCTTAGCAGCAGTATTCACAATAGCAAATGGTAGAAATAAAGTATGCATCAACAGATGAATAGACAAACAAAATGTGGTATATATATACACAATGGAATATTATTCAGCCTTAAAAAGAAATGAACCATTGATACATACTACAACATGGAAGAACAGTGCAAACATGATAAGTGAAATAAGCCAAACACAAAAGGACAAATGATTCATTAAATGCCTTATATGAGGCATTTAAAAATAGACATTCATAGAAACAGAAAATAGAATAGACTAGAAGTATAAGCAGGGGCTGGCTGTGTTCAGTCACTCAGTCATGTCTGACTCTTTGTGACTCTGCCTGCCATGCTTCTCTATCCATGGAATTTTTCAAGCAAGAATACTGGAGTGAGTTGCCATTTCCTCCTCCAGAGATTCTCCCCAACCCAGGGATCGAGTCAGTGTCTCATGTCTCCTGCATTGACAGGTGGATTCTTTATCACTGCACCATCAGGGAGTAGGGAGCAAAATCCTAAGTTATTGTTTAAAGCGTACAAGTTTTCTGTTTGGAATGATGAACAGATTCTAAGTATGGGAGGTTATGAGTATGTTGGGAAAAGGAAAATACTGGAACTCTTTGTACTTTCAGCTCAATTTTGCTGTGACCCTAAAACTGCTCTAAAAAATTAAGTCTACGTTTTAAAAAAATTTCTGGAATTAGATTGTGGTGATAATTACACAACATTGTTAATTTACTTAAGGCCACTTAATTGTATACTTAAAAATAGCTAAAATGGTAAATTTTATGTTATGTATTGTTTACTAGAATTTAAAAAAAGAACCAAGAAGAGAAGTTCTAGCAACTATTTAAAGCTTTATTATCTAGCCATGTGATTTTGAATTAAACATTGCTCCATGTTTAGTAATAACCGTTTTGTTGTTATTCCTGTCTTTTCTGTTTCTCTTACAATCCATATTAGAAAATTCTGTGTCTCTGTCTTCAAAATGTGATATGTCTGGCCACTTCTCTACCTCAGCCACAACCCCTACCCGCAGTGTGACTCCCTGTCGCTTCTCACCCGGATTCTGTGGTAGACCACCATGCTGCACACTCTGTGCTGTAGCTGCCCTGTAGTCTGTTCTCTGGGCAGCAGGTCATACCACTCCCCTGCACAAAGCCCTCCCGGTGAACTATCGTGTATTGAACATGCCAGACACTGCTCTAGGACAGTGACAAAAACCTATGACCTCATGGAGCTTATATTTTGGTGAATTTAGAATACAGTACACATTCTTAAGTGACCTACAAGCATGATATGGTCCCAGGTTACCTCTCTGACTTCATTTTAGCCCATGGCCTTGTGGAAAACAGTTCTGTAAACAAGATTAGAATTCTGTTAGAAATGAAGTAAGGGGTGAGTAGTTGTGGTTAAAAAATATTCATGCTTATATTGAAAAAATGCTTACCAAATTTCCCTCCCCAGTGAGACAACCTATGATGTTATCTGGATCCTGTGTTCAGGTTCAAGATCAAGAGTTTTGACTGATGTATGTTGTCTTCCTCATCAAGTTTGGATATGGCCCCTTGAGGTCTGGCAACCAAAACTTGTCTATATCTAACATATCTAAAAAATATTGGAGAAAAATAGATAACTACAATGAAAGTCTCTGGAAAGGAGAGAATTGGATGAAAAATAGAACAGTTACTGTTGATCCATAGCATACATTATACCCAGTGGGGCTGAAGTAAGGAAGACTCCCCCTTTGGTGGTGGTGAAGTGAGTTTCTTGACCATCCAATTGGCAACCACCAAATTTGTTCTCTCCAGGGATCTTCTTTATTGCCACCATGGCCCCTTGTTCTTCCTGCTAGATAATCTTGCTTGTTCTTATTCTTCATGGCTATACCAGAGGTGGTGGTGGTTGTTGTTTAGTTGCTAAGTCATGTCTGACTCTTTTGCAACCTCATGGACTATAGCCCACCAGGCTCCTCTGTCCATGGGATTCTCCAGGCAAGAATACCGAAGTGGGTATTTCCTTCTCGAAGGGATCTTCCTGATCCAGGGATTGAACCTGTGTCTCCTGCAGTGCAGGCAGATTGTTTACCACTGAGCCCCCTGTAGGTATGGGGTAAATGCTTTTCTTGAGACTGACTACTCAGCTTTAGCTGTGGTACAAGTTGGGAGCCTAGAAAGGCAATAAACTGATAGGCCTGGGGATTCTTTGTCAAGTTTCTATAGCAGTTCAGTAGCCCTTGGTTCAATTCCTCCTGCTAGTTCCCACAGCCAAATATTTTTTTCCTAGTCACTATAACCAGAGGATGCAAAGTTCTGATAGGCTAGCCTTAGGTCCTACACCCACCCCTGGAGCTGGTAGGGGAGTTGCTTTTCTCTTAACCCAATGTGTGTGTGGTGGGGGGGGGATAGGGGGTGGGTCCCCGTTTTATCTTATCATTATTTTTTTTTAGTCCATGGGGTCACAAAGAGTTGGACACGACTGAGCAACTAAGCATGTGAGCTAGTATGACTAGGCAGCCTATCTATTGATGGGTGGGGCTGTATTCCAGCCTATGGGGTTGCAGAGAGCCAGATATAACTTAGACAACAGCAAGACTCTTGAGAGTCCCTTGGACTGCATGGAGATCAAACCAGTCAATCCTAAAGGAATATTCATTGGAATACTGTTGCTGAAGCTGAAGCTCCAATACTTTGGCCACATGATGCAAAAAGCCAAGTCATTGGAAAAGACCCTCATGCTAGGAAAGATTGCAGGCAAAAGGAGAAGCGGGCGACAGTAGATGAGATGGTTAGATAGCATCACCCACTCAGTGGACATGAATTTGAGCAAACCCTGGGAGATAGTAAAGGACAGGGAAGCCAGGCATGCTGCAGTCCATGGGGTTCCAAAGAGTTGGACACGCTTTAGCAACTGAACAACAATACATACAATCATTTTCAAGCAGATTATATGCACACTAACATGTTCTTTTCATCAGTGCATTGTTAAACTAAGAATGGAGAAGTAACATATTAAGGAGAAATAATGGGAGACCTATGTTTCTGAATAGATTGAACAGCAACAGAAATAAAGGAAATTAGAAGATTCAAACAGTTCAGCTCTTTTAATCAGCCAACCAGCTTGCTGGCAACAAGGCAAGTCTTCTGTTGAGAAAGATCCTGTGGAGTAGGCTTGTGGTTGCCAGTGACCTCTGTCTTATCTGTAGCTGCAGTAGGAAGTTGCTTGTTCTTCATTTTTGCTTTAGCCATGTTGCAATTCCCAGAATCGAAGTATTTTTGTCCTTTCTGCAATCATTTTCTTAAAAAATCTGAACCTCTAGGCTTTTGTCCCAGATGAGGATCCCTTGCTATTAATTCTACTTTTTCAGCTTTCTCTGGACTGATCACTTTATCTTCCAATTCCTTCTGCTCCTCTGTGGAGGCTGCCTCAGAGACTTCCTTGAACATATTGCTTCTTCCCCCTTGTCCTGCTCTGCCCCATTTCAAATAAAGATGATATTACCACAGAAGGGGAAATGATGGCTAGGTGAAATAGACAAATAATGTACACTGTAAGACATGCTTTAGCTCTAGTATTCTCCACCCCTGTAGAGAAGACAGATGTTGCTCACATCTGTTGCTTGTGATACATTTCCATGGGTACACTCACCAAATAATGTGAGTGTACCATAAACTTCCCTTTCCTCCCCCAGAAAGCATACTGGAATGTACATATATTCTATCAAAGTGATGCTATTACAGAGATAACCTGAATCTAATTAATTTTAAATGTATCACTTGTAAATTTTGGTACTTTATTATTACAGACAAATTTCTGAGACTAAGTTGGAATTGATTATAACTCATCAAGTGTGTCACAATTGTTTTACATTTGTTGGAGGAAGGGTCTCATTTTTGGTACCCCAGTACTACTAAGTAATGTCTTGTTTTGATATCTTGGTAAAATTAACCTTCTTTCTTTGAGCACACATTGCCAAGTGACCAAGGTGGGGACCCAAGACAAGGGGGGATGTCTACTGGATCAAATATATTCTACACCAAGCAGATAATTACACAGGAAGTATTAGAAATACTATAGATTTTCAATTAAAAATGCCTATTTTCCTTGGTGATTCAAGAATCCTATTTTCTTTCTTCAGAAAATGTAAACTGGATAATTTTGACTTAGAGTTAATTAATTTTCTAGTCTCCCATACTGTCCTAAGTATGAGAGTATATTGGACCATGTTCCCATGGCATGTGGGATCATAGTTCCCCAACCGAGGATCAAACCCATGCCCCCTGCAGTGAAAGCCTGGAATTTTAACCACTGGACCTCCAGAGAAGTCCCTATTAAGTGTATTCTTCTTACCTTTGTGTACTTCTGGGACAGAAGGGTCAGTAACAACTGAACTATTTTAACTATGGAAATAATGTCTGTTATTAAATTCCCAGTACAAAATTAATCACTTGGCTAAATTAACAGAGAGTAAAACTAGCATTCAGTTCAGTTCAATTCAGTCGCTCAGTCATGTCGAACTCTTTGCGACCTCATGAATTGCAGCACGCCAGGCCTCCCTGTCCATCACCAACTCCCGGAGTTCACTAAAACTCATGTCCATTGAGTCGGTGATGCCATCCAGCCATCTCATCCTCTGTCGTCCCCTTTTCCTCCTGCCCCCAATCCCTCCCAGCATCAATTGGTATCATCCTAAAAGTCAGAGTCTTTTTCTGTAAAACTATGTAAGATAGTTCCTCAGAGAAACTTGAAGCAGCTGACTTTCAGAATGCATAAGCCTACGAAGTGGTGACTTAAAACCTGGAGAAAGCACTAGGCTTCCTTATTCTGCTTTCATTTCCCTTTTTGACATCATTCAGGAGATGTTTCCTCATCTGTGATGGAAGGGAGGCAGCAGGCTAGGGATTTAATACTGTACTATTGCAGATTTCCTCTCTTAAAAAAAAAAACTAGTTAAACGTGCAACAAGTATGCCCCATTTCAAAGGAGACTACGGTGCAAAAATCAAGTTTACAGGTTTGGAAGGTTGCAGGGTGAGCTTCATTTTATAACATGCAGCAAGTGTACACAAGGGTAGACTTATGGAATAATGTATTCCCCTAATGTTTTTAAATAGTATGTTTGTTTATAGACTTTTATATACCAGGAGGGGAGCAAAAGAACAGACAACCCTAAGGCTGGCTAAAAAGCCTCAGAAGACATGGCCAAATGGGTGATGCATCAGAAGTGAAGATAAAACATGTAGAAGATGATAATTAGAAAATTAATCTGATAAATATTTATTAGTTTTTGCTTAAACATGTATTAAAACAATACAAAGATAAGTAAGACAGGATTCTGTATTCTCAAGTCAACATAATATGAAATGATCTTATGTGATGGAAATAGAGAATAAGTTCAGAATTGCATGGTACAGTTTGTTTCTTAAAAGTATATAGAATATATGTATAACTGAATCATTTTGCTGTACACCTGAAACTAAAACAACATTGTAAATCAACTTGTCTCTAACATACAATAAAAATTAAATTTAAAAAGTATATAGAAATGAAAAATGGTGAAGTAGCCAGAGAAGACTGGGAAAGGCAATACTTGGGAAGTAGAACTTGCAAGGTAGAGAGGCCAAGGGGTGGAGAGAGCCATTTCTGAAAGACACAAATGACTGTGTAATGTGGGGCCTCACAAGACCAACTTGACTCCAGCAGAGGGTGAACATTTCTAAAAATCTACTCTTAATTGAGTAAAATGCTTAAGAATGGATGAGATTGTGAGACAATGCAGCAGGCTACAGAAAGCATTTGTAAAAATGGTGTGATAAAAATGCGTTTTAGGACTTCCCTGGTGGTCCAGTGGTGAAGAATCTGTCTGCCAATACAGGAGACACAGATTCCAGTCCCTGATCCATGAAGACCCCACATGCTGCAGGGCAATTAAACCTGTGCACCACGGCTTCTGAAGACTGCTTGCCCTCGAGCCCGTGCTCTGCAACGAGAGAAGCCACTTAAGAAGCCCAAGCATCGCATCTAGAGAATAGCCCCCTCTTGCCACAACCAGAGAAAGACTGCGTGCAGCAACAAAGACCCAACACAGCCAAAAAATAAACAATAAATAAACTTTTAAAAAATGTGTCTTAAGAGAACAGGGTAGTGATGTACACGCTGAAACTGCAAGGTAGATTGGATTGAAGGCTGTTGAAATAATTTAAATCATGTCAGTACATATTTATTGAGTTCCTACTGTATCATTGCATTCTATACTGTGGAGGATACAAAAATGAGTAAGGTACACCTAGTTCAGTTCAGTTCAGTTCAGTCGCTCAGTCGTGTCCGACTCTTTGCGACCCCATGAATCGCAGCACGCCAGGCCTCACTGGCAACTCCCGGAGTTCACTCACACTCACATCCATTGAGTCAGTGATGCCATCTAGCCATCTCATCCTCGGTCATCCCCTTCTCCTCCTGCCCCTGATCCCTCCCAGCATCACAGTCTTTTCCAATGAGTCAACTCTGCATGAGGTGGCCAAAGTACTGGAGCTTCAGCTTTAGCATCATTCCTTCCAAAGAAATCCCAGGGTTGATCTCCTTTAGAATGGACTGGTTGGCTCTCCTTGCAGTCCAAGGGACTCTCAAGAGTCTTCTCCAACACCACAGTTCAAAAGCATCAATTCTTCGGCACTCAGCCTTCTTCACAGTCCAACTCTCACATCCATACATGACCACAGGAAAAACCATAGTCTTGACTAGACGGACCTTAGTCGGCAAAGTAATGTCTCTGCTTTTGAATATGCTATGTCGGTTGGTCATAACTTTTCTTCCAAGGAGTAAGCGTCTTTTAATTTCATGGCTGCAGTCACCATCTGCAGTGATTTTGGAGCCCAGGAAAATAAAGTCTGACACTGTTTCCACTGTTTCCCCATCTATTTCCCATGAGGTGATGGGACCAGATGCCATGATCTTCGTTTTCTGAATGTTGAGCTTTAAGCCAACTTTTTCACTCTCCTCTTTCACTTTCATCAAGAGGCTTTTTAGCTTCTCTTCACTTTCTGCCATAAGGGTGGTGTCATCTGCATATCTGAGGTTATTGAGATTTCTCCCGGCAATCTTGATTCCAGCTTGTGTTTCTTCCAGTCCAGCGTTTCTCATGATGTGGACTTCCCTGATGGCTCAGACGGTAAAGCGTCTGTCTACAATGCGGGAGACCCAGGTTCGATCCCTGGGCTGGGGAGATCCCCTGGAGAAGGAAATGGCAATCCACTCCAGGACTATTCCCTGTAAAATCCCATGGACAGAGGAGCCTGGTAGGCTACAGCCCATGGGGTCACAAAGAGTCGGACGCGACTGAGCGACTTCCCTTCACTTCACTCTGCATATAAGTTAAATAAGCAGGGTGACAAAGTACACCTAATTTCTGTACTTAAAGGACCAACTGGTACATTTGTATGGCCCAACCGGTTATTTATATGTCCAATACACAAATAATTGTGAGATTAGATAGAGAAGAGAATGATGAATGATTTTTCTGGTCTCAGAATCTATGAGTTTGCCACAACAGAGCCTCCAAGTACTGTAGAGGCTCAAAAAGAGACATTAAGCTAGGGATAAAGAAAGGTTTTTTGGAAAGAGATATCTTTTGAGATGGGCCTTGAAGGAGAAACAGGCAGTGATGGGGGAAGAAAATTCCAGACAGTGGGAAGCAAAATGAATCGTTGGAGAAGTACTACTTTAAAACTGGGTTCAATCCCAGGTCAGCAACCAGCTCAGCAATCCCAGGTTTTGAAAGGCAAAATATACAGCCTATCAGAACTTGAATTTCCCTTCTGTTGAGTGAAAGTGAAGTGAAAGTCGCTCAGTCGTGTCCGACTCTTTGCGACCCCATGGACTATACAGTTTATGGAATTCTCCAGGCCAGATTACTGGAGTGAGTCGCCTTTCCCTTCTCCAGGGGATCTTTCCAACCCAGGTCTCCCGCATTGCAGGTGGATTCTTGACCAGCTGAGCCACAAGGGAAGCCCAAGAATACTGGAGTGGGTAGCCTATCCCTTCTCCAGGGGACCTTACCGACCCAGGAATCAAACCAGGGTCTCCTGCATTCCAGGCAGATTCTTTACCAACTGAGCTATAAATGAAGATAATAATCGTCCTACCTCACAGCGGTGAGAAGATCAAATAATAATATACAAAGAGTATAGCACATTGGAAAAGGAAGTGGCAACCCACTCCAGTATTCTTGCCTGGAGAATCCCATGGACAGAGGAGCCTGGTGGGCTAAGATCCATGGGGTTGCAAAGAGTTGGACACAACTGAAGTGACTTAGCACGCATGTACATAGCACATTCACTGGCATATAATTGGTGCATCCAACAAATGTTAGCTAGGACTGTTGTAACAACAAAGTGTGGAAAAAGTGCAGAGGATAATAAGCATAAATGTCCTTGAAACATGAATAAAGATAGCTGCTTTGAGTGTAAGATTTATGTATGAGAAGAGCTGCCTTAATCTGACTGCTATAATAAAATACCATAAACTGGGTGGCTTATAAATGTGTGTGTGTGTGCACTCCATCTTGTCCAACTCTTTGCAACCCCATGGGATTGTAGCCCACCAGGCTTCTCTGTCCATGGGATTTTCCAGGCAAGAATACTGGAGTGGGTTGCCATGCCCTCCTCCAGGGGATCTTCCTGACCCCGGAAATGAACCCATCTCTCCTGCATCTCCGGCATTGGCAGGCAGATTCTTTACCGCTGATCCGCTTGGGAAGCTTATAAACAACCAAAATGTATCTCCTCACAGTTCTGGAGGCTGGGAAGTCCAAGATCAAGATGCTGGCAGATTCATTGTCTGGTGAGGCTCCCTTCCTTGTTCATATATGGCTGTGAGTGAACACATGGTGAGCTGTGTCCTCCAAGATGAAAGGGGTAAGGAAGCTCTCTGGGCTGGGAGTGTTCAACATAAACCTACCATGGTTTGTCATATTAGAAAAGAGTCCATAAAAGAGCACTAATGTCATGCCAAATATAGAGATTCAGGACTCAGAAGCCATTTTGAATGTTTTCACTGACTGAAGATGGGACAATATGAGAAACATTAACTATTAAGCTGCATTGAATTGAAGCACATAAAATATGGTTAAACCCATGAATTCATAATGATACAAAAATAATTTAAAGGTTTGCAAGGTTCAGACTGTATTTGGAACTCAGAATAAACTATTTTTTTTAATGTTTAAGATAGGGAAATATAAATACTGCCATGTTTGAGAACATTAGATATAATAATGGTATTGGAATTTTATTTATTTCAGAGTCTTTATCTTTTAGAGATACACACTGATATATTTACATGTGAAATAATCTGATGTCTAGTATTTGGTTCAAAATAATCTGGGTAAGTGGGAAGGTAAATAAAGCAAGACTGGCCACATATTGATAATTGTTAAAGCAGGATAATGGTCTCATGGGGCTCACTTTACCATATCTCTGTGTTTATTTATGTCTAATTGTCCACAATAAAAGTGTTTAAAAAAAAAAAAGCTAGATGCATATAGCTGATTTTGCTGTACAGCAGAAACTAACACAACATTGTGAAGCAATTATACTCCAATAAAATTTTGTAATAAAAAAAGCTAAATGACCATAAGCATGTAAATGTCTACTACAGATAAGAATATTCAACATTGTAATGATCTTGAGTCTCCACAAATTTATAATATGTATATTGAACATATTTATGATACATATACCTTCTCTAGTGCCTCAGATGGTAAAGAGTCTACTTCCAATGCGGGAGACCCAGGTTTGATCCCTGGCTGGGGAAGATCCCCTGGAAAAGGGAATGGCAACCCACTCCAGTATTCTTGCCTGGAAAATCCCACGGACGGAAGAGCCTGGTTGGGCCCCCATCCTTGGGGTCACAAAGAGTCCACACTAACACACTCACTCCCTCATGATATATATAGTAATTCAATATAAATATCAATTTAAATAAACTGACAGAAATTTTCAGAAAGCTTGATAAACTGATTTTTAAAACTCATGTGGGAAAGTTAACAGGCACAAAACATTAAGACAACTTTGATAAAGAAGAATAAACATAAGAGTGACCCACCCTCTTAGACATCAAAACATATTCAAAGCTATTTTAATTAAAACCCTGTGTTACTGAGGGGGCAATAGGAAAGAGAACGCATTAGTGAGCTCAGAAACTGACCCATGTATAAATGGGAATTCTCATCTGGGTGAGAATTAGACAACAGTAGATCATGGATGTGGAGAAGGCGATGGCACCCCACTCCAGTACTCTTGCCTGGAAAATCCAATGGGCGGAGGAGCCCGGTAGGCTGCAGTCCATGGGGTCGTGAAGAGTTGGACATGACTGAGCAACTTCACTTTCACTTTTCACTTTCATGCATTGGAGAGGGAAATGGCAACCCACTCCAGTGTTCTTGCCTGGAGAATCCCAGGGACGGGGGAGCCTGGTGGGCTGCCGTCTATGGGGTCGCACAGAGTCAGACATGACTGAAGCGACTCAGCAGCAGATCATGGATGAGTTGTGTTGAAAAGAATAAAGCGGTTTTTCCTAGGAAATCACGGAGGAAACCAGGAGTACAGGAACTTATTCTTAATCTCTTCATAACTAAAATTTTCCATCTGAAAGTTGCTGTTTTTAGGTAAATTGAATAATCAAAATGATGAGACTTTAAAGAGTAAACTTGTACTCATGTTATTTTGCTGAGTTTGTTCTATTGATCTCTTTTACTGGGGGCTCTTTTTTGTTGGTTTACTGTACCCACTTTGTCTCCAAAACCATAGTGAGAGAGCTGGAGGTGGCACGCTTACTTAGATTTTAAATGAAACTGAAATGAAAGTTCACTTCCTCATTGTGGATGCCTCATGTGACAAGTTCCAATTTCTTTTTAAAGTCACTTTAGCTGAAGTCTCACTGCTGCCTTTGAAAACTTTGGAGAGAGCCCACCGTCAACATTCTTAGTCTGGGAGCACCTGCTTATTCTGTCACGTATGTACTGTCTGTTCTTTTTCTCCTACTTGGTCCTTAAACCTTACATTGGTGTTTTTAGCTTGCTCTGCCTGCCAGGTTTTACATCGTTTCTTTGAGGAAGTAAACAATCATTCTCGCTCAATTTACCTCTTTTTTTTTTGACTAAAAAGAATCCATTTTTGAAAAGCTTAATGTTGGCTTGAATATTTCAATCCTGAGGCTAACACATAGCTTTCTTTGGACTATAATTTGAAGATTTATATGGTTAAAAATACAGCTGTTTTGAATTAAAAAGGAGTGGAAAAGAAAGTAGAATCCAGTTTGAGGGAGTTAGTCACTGAATAATCTCTTTGTATTAAATATAGAAGTGACATTTTCAAAAGTAGTTAACGCTTCTTTTTGAAGCAGATATTTTGATTTTTAGGGATAAAAAGGTAAAATGATCCAAGGATGTGAAAGTAGTACATAGGAGTTGTCTTTTTAACTACCTCTGAAGGTTGTGGATATTTGAATAGACCAGTTAAGGAGAGCTTGTGTATTCAAAATTTACCAAGATAAACTGATTTTTCAAAGGTTTGCCTTCTTCTTAAATATTATTAATATTTTGGAACAGAGAAAAGAGGATTTCCCTTGATTAGATTTGTTGTCAAATCCTGTAAAGTCCCTGCTTCCCTCATCTCCACATCCTCCCAAATTCGGATGTAAATTTGGTTTACCAGATATCAGGAAATTTTTTGGAAATCAAAATGCTATTTAGAATTGGAAGTGGCATTTTAGACAAAGACCTGCAGTTACTCCCTGTCAGTATATAATCCAGGTTTCCTGCATGATTCTGATTTGTAACATTGTCTCTTTGAGACTCTGCGCTGCTTCTTGTTGTTGAAAAAAAAGTACAGTCACATTAGATGCAGCTAATATTGAGTCTTCCGGTGTCCTCTTTCCTTTAACAGAATGAAATGGCTGGTGTGGGCACTCCTGCTGTGCTCGTCTGCAATGGCACAAGTGCACAGAGACCCCACTCTGGATCATCACTGGGATCTCTGGAAGAAAACCTATGGGAAACAATACGAAGAAAAGGTGGATAGGCTGCCGTTTGAGCAATTTGCTTTTACTTAAGTACCCTTACATGTTCTTTAAAAAAAAAAATTTTTATTTATTTGACTGCACCAGATTTTGGGGCTTCCCAAGTGGCTCAGATGGTAAAGGATGCACCTACAAAGCAGGAAACCCGTGTTCAATCCCTGAGTTAGGAAGATCCCTTGCAGAAGGGAATGGCAACTCATTCCAGTACTCTTGCCTGGAAAATTTCATGGATAGTATAGGAGCCTGGCAGGCTACAGGCTAATGGGGTCACAAAGAGTCAGACACAACTAAATGACTGTCACCAGGCCTTACTTGCGGAATGTGAACTCTTAGCTGTGGCATATGTGATCTAGTTCTCTAAGTAGGGATCGAACTCTGCACCCCGCCCCTGCACTGGGAGCATGGAATCTTCACCACTGGACCACCAGGGAAGTCCCTCCCCTACATATTTTGACAAGCAGTGTCTTCAGTAAATGTTACACACTCATTTTCTTACCAGATTCTCTTCTTGGCCCTACAATTTCATCAGGAAACAAAAATTTCCTGTTTTTAGGGCACTTATATTCTAAAAGGAGAGACAGAAAAGAAGTAAATAAATAAGCAGATATATAATGGAGATGAGTTTGAGCAAACTCAGGGAGATAGTGAAGGACAGGGAAGCCTGGTGTGCTGCCATACATGGGATCGCACAGAGCTGGACATGACTTAGCCACTGAACAACAATATGACGCAAACAGTGGAAAAAAATAAAACAAGACCTAGGGGGTTGGAAGAGGGTCTTCAGTGAAGGCTGTGAGGGGTTGGGAGTGATTATCTTACACAAGTGACAGTATGGTCAAGGAAGGCCTCACATGGGAAGGTCCCAGGCCAAGAGGGAAAGAGTGCACGTTTGAGGAACAAAAAGACCTGACTTCAGTCCCTGGCACAGAGAAGCACTGGCAGATGTTATTTCTTGACTCTCGCTTCCCACTTTGTACTTTTGTTTTTATTTCTAAACATACTTCTTAATTGACTTTAATACTTAACCCTGGTGCTTCAAATAACTAAGTCCTAAAACTATGATGATCTAGTCACTAAGTCATATCCAGCTCTTGCGAACTGCCAGGCTCCTCTGTCCATGGGATTCTCCCGGCGAGAATCCTGGAGTGGGTTGCCATTTCCTTCTCCACCTAAAACTATAATATATGAGTTTGTAAGCAAAGATTATATATTAATTTATTTATTTGATGTGATTTTTGTATAAAAATGCCCTGAGTTGTTTTCTTAGTAGTGATGAATTTCACCCTCACCCATTCCCCTTTATGGGCAAGGGTGAAAATTACAGGCCTCTAATTTCCATGTTAACCAAAGTTAAATGTGCAGTTAGCACCACTGTCTGGTTAAATGAATGTTATCTTACTTTGTAATGATTCTAGTCCATTAGGAGGAGTGAAAGCGACTTTTGATTAGTACCCCACTATTAAAATCTCTCTCACAGTTCTCCTCTTTTTTTTTCCTTTCCTATGCTTCATTAGATTTGTCTTTATTTTATTTTTCACTCTAGTGGTTTGGAAGTGTATCTGTATATGTCTTTTACTAGGATAACAGTAAAATCTTGCTTGAAGGCAAAGGAACTGCTTAAACTTACTACCTAGACTTACTTACTACTTAGAACCAGCACTCAGGCCTTGGTTCTAACACTCAATGAAATTAGATGAAAAGAGTTGTTGCTGACTGCTCACTGGGCTATGGCTTGTTGTAAACTATGGCCTTGTGGGTGGAGGTGGGGGTCAGCGATTCTAAGAGGCACCATGTATATTGCATTCTATGTAAATTAAGCTCCTGGAGGGCAAGAAAATCAGTAGCCTGAATAAGAATTTATGCTGGATAAAATTAAGATAATAGGACCAAAGTTATTTTTTAAAGTATGAATAATGGAATGACATCTACATGAATGAAAAAGAAATTGTGAAATGTATTAGAAATCCAATTAGAAACCTCAGAAATGAAAAAATAGAGTTATTGAAATAAGAACTTAGTAAAAGAGGTAAACTCCAAACTGGAAAGAGCTGGATAGAATCAGATCTGGAAGATAGTACTGAGGTACTCACCAAGAAGGCAGCACACAAAAATAAAATGGAAAAACTATGAAAATGTGGATAAGAGAGATGAAAGAAAGTTTGAGGTGCCAAATACATCTGATGGAATGATGATGCAGAAGCAATATTTGAAGGGATACTGGTTGAGAATTTTCCAGATATGGAAAAAAGAATGTTCCTGAATCCTCTAGTCGAAAGTGCTTTCCAGTCAAAAATACTACACAGAGGAAAATAAAGAAACCCATACCCACAAACATGTAGCGAAGCTGCAAAATATCAAAGAGAAAAAGAAAATCATATAAGTTACCGAAATTAGAAACATTACAATAATTAGACTGACAATAGACCTCTAATCTACAATAATAGATACCAGAAGATAATTCAGAAATACCTTCAAATAACTGAAGAAAAACAGCTATAAATTTATAATCAGACTAAACTATTTTTCAAGAGTGAGGGTAGGGACTTCCCCGGTGGTCCAGTGGCTAAGACTCCCTGCTCCCAATGCAGGGGGCTCCGGTTCAATCCCTGGTCAGGGAACTAGATCCCACATGCCACAACTAAAGATCCCACATGCTCTAACAAAGATTCTGCAGGATTTTTTCTAAGACCTAAGACAGAGTGCAGTTAAATAAATAAATAATCAATTATATATATATTTTTTTTAAAAAGATGTTTTAAAAGGCCTATAATGATTAAGTGAGTTTAGTACTTACAAAGAATATACTTCAACAAATTGCAATTTCTAAAAAAAAAACTTTCTAGCATATTAAGGAAGTTCATTGTACATATCTAAAATGATATTAATCACCAAGAGAGCAATTAAGAGGAAGAGTTAAGATTGGTGTGCAATTTTTCCATTACACTTATTTATTCATATTCATTTATATGCATGCTCCCAGACAGATCCACATTTAATGGAATGCTTCATAATACGTATATTTTCATTATTGAACACATTTGCGCAAGATTCAGTATAATGATTTTTTTTTATTTTAGAATGAGGAAGTAGCACGGCGTCTCATCTGGGAAAAGAATCTAAAAACTGTTATGCTTCACAATCTGGAGCATTCAATGGGAATGCATTCATATGAGCTAGGCATGAACCACCTGGGAGACATGGTAGGTAAATTATAAATAATCCTACATTCATCTTTGGGTAAACTGGATTTCTGTCTCCCCAAAGGCAATTTGAAGGTAAACAACAAAGGAATGTTTTATATGTATATGAACATAAAATTAGAAAATAGAATTTAGGGACATAAGAATTTGCAGATTCCTTATTGATCTACACTGTGACCACTTTCCTTAATAAATCCCTTCTTTAGGGGAATATTTTAAACTCACAGACCACAGTTAATTTTACTTTTATTAATTCTAGAAAATATTGCCTAAAGCCTACTCACAACATTTTAGAATACGTTACCATACTTATATAAATCTAAACTGATAATGTAATATGGTCCACCTGCTTTCTTAATGGGGGAGTGTGGGTATTAATATAAAGTAACCTTTCACTAGTTGTTAGATTCTGCTCTATCTTACAAAAAATTTTCACTGTGGCCAAAATTAAGAATAATAGTACCCTTTGGAAGGGAACACCCTAAGTGGATTAAATGCAGGAATCTTTTACCGTTCTTTGTCATAAGCAAAATCAGTTTAGTCCACTTTTTAGAGAACCCTTCTTATAAAATTCTGCTTTGCTTTGAAAGAAAAATATACCTCTCTGTAACTTTTAGGTTTTTATCTTTTCCTCTTCTCCTTCCCGATGTCTGACTGGGATGCTAACGGCAAAGTGTAGGACTAAAGAGACCTGGATAATTCACCTACCAGATAGTTACCTATGTTAGTCACAACTACCACTGATTTTTCTCAGTTAAACATATTCACAGTTATAATTTTCAAGATATTGACCAGAGGATATAAGTGAAAGGACATATGTGTATATCTTTGTAGACAAGTGAAGAAGTGATATCTTCAATGAGTTCCTTGAGAGTTCCCAGCCAATGGCCAAGAAATGTCACTTACAAGTCAAGCCCTAATCAGAAATTGCCTGATTCTCTGGACTGGAGAGAGAAGGGGTGTGTTACTGAAGTGAAATACCAGGTGAGTATTATCATCTTAGGCCTCTGTACCTCAGGCAGAGGTCTCTCTTCCTTAAATACTTAGTCTAGCTGTATCATTTAGCAGTGAATCTCATAGTCCCTTAGGTTACTTTCTAAATGTGTTTGCTATTCTTATCGTCCCAACTACACTGTGACCTTCTGAAGGGCCTGGACCACACATCATACTTTTCTTATTTCCCATAGTGCTGAGAATACCAACAGTTAGAGTCATTTTTGACTAAGCGAAAAACTGTGAACTTAGCAAATAGGTCTTTAAAAAAGACTTTTAGTGTTCATACTATCCATCAACTGCACTGGACCCTCCACCAGTCAGTTACTTGAGAAATAGTATCATATGTGTGAGAAAATTTCAATCAAAAAGTTTATTCCTCCATCTCACTTAGGAATTTCAGGGTTGATAGAGAGGAAATAACTAAAGCTAAATGTGACCTGTAAATTGTACCAGTCAAGTTAGTTCTTGACTAGGCTTACATTGCTAAGATAAGAAATATGGGCTTTATAAATGTGTTCCTATATTTTTGTATTTCCTTTAATTTGCTTATAAAAAAAGCTACAAAAATCCTAAATTAATTAGGGATAACTAAGGATAAAAGGCTTTTTAGGTGGTGGTGCTGGTGGTAAAGAACCTGCCTGCCATTGCAGGAGACACAACAGACGCGGGTTCAATCCCTAGGTTGGAAAGATCCCCTGGAGATGAGCATAGCAATCCACTTCAGTATTCTTGCCTGGAGAATCCCATGGATAGAGGAGCCTTGTAGGCTCCAGTCCATAGGGTTGCAAAGAATCAGACATGACTGAAGCAACTTAGCACACAAGGATAAAACATATATATCACCTTGGAGCTCAGGATAAGGGAGAAGAATCAATGTCCTTCAAAGTTGCCCCAAGCCTGTGACCAAAGAAAAATATATAAATTAGGAAACGAATGATACTGCTAATTTCATAATTCTTTTCCATCTAGATATTTTTCTTTCAACTAGTTTTGAGTTTCTCAGTGAAATTCTCTAAAACTTTGAGAAGACCCAATAACTACCCATCTAAGTGTTCACTATAAATATTAATAATTTAATGAGCTCCTTTCTCTGAGTGCTTACATTTCAATGGGTGATGTTAGTTTAACCAAAAGCAGACTGAACTTGCTTCCTTCCAAGAGACAGCCAAGTGGAATGAGAGGAGGAGAGGGAGTGCAGTTATGATGTGGCTCAGGCCCCTGTGCACCTTTTTAAACTAAAGCAGCTTTGTGTTTTTCTATTTATGCTTCCTGGTAAAATAACTTATGATCAAAAAAATTCTACAGCTAAAAATGTCCAAAAACTGCTACATTTGGCAGGAGGAAGGGTGTTTTAGGTCAAGGGAATCATCCTAGTTCCTCTCAAAAATCCCTTTCCTGTTGGCATCTATCTCCTCTATTATGGGGTAAAAATAGCTGGTATTTGGTACATGCTCAGTAAATACTATTTCTTAACATATTTGAATATGGCAATTATTCCGTGAGGTCAGCCATTCATAAATATTTATTAAAGTTAGACCTTGTTCCGGAGAACAATCATTGCCATGGTCTAAGGGGAGGGGAAACGGTAGAGGGGGAGGTTTTCCTGAACTGATGAAAGTGCTGACATGTTGGGAGTTGCGCAGTTTGCATTATGGAAGCCATCCTTGCTAACTATGATTGCCCTTGCGACTTTGTCTCTGTTGTAGGGTGCCTGTGGGTCTTGCTGGGCTTTCAGTGCCGTGGGAGCCCTGGAAGCACAAGTGAAGCTGAAAACAGGAAAGCTGGTGTCTCTGAGTGCACAGAACCTGGTGGATTGCTCAACTGTAAAATATGGGAATAAGGGCTGCAATGGCGGCTTCATGACAGAGGCTTTCCAATATATCATTGACAACAATGGCATCGATTCAGAAGCTTCCTATCCCTACAAAGCCATGGTGTGCCTGCAAGTTAACTTTTTGTGCTGCCCCTTGACCTTATGTTATCCCTCCAACTCACTGTACTAAACTTATCACCAAGCCGAGTGCTTGAGAAGCAGTGCTGCGTGGTATGTATGTGTGTGTGTATGTGAGAGAGAGAGAAGGAGAACGAACCTCAATCAAGAATCCCTAAATTCTTAAGAGTTCTCTTTCTTATGCAGCAGCCTTCTTAATTTATCAGTGGCACAATAATTTAAAACCAGCAGGTGGAGTTCATGCTTAAAAATGAATTTTCAGCAAACCTTCCTTAAAATTCTTTGTATATCTGCCTGGTATTTAAACTTTTTTGTCCTCCAAACTCCTGTGCTCAACCTTATTCTCAGATCATCAACCACACAATTCTTCTACCTTACTAAAAAGTGAAATAATGCTTTCTTCTTCCTTCAAGTCTCACCACACGTTTTGTTAAATGATATGACAGAAAATTTAGAAAAGATAAAAATATCACTCAAACTCTCCTACCTTAACCACTATTATTTTGGTTTATTTCTTTCAAGTTCTTTTTCCTATAAGGCATTTTTAAAAACCTAGTTGTATACACAACAAACGTGAATTTGCAACTTCCCGGTTCTCACTTGAGATATGGTATTTTTAAACCAATATTTGGGCTTCCCTTGTGGCTTAGAGGTAAAGAATCTGCCTGTCAATGCAGGAGACATGGGTTCAGGAAGATCCCCTGGAGGAGGGAAAAGCAACCCACTCCAGTGTTCTTGCCTGGGAAATCCCGTGGACAGAGGAGCCTGGCCACCTACAGTCCATGGGGTCATAAAAGAGTCAGCCACGACTTAGCAACTAAACAATCAAACCAATATTTAATCTGCAGATCATCTTGCAGGCATTATACCATCAGAAAGATTTTAAAACTCTAGACTAGAGTCTTAATGTAGTGTTTCCCTAACAATCCACCTAGAATCTGAGAGACTTTACCCTGGCAACTTTTGTACACATGAAGATGTTCACAATTTAAAGCAATAGAATAGTTCTATATTTCCTCCGTTACTGGTGAAACATAGAGCTATTAGGATTTAGAAGATTTTATATTTCTTTTTAAAAAAATAAGAAAGAGCCTTAGATACTTGAAAGGATGAATGAGGAAAGAAAACATATTTGCAATCCAGATCTAGGATACTGTCAATTTATAAAGAAAGTTGAAGTTCACTTCTTTATCTGACTTATCCTTTCCCCACAGGATGGAAGGTGCCAGTATGATGTAAAAAATCGAGCTGCCACATGTTCAAGGTATATTGAACTTCCCTTCGGCAGCGAAGAGGCCTTAAAAGAAGCCGTGGCCAATAAAGGACCTGTGTCTGTTGGTATAGACGCGAGACAGTCTTCTTTCTTCCTCTACAAAAATGGTAAAAACCTAGACATATTACCCTCATGCTTTATACTGCCCTCGCACTGGAGGAAAGAATGTCCACCTTCCCTATCACTCTGCCTCTGAATGCTTAGACTAGGTTAAATGGAATCCTCCACCTCATTTCACTTCATATACGTATTTTTACACCCAGTTCTAATTAGTAAAATAAGACTTGAAAAAATTTACTAAGACTGCATGCCAGGTCCTATGCTAAATTCTTTCTGCACATTATCTCATTTAATCCCCATGTGTGCTTGTTGTTCAGTCGTGTCCGACTCTTTGCGATCCCATGAACTATAGCCTGCCAGACTCCTCTGTCCTTGGAATTTTCCAGGCCAGAATGCTGGAGTAAGGTGCCATTTCTTCCAACGGGGGAGCTTCCTGACCCAGGGATCAAAGTTATACCTCTTGCGTCTCCTGCATTGGCAGGCAGATTCTTTACCACTAGTACCACTTGGGAAGCCCCTTAATCTTTATAATAACCCTATTTACAGGTGAAAAAAAACATGTCTTAGACAGGTTAACCTACCTAAAGTCATACAGTCTGCAGGTGGTCACCTGGGATGAGAAACTGTGCTGCCTGAGTCCAGAGCCTGAGCGCCTAGCCTCCGGGTCCACTGTGGAGTGTAGGGGCAGCACAGCAGAGTACCTGGAAGCTGCCCACTAAGCACAGAACATCAGACTAAACAAACTAGAAGGTTATCATCCTGTTTTAAAGCCTCACCTTAAAGATCATTTAATTCAGTGAAGGATGAAAATGCATAAGAATTTAGGAATATCTACAAAGAAATACAATAATATAAGTTAAAAAAATATTAGGGCTCTTCCCCAGTGGTCCAATGGTTAAGAATCTTCCTTGCCATGCAGAAGATGTGGGTTTGATCACTGGTGGGGGAATTAAGATCACATATGCCATGGAGCAACTGAGCCCGTGAACCACGACTAGAGAGTCTGTGCACCCCAACAAAAGATCCCATGGGCTATGACGGGGACACGACACAGCCAAATAGATCATTTTTTTTAAGTGGAAAAAGGTGGCAGTTCATCAAAGGAGCTTTCTGAGGGAACTGTGATTAACTTGATGCCAAACTTTGTGAAACCAAAAAGCAAACAATAGAAAAGCCCAGTTGTGACAACTATAGCATTGAGAGCAAAGAACCATGAACTCTAAATAGTTTAAGCATGAGAGTATATATTCCTCACATATATCCAAAACTGGCTAATAAGATAGTGTCACATGCCACTTACTCTTTTTCTTTACTCATGTGTTATTCTCAGGTGTCTACTATGACCCCTCCTGTACTCAGAATGTGAATCACGGTGTACTAGTGGTTGGCTATGGTAACCTTAATGGGAAGGACTACTGGCTTGTGAAAAACAGGTAATGTACTCATACTTTAATGTATATTTAATTAAAATTGGTATCTGGACACAGGCACTTCTCTGTATCTTAATTTCTCCAAACTTAATATGTCCAGGGAACCCAGTACCCTCCTCACCATTTTGTTCCTTTTCAGAACTTCCCATCTCACTCAAAGGCAACACAACACAACAGAGTTACCCCGTTAGATACTATGAATTTGTCTTAGATCCTCCAGAACTAATCAAGCAAGAAGTCAAATTAATTGTATGTCATGTCTGTTCTTGATCCTGCTCCCTCTCCACTTCTTCTATTTATTGCTCTAGTTCAGAGATCTCTTGCCTGGACTATCCCCGTAGCTTTCTAGCTGGCCTCCTTTATTTAAAAACCATTTTTTTAAATTAAAAATTCTTTTGTACAATTTTTAGAAGTTACTTTCCATTTATAGTTTTTACAAACTATCAGCTATGTTCCCCAGTTGGGGTAATACATCCTTGAGTCTGCCTTACACCCACTAGTTAGTAACACCCACTCCCCCGCACCCCCACGGAAAACCACTGCTTTGTTCTCACTATCTGTGAGTCTGCTTCTTTTATGTTATACTCATTTGTTTATCGTATTTTTTAGATTACACATTTAAGTGATATCATATAGCATTTATTTTTCTCTGGCTAACTTATTTCATTCAGCATAATGTCCTCCAAGTCTACCCATGTTGCTGCAAATGATGAAATTTCAATATTTTTTATGATTAAGTAGTATTCCATTCAGAGAAGGCAATGGCACCCCACTCCAGTACTCTTGCCTGGAAAATCTCATGGATGGAGGAGCCTCGTGGGCTAGTCCATGGGGTTGAAGAGTCGGACACGACTGAGCGACTTCACTTTCACTTTTTACTTTCATGCATTGGAGAAGGAAATGGCAACCCACTCCAGTGTTCTTGCCTGGAGAATCCCAGGGACAGAGGAGCCTGGTGGGCTGCCGTCTATGGGATCACACAGAGTCGGACACGACTGACGTGACTTAGCAGCAGCAGCAGCAGCAGTATTCCATTATACATATATTCTTGATTGCTGAGCTGCTTCAGTCATGTCCCCCTCTTTGAGACCCTATGGACTGTAGCCTGCCCAGCTTCTCTGTCCATGGGATTCTCCAGGCAAGAAAACTGGAGTGGGTTACCATTTCCTCCTCCAAGGGATCTTTCCAACCCATGGATCAAACCCACATCTCTTTGGTCTCCTGCATTGGCGAGACAGGTTATTTACTATTAGCACCACATGGGAATCATCTGTTGATGGGCATTTAGGTGGTTTCCATGTCTTGGCAACTGAAAATATGCTATGAATATTGGGGTGCATGTATCTTTTTGAATTAGTTTTTGCTTTTTCAGGATTTATACCCAGGTCTCCTTTACTCTTAAATCTGTCCCATATACTACTTTCAATCTGGTTTGTCTAGACTATAAGTTTAGAATTTTATCTCTTAGAACCAGTGTGAGATGAGTGTTCCTGAGTAGAAAAGACAAGTCACCTCTGTTTGGTCCCTACCTGTCTGTCAGCCTCAGTTCCTGGCAGTTTGTCTCACACTTTTCATTCTAGATTATTGAAACATACACAGTTACAGTTCCTATTCATATCATTTTATCTTCAATATCTTCGCATCTTGCTTGTTTTGGTCCCTCTGCCTGCAATATCCCTTTCCCTCACTTGGTTTATTCCTTCTTTTCCTTCAAAACCAGCTTAGTCATTATCTATACCGGGAAGTTTTCCCTAAATCCTTGGGCAGGGCAAAATGTCTTTTTTTTTTTTTTCTATGCAAATAAACTGTCCTTTGCATTCTAGAGTATTTTACACAATATATTTAAATTGTTCATTCACCTAACTATCACCCAAGTATTCTATGTATGCCTCTGGGGCAGAGATTATGTTGTGTCTTTGAATTCTTAGCACAGTATGTGGCACCCAACAGCCCCTCAATACATGCATTAGCAGTCTTCTCCAACACTACAGTTCAAAAGCATCAATTCTTTAGCTCTCAGCTTTCTTTATGGTCCAACTCTCACATCCATACATGACTAGTGGAAAAACCATGGCTTTGACTAGACACATCTTTGTTGGCAAAGTAATATCTCTGCTTTTTAATATGCTATCTAAGTTTGTCATAGCTTTTCTTTCAAGGAGTAAGTGTTTTTTAATTTCATGGCTTCAGTCACCATCTGCACTGATTTTGGAGCCCCCCAAAATAAAGTCTGACACTGTTTCCATTGTTTCCCCATCTATTTGCCATGAAGTAATGGGACCAGATGCCATTATCTTAGTTTTTTGAATGTTGAGTTTTAAGCCAGATTTTTCACTCTCCTCTTTCACTTTCATCAAGAGGCTCTTTAGTTCCTCTTCACTTTCTGCCATAAGGGTGGTGTCATCTGCATATCTGAGGTTATTGATATTTCTCCAGGCAATCGTGATTCCAACTTGTGCTTCATCCAGCCCAGCATTTTGCATGATGTACTCTGCATTTAAGTTAAATAATTCAACCCCTAGCAGCCCTCAGATGTTTACGGAAAATACACAGTCTACAAATCATAAATAAACAAAAAGGTACTTTTCTACCTTTTCCACCTTGTGGCTCACAAGGAATACGGTAGTCTTTGCATAGCCCTTTGGGAACTAGTTGAAGTGATTAATATCTTGGTTCATTTAAAACCTATTCACAGCACTAATCAGCTTGGGTCCAAACCAGTGATAGCTTTTTTAAATGGAGCAATACTTTCACTTCTATATATCTTATTTACTCCCTACAGTAGGTATGCTAAATTCTCTTCTCTACTGAAGTTTCTTCTTGAAGATCATACATCTTTTATTAGAGTTTTAATTCAAAACCTCTTCTCAGCACTTGCTAATTTAATAAGCATTTACTAGGCATCTTACAATGGGATAGATAGTATCTAGGCCATGGAAATACAAAAATTCGTAAGAAGTTATCCTATTCTGTAAGGGCTCACAGCCCACTCGAGAATTAGAACAACAAAATACAATACATCATGATATGATATGTCTAGATTTTAGAATAAACTCAAGGGAAAATTATTCTCTATTTTTAGTAATACATTACCATCTTCAGATTATCAAAGCCTTGGTATCATCTTGTGCTCTTCCTTCTCTCCCTAAACCCACACAGCCCTGTCCTTCAGGCCTCTGATCACACTTTATATGGATGGGTTTTCTCTTTTCCTTTGCTAATGACATTATCTAATTCAGATTCAATTCACTCAGCTGTGGAAATTTCTTCTTAAAATATGTATCATCCAAACCTATGGTAAAAATTATAAATAGTCCACCATTTTCATCAAAATAAAGCCTAAACTTCTGGCCAGTCATTCAAGGGTCTCCACTAAGTGACTTCAAACATAGCCTTCTAGACGTTTCTTCCACTATATTTTCATGTACCCATACTCACATTCTGGCCACAGTGAACCACTTTCTCATCATTCCCTAAATGCAGAGACACTTAGCTATTTCTAATTTGTTACTTATGCCATTTCATCTTTCTGAAATGCCCTTAAAGCCCATTGCTGCCTATAGACACCCCACTGTCTGTGGTCAAATGGGCACCCTCATACATTCTGGTGGAAGGATTGTAAAATTTTTACAATTCTTCTTGAAAGCAATTTGATAATATGAATCAAGAACTTTCTAACTGTTCATATTCGTCATCCAATTATTTCCATTTCTTGGAATGTATATGAAGAAAATAATCCTGAATTTGGGGAAAACTTCATACCTGATTTATGTAAATGTAGCATTTTTTTCTTTAATAGTTAAAACTAGTAAGCAACCAGAAATACCTAAAAATAGGTAGTATTAAATAAATTATGATATAATCAGCCCATGTATTAGAAATTAGAAATCATTATCAGTAACTGAATAAAATAATTGGAATATATGTTTAAATGGAAAAATATATATAAATATAATATTTATATTCAGTATAAGTATTAAGTTTATAGCTCATTTCTCTGATATATATTATATTAAAGGACCAGAAAGAATTATACCAAATGTTAATGAGGACTGGGGACTTCCCTGGCAGTCCAGTGAGTTAAGACCCCATGCTCCCCTACAGGGGATGCTGGTTCCAACCCTGGTCAGGGAACTAAGATCCTATATGCCATGCACGGCTAAGGAAAAAACTGGGATCCCAAATGCCTTGTGGCACAGCAAATGTTCAGTTCAGTTCAGTCGCTCAGTGGTGTCCGACTCTTTGCAACCCCATGAATTGCAGCACGCCAGGCCTCCCTGTTCATCACCAACTCCCAGAGTTGATCCAGACTCACGTCCATCGAGTCCGTGATGCCGTCCAGCCATCTCATCCTCGGTCGTCCCCTTCTCCTCCTGCCCCCAATCCCTCCCAGCATCACAGTCTTTTCCAGTGAGTCAACTGTTCGCATGAGGTGGCCAAAGTACTGGAGTTTCAGCTTTAGCATCATTCCTTCCAAAGAAATCCCAGGGTTGATCTCCTTCAGAATGGACTGGTTGGATCTCCTTGCAGTCCAAGGCACTCTCAAGAGTCTTCTCCAACACCACAGTTCCAAAGCATCAATTCTTCGGCCCTCAGCCTTCTTCACAGTCCAAGTCTCACATCCATACATGACCACAAGAAAAACCATAGCCTTGACTAGATGGACCTTAGTTGGCAAAGTAATGTCTCTGCTTTTGAGTATACTATCTAGGTTGGTCATAACTTTTCTTCCAAGGAGTAAATTGTAGCTTCTATTATAGCTATTTCTAAAAATCATGCTCTGTTCACTAAAATATAAACTCCTCAGTGGTAGAATAGTCTCTTGCTCCTGTTTATATCTTCATTTCATACATTGATTCAACAAACATATATTGAGCACCTACCATGCACCAAGTATAGTGTTAGACAATGAAAAATACAGCCTTTCTCTATCATCCTTCAAGATTGTTTTTTTGGCGGGGGCGGTGCTTCCCTGATAGTTCAGTTGGTAAAGAATCCCCCTGCAATTCAGGAGACATCAGTCCGATTCCTGGGTTGGGAAGAGTCCCCTGGAGAAGAGAAAGGCTACCCACTCCAGTATTCTGGTCTGGAAAATTCCGTGGACTCTAGAGTCAATGGGGTTGCAAAGAGTCAGACATGACTGAGCAACTTTAAAAAATTTTTAAAAAAATCCCTCAAGATACTCATGCTCTAAAACGTAGAGTCAAGGAAACAGGCAGATACAGGTGACCATCCCAATAGAATGTAATAAATGCTAAGATGGGGGTATGCGTCCATTGCAGTGGAAGCACAGAAGGGTTCCTGGCCTAGCCTGAGGAGTCTGGGAAGGCCTTTTAGCCAGATTATTTGACTGAATCTTGAAGGAGGAGAAAGAAATAGCCAGACGAAGAAGGGTAATCAGAACAGAGGAAGGTAAATGTGCCAAAGTCCAAAACTGAGAGAAAGTAAATGAGTTGAGAACACTGCAGCCTGTTAGAAAGAGATGTGAGATAGGAAGGGAAAAAGTTATGAACAACCACAACAATTGCTGGCCCAACAAAGACAGCTTGGACATAATCATGAATTACAGGCTCCACAGAGGTTTACTCAAACAAAGCCCTCTTAATATTATCAAACTTGTTCTTAATGCTCTCCTGAAAGGTTAGATTCTATGTGATTTCCAATGATACCAAGTTAACCTTCAGTAGAAGAATGTGGAGGTCTTCCTCTAATTGGCCTCTTCTTTTTTTTATTTTCCTGTTGTTTCTACTTAATCTTTTTGGTATGTATATAACACTGTTCTATGTTCCTGAATTTTTCTCCCTTTCTGGATATAAGTATTTAGCTCCTTTTTATAATACAGTATAGCATAATAAATAAAAGCATTAACTTTGAAGTCAGGGAGACCTTACTTAGAATTTACTGTCTGTGTGACCTTAGGCAAGTTATTTAACATCTTATTTAATATCTTGAATAAATTTCAGTTTTCCCATTTGTAAAATGGGACTAATAGTCTCAAGATTACTATAAGGATTAAACAAGGTTATGTAAAACATTTATCACATAGTATCTGGCACAGATCATGTATAATAAATCATAGTTATTATTTTTTATTATTCCTCCTTTAAATTCCTATTAAGAGAATATGATCTGATATAGAAAACTATGCCCTCAGCAATATCCCAATGTAAATGCAGTTATAAGTTTTACAGAATGTTTTCATAATGTCTAGCAATATATGTAAATGACTTAATACCAAAATATACTTGAGTAAAAATTATTTTATGGGAGCCAAAATAATGTAAAATACCTGATTATAAACCCTCTGATGGTTTGACTGAATCCAGGAATAAAGCTAGAGCGTATAAGTGAAGAATGATTAACTACATATTTCTCCAGGGACATCTCCCTAAATATTAGGCACTAGAGATTTTTGAGGTTAAACTACCTAAGAAGATCCTTAGTTATTTGGATAGTCTATGTTGCCAATGATGGGCAGATCTATAAATTTAGAAAGCTAGCTGAACTAGAGATACAACTGCTATGGACTTAGAAAAACTTAGGAGCCTGACAAGGACACATTGGTCAGACTGCCCTCAAGATGGACCAAGATTGTCTTTGCAGAAAAAAGGGAGGAGTTTTATTTAATATGCAGATCAATGAGAAATGGAGGCTCCACAGTTATTGGGCATAAGACAACTTTGACCTGAGGAAAAAGTTAAAGGTATTAACTATGTACCCAATAGATCTTTAAACACACATGTATTCACATACACACAGTCATGTAAACATACACACCAAAAACTAAGTACCCAGGATGCCTTGAAGCAATACCTGGTGACCTCTCTAAGATAAACAGTTGTGAAATAGATGGGCTTCTAGGTAATGCAGTAAGTTGATGGAGTAGGTTGGGAGTGGGTACAGAAATGACTCCTCTTTATCCTTCCTGCTAAGTCACTTCAGTCATGTCTGACTCTGTGTGACCCCATAGACGGCAGCCCACCAGGATCCCCCATCCCTGGGATTCTCCAGGCAAGAACACTGGAGTGGGTTGCCATTTCTTTCTCCAATGCATGAAAGTGAAAAGTGAAAGGGAAGTCACTCAGTTGTGTCCAACTCTTCACGACACCATGGACCGCAGCCTACCAGGCTCCTCTGTCCATGGGGTTTTCCAGGCAAGAGTACTGGAGTGGGGTGCCATCGCCTTCTCCGTCTTTATTTTTAAGTTATTAAAATGTAAGCTAGGAAAAAGGAATACTCCATTTTCCGTCACTGAAAACTTGTCTGATCTTTCAAGAGATCCTGACTTTCAGTGTAGAGTTAGGGTACAGGTTTTACATGAAACATTATAAGAATCTATATTAAATTCATACATACTGCCTCTTCTCAATGGAATCAAAGGCTGAAATAAGATCTAAAAGGAAAAAAGTTACAACCTAGTGATTTTTCTCAGAAATTTCTATATAAAGAGATTAAGAATATGCTTATTGATTTATAACTCAAGACAGGTATTTATTACACCATTTCACTGAAATCACTCTTGCCCAGATTGCCACTCACCTCCATCTTGCCTCATTAAACACTTTTCAAGTCTCATCTTACCTGCCCTTTTAATGTTTGATGTATAATTTCTCTCTCTGTTCTGAAACTCTTTATTTAACTTCTAGAGGACCGCATTCTTCTGGCTTTCCTCCTCCTCTGCTTCACAGTCTCTTGAGTTCCTTAGTTCCTTTTTTTACTTCTTACTTCTAAACATTAGACCTCAGTTCCCTATCTCTCTCAGCTCACTCCTCAGATGATCTCATTTAGTCTCATGGTTTTAAACATCATGTATGTGCTGAGGACTCTTACCTTTATAACTTGAGTGTTAGACTCCGTGTCCAACTGTCTACCATTTGACCTCTTCACCTGTGCGTCTCTGCTGCTGCTGCTGCTGCTATGTCGCTTCAGTCGTGTCTGACTCTGTGTGACCCCATAGACGGCAGCCCGCCAGGCTCCCCCATCCCTGGGATTCTCCAGGCAAGAACACTGGAGTGTCTCTAGGCCTCTTTAATTTAACATGTTCAAAATAGAACTCTTGACTCTCTGCTACTGCCCCAATTTCCTCCATCTTGGTAAATGCCAACAGCATTTACTCCAGGCCAAAACATTAGAGCCATCTTTTCTTTCTTCATATGATATCCTACATCTAATCTATCAGCAAATCCTGTCATTTCTACCATCACTAAATTACCCCAAATCGTATTACGTCTCAATACCTCTACTGTTACCACTCTAGTTCAAGCCACTGTGCATCTCTCTTGGTCTACTGCAATAATCTCCCAACTGATAGTCACTTTCCCTCTCCTTTGCCTATAGTCAATCCTCTACATAGTAGCCAGAATGATCTTTTTTAAATCAAAAAAACAAATTTTATTACTCTTCTACGCTAACCCCTCTCATGGCTTCCTCTACACTCAGAATAAAACCCATGATAAGTAAAGCATGACATTATCTGGACTCAACCTGCCTCTCCAACCACCTCTCCAAATCCTTTCTCCTCTCTCACTCAGCTTTGGGTACATTAGACTTATTGCTGTTTCTCAGACATAACAAGATTATCCCCAGCTCTTTCCCCAGGTCTTTGCATCACTTGTACCTTCACTTTTCTTAGGTCTTTGCTCAAATATTTCCTCAGATAAGCATCCTCTGACTATATTATCTAAAATGTAGCCCTGGGGAATTCCACGGCAGCCCAGTTGTTAGGACTCGGTGCTTTCACTACTTGCCCACGTTTGATACCTGGCCAGGGAACTAAAGTCCTACAAGCTATGTGGCACAGCCAAAGAATAAAATAAAATATAGCCCTGACTCCCAACACTTTGCATCCCCTTACCATTTATTTTTCTTTATACTGAAAGAAGGTGACAGTTTTAGTCGCTCAGTCATGTCCAACTCTTTGGAACCCTATGGACTGTAGCCCACCAGGCTTCTCTGTTGATGGAATTCTCTAGGCAAGAATACTGGAGTAGGTAGCCATTCCCTTCTCCAGGTTCTTTTTGGTACTTATATCATATTACATATTTCTTTGATTATTGTATGTTTCCCCTGTAGAATGTATATAGGCTTTAAAAAGACTTTGTCTACCTTGTTTACCTCCATAATCCTAATGCCTAGAGTAGTGTCTGGCACAGCCTAGAAAGTTCAAAGCTGTAATTTGTCAGAAAGGAAATCAGCATGTATTTTAGAAGGAATTTCTGATAAGTTAGTGTCTATAGTATGGAGGGAGAAAGTAGAGGGACCAAACACCCTATTTTGTTACCAAGACGTTTTCCAGGCCACAAGACTTTGTGATTTTGTAAAATGCTATTTCTTTATTATTACTTATTTACTTTATTTTTGGCTCTGCTGGGTCTTCATTGCTTTACACGGGCTCTCTCTACTTGCAGTGAGCGGGGGCTGCTCTTCCTTGCGGTGGGCAGGGTTCTCACTGCAGTGGCTTCACGTGTGGAGCACAGCCTCTAGGGCACCTGAGGTTCAGTAGTTGCAGCACACAGGCTTAGCTGCTCTGCAGCATGTGGAATATTCCAAGACTAGGGATCAAACCCATGTCCCCTGCATTGGTCAGTGGATTCTTATCCACTGCACCACCAGGGAAGCCCATAGGATTTTATTTTTAAAGCCAGGACAATCCTAGGCAATATGGAACTGTTACTCACCCTAGGAAAAGCACTACATATTTTTGAAGGGGTTGGATTCCCCTTTGAGTCCAATCAGATGGACTTATACTTGGATAAAAACAAAAACAGCCATCTCTACTTGTCGAGCATTTACTACAGACACTGTGCAAGCACTTTAAATACATTTTCTCATTTAATTTCTAAGGTAATCTATAATATAGGCATTTTATCCCCTTAACACAGGATAGGAAGCTCCTGATACTGGGAGAATTAAGAAACTTGCCCAAAGTTGAACAGTTTGAGTGAAAGGTCTATAGAATTAATAAAAGTAAACAACTTGGTAAGGACTGAAATGAACATTTGGAACTGATCTTGCACAATTCTGAAGACAAAAATTTGTCCTCAAATATTTATCTAGCTTGAGGTTTTTAATCAGTTGTATTTTTAAAAACAGAGTTAGCAGTACTCAGCCAAAAAGAGATCTGGGATGTTCTACAAAGTTGGGCCAGTTGACCTTCTCTGGGACTGGGGCTGAATTGAATTGGATATTGAATGGGATCAGGGACTGATCAATCTCACTGACTAAGTTCATATTACTAGTCATAAGAGCCTCCACTCAACTTTCATTACCAGAACTTAAGTCTAAATTCAGTTTATCTAAAATTTTTACCTATTTTTTAGGCAGTAAAAAGATCCTGGATGTTCTGGTTTGAATTCCATTCCCTTATACTACCTCACTCACAGGAAGAATGTAGAGAAAAGGATAGTTTAAAAGTTAGTATAGGCTTTGGCATAAAAGCCTAGATTTGAACCCTTGCTTTGCAATTAACCACTTGCATGACTTTGGGCAAGCCACTTTACCTCTGCCTGTTTTTTTCTTTAGTAAAAAGAAGATAATATACCTACCTCATAGGATGATGATTAAATGAGATAATATATGTTAAGCTACTTAGCACAGAGTAAGTGCTCAATAAGTGGTGGCTATTGATACTAATAATAGCTTAGCCAGAGTTTATTATTGCTTTTGCTTTTCAAACTGGATACTGAAAACCTGCATCCATTGATGAGAGGTGACAGTGGAGTTTGGATTTTATTCTCAAGGTATTAGGGAGGCATTCAAGAATTTTAAACGGGAATGGCAATAAATGAAAGAAATCAAAAAAGGAGCCCAGTGAGTTCTCTGGAGGTCCAGTGGTTAGAACTTGGTGTTTTCACTGCAGGGCCCTGGCTGAATCCCTGACCAGAGAACTGAGATCCTCCAAGACATGTGTATGACGTGGGTGCTCAGTCGCTCAGACATGTCCGACTTTCTGGGATCCTTTGGACTGTAGCCCTCCAGGCTCCTCTTTCCATGGGATTTCACAGGCAAGAATACTGGAGTGGGTTGCCATTTCCTTCTCCAGGGGATATTCCTGACCCAGGGGTCAAACCTGTGTCTCCTGCATCTGCTGCTTTGGCAGGCAGATTCTTTACCACTGAGCCACCAGAGAAGCCTGTGGTGAGGCAAAAAAAAAAAAAAAATGCCCATAAGAGAGTTTAAGAAAGAGTGATCAGAGAGAGAAGAGAAAATCAGGATACAGTAGTATTTTAAAGCCAAGAGGGAAGTGAGGTGAGAGTAGTGAAAGTGAAAATCACAGTTGTGTCCTACTCTTTGTGACCCCATAGACCATACAGTCCATGGAATTCTCCAGGCCAGAACAGTGGAGTGGGTAGCCTTTCCCTTCTCCAGGGGGGTCTTCCCAACCCAGGAATTGAACCCAGGTCTCCTGCATTGCAGGCAGATTCTGTACCAGCTGAGCCACAAGGGAAGCCTGAGATGAGAGTAGATAACTGTGTTAAATGGTACGAGAGAAAGAGAGAAATAACACCTGAAGATCGTCTAGTGAATGGCTGATACATAGAACATTTAAGGCCTATTGAAGAACAGCTACTTTAAATTTTGCCACTTGTCTTCTTCCAATAAGCCAGCATGTCTTAGTTTCTCCACTGCAGGCAAAAACACAACCTTCCTTTGAGTACTGAGCAAAAATTTGCAACAACTTCCCTTTGCCTAGGGAGTTAAGCAAGTTCCTCAGTCTGCTGTTCTATGCTCTGTATAACTTGGCCCCATACCAACCTTCTATCTTCTTTTCCCACTGGTTTCCTAAGGATGTTTAATTTTCCTTTCAACTGAATTCCTTGCTGCTCTTCAAATAAAATCACAGTATTCTAAGCTTTTATTTGTATGCTAGTTATAGCACAGTTCATACAGAGTATGAATTTTGCCTTATATTATAATTATCTGTATAATTATAATTATATAATTATAAAATCTCAGAATAATAAAGAACCTCACAAGTCATTTCTCTTGCAAGGATTTTGTCAATTTTTTTACTAGTATGTGAAAAAGGGAGAAAAAAATATTTTGGTGAATCTTTCATATATCTAAATTTATTTGATTCAAAGGACTATCCTTAGAGATCATGTCCCCTCAAGTTTTGTTTTTGGTGTTAAAATTTCCTTTCTTTTACAATATGATGGTGATAATAAAGAGTTTTTCTTTTTAATGTCTGCTGCTGCTGCTGCTGCTGCTAAGTCGCTTCAGTCGTGTCTGACTCTGTGCGACCCCATAGATGGAAGCCCACCAGGCTCCCCCGTCCCCGAGATTCTCTAGGCAAGAACACTGGAGTGGGTTGCTGTTTCCTTCTCCAATGCATGAAAGTGAGAAGTGAAAAGTGAAAGTGAAGTCGCTCAGTCGTGTCCAACTCTTAGCAACCCCATGGACTGCAGCCCACCAGGCTCCTCCATCCATGGGATTTTCCAGGCAAGAGTATTGGAGTGGGGTGCCATTGCCTTCTCCTTTTAATGTCTAGTACTTGCTAATTTAAAAACTGGTAACTTTATGTCAATCTGCAAAAGTTTTTGAAATTCTTAAAGTCCGTGAAATGTTAAAGTCATGAACCACTGATCTCCTCTAACCCTTATCTGACCCAGAAATTCCCTCTCTAGCAACATCTCTAACAAGTTATGTAAACCTCTGATTGAACGCTTCCAGTGCCAGGGAGCTCATCTCCTCCCAAGGTAGCATATTCCATTTTTTTTTACAGATTTAACTGTAAACAAGTCTGAGCTCCACTTCAAAAAGGTGTTTGAGAGCTACTCTTTTAGAAAACTCCTGTCCTATGCCTTTTCCCTAGTGATCTCTCAAAATATTTCTGCATGACACTCTGAAGAAATTGAAGTTTGATAGGAAGTCAGCGACTTTGATCCTGTTATACAAAAATACTTCAAGATGGGGCCTTGGAAAATATAATAAAACTCATTCTATGCAGAAGCAGGAGGATTTATAGGTTTGTAATGAAACATATTATTTTCCTAGGTATTAAATTAGGTACTAATCTGTTCAATATAGCAATAAAACCTATCAAACCATCCTTTGAAAATTGCCTGAAAGCACTGGGGAAATTATTATATATTATGCTGTTCTAATTTTGCTTTATAGATTCTCTTATATAATCACTTTAGGAGAAAAGCAATCTAAGATTGAAAATTGATAATGCGATTTGTTTATATTCATTTGTAATTTTGTGTTACTTCTTTTTCTAAAGCTGGGGCCTCAACTTTGGTGACCAAGGATATATACGGATGGCAAGAAATAGTGGAAATCACTGTGGGATTGCTAATTTTCCTTCTTACCCAGAAATCTAGAGGACCTCTTTGTTTTATAACAATTCAAGAAAAAAGAACCACTTTCTCACAATTTAATTTTACCTGCTGTAACAGTAGAAATAAGTGTGATATGATCAATATATATTTACTGTACTAACAGAAAATATAGCTTGATTCATCTACTTTTTTTAGCTTTGCAGATCTTGGGGAAAAGTTTGCTAAGTAAATTAATAATGTATAATAGATATAATTGTATGAACGTTAGTCAACTGAGACAATCTGTCGTGTTTATCACTCTCTTCTTTGTCCTTTTAAGTTCCCTAATATGCTGTTGAAACTTGATGGCATATAGATGCTTAATAAATATATATCTTTTCAACTCTGTATCATTACCACATACCATTCTCTTTTATTCTTAAGTAACTATTATAATCTGTTATAAGAATATGAATTGTATGCTGGTGATGTGCTATGGCAACTTTATGGAAGAAACTATTAGATTATTAATGTCCTGAGATTGTATCTTTGCACATAAAAGGATTCAGTAAATATTTTAAAATCAGCAATGTCAAAGAAGACAAATGATAATGAGACAATCTATTTTCAAGCACTTTGTAAGAATTATTTTATTGATCAACAATAAATATACTAATTCAAATTATTTTTACCTAAGTCATTAGCAATTTGGCCAGTACCTTTTGGGGGCAAAAAGTCAACCTGAATAAATAAACAAACTGCATTTCTTTAAAATAATGCATTGCCCATATTTTATCTAATTTGGATTGATATTCCTCACACCTGCTCCAGATTAAGAGACAGTTCCTGAAGAGGTAGCAGGAACTTTAAATTGTCTAAGTTCATGTCTATGATATGAAAAATGGATGGGATGATGTCATCCGTATATCATAAACTGAACTTAAACTAATCTTTGGTTCCCTTGTCACAAAGTACACTTTAAAGAAAAAGAATTGCTCACTATAAAAACATGGTAGTAACATATGACTATCATCAAAACTGTAGAAAAACATTGTAGTTTAAAAGTATTTAGTTGACAGCACCTCCCTGGTGATCCAGTGGCTAAGACTCTGAGCTCCCAATGTAGGGGACCTGGGTTCAATCTCTGGTTAGAAAACTAGGTCCCACATGCCACAAGTAAGACCCTGCCCAGACAAATAAATAAATAAATATTTTCTTTAAGTATTTTTAAATTTTTATTTGCCCACAATTTTTCAAGCACTGTAAATGGAACAAAAACATAGGTTCTTAATCTTTGTCAGTTGATTAAACCTATGGGTACCTTCTCAGAAAAGTGTTTTTAAATCCTTAAAATAAAATTCATAGGATTACAAAGGCTACTGATTATATTAAAATATAGTTCTTAAAATTTCTGAATATAAATTTGTGCTATAGAAATAAACATGCTTCTTTTAAAATGCATTAAATAACAAGAGCTCACGACTATCTTAATTTTGAAATAGTGACAAATATAAATGATATTTGAAGGTATCTGAAAAAAACTGTAATATGGTATAGAAATACCTGAGTTTTCTTTTAGTGACAGAATTACAAGTATTATTATTACTGTGGTTTATGGACTGTGTTCAGAATTGAAGGAAATGCTTTCAATTAGAGATTACTGAAAATAAAGGTATCATTTTTTTTCTCCATAAAAATCCACAAATTTTATGAATTCTATCCATAGATCCTTTAGGAATCTGTGGATCCTAGGTGAAGAACCTCTGAACTAGTAAGTAGAATAATGAAATATATAACAAAAATCTTTATTGTATGTCTAACGCAAAGGGGAATTTTCAGCCATAAGTAATTTTAAACTTACAGAAATAAAGAGCCTTTTTTAAAAAATAAAAAGCTTACACAAAGGAAAGTTCAAATCAAAAAAAGAAATTAAAAATATTCTGGAAGCTGTATATAGGGTGATTTGAAGAAAATAAAAAGAATAGTAGCTAGAAAATACTATAGTAAGTATACATGTGTGGTGATAAAAGTGAAAGTTACTCAGTTGTGTCTGACTCTTTGTGACTCCATGGACTGTCCTTGGAATTCTCCAGGCCAGAATACTGCATTGGGTAGCCTTTCCCTTCTCCAGGGGATCTTCCCAACCCAGGGATCGAACCCAGGTCTCCTGCATTGCAGGCAGATTCTTTACCAGCTAAGCCACAAGGGAAACCATAAGGAAAACCCAAGAATACTGTAGTGCGTAGCTTATCCCTTCTCCAGGGGACCTTCCCAACCCAGGAATCAAACCGGGGTCTCCTGCGTTGCAGGTAGATTCTTTACCAACTGAGTTATGAAGGAAGCCTATGGTGATAAAACCCTGGACAAATGTAATAACTGTGAAAAAAGGAAAAAATTAGAAACAAATCGAGAACAAAGAGCACATCTAGGATTTAAATGGATAATAAAGGTGAAGAAACAAAAGTATTTAAGCATTCCAGAACTAGGAATCCACTGAACAATCCCGTTAAAAACATATAAGAAAGGGGCTCCCCAGTGGCTCAGTGGTAAAGAATCCACCTGCCAATGCAGGAGACATGGGTTTGATCCCTGGTCCAAGACGATCCCACATGCCACAGAGCAAGAAACCCTGTGTGCCACAACTACTGAGCTCCATTGTAGAGCCCGGAAATCAGAACTACTGAGCCCATGTGCTACAACCACTGAATCCCCTGCAGAGAGCCATACTCTGCAACAAGAGAAGCCACCACAATAAGAAGCTGGCACACCACAAGGAAGAGTAGCCCCCACTCATGCAACTAGAGAGAAGCCCGTCCAGCAACGAAGATTCAGCACAGCCAAAAATCAACAAATAAAAATTATTTTTAAAAATATTAGAAAAATATGAAGACAGACATTATTTCTTTGAAAAGAATGATCCTTTCCTTACTCTTCTCTAGACAAGAATCTTGTTGATGCTTCATATACACGTTTACACTCTAACTTACATGTCTATCTTTAAAAACAAAAATAAAAGCAGCTCTTAAGCATACAATTCTTCTGTGTATTCTTGCCACCTCTTCTTGATATCTTCTGCTTCTGTTAGGTCCAGACCATTTCTGTCCTTTATCGAGCCCATCTTTGCATGAAATGTTCCCTTGTTATCTCTAGTTTTCTTGAAGAGATCTCTAGTCTTTCCCATTCTGTTGTTTTCCTCTATTTCTTTGCATTAATCACTGAAGAAGGCTTTCTTATCTCTTCTTGCTATTCTTTGGAACTCTGCATTCAGATGCTTATATCGTCCTTTTCTCCTTTGCTTTTCACCTCTCTTCTTTTCACAGCTATTTGTAAGGCCTCCCCAGACAGCCATTTTGCTTTTTTGCATTTCTTTTCCATGGGGATGGTCTTGATCCCTGTCTCCTGTACAATGTCACGAACCTCATTCCATAGTTCATCAGGCACTCTATCTATCTATCAGATCTAGTCCCTTAAATCTATTTCTCACTTCCACTGTATAATCATAAGGGATTTGATTTAGGTCATACCTGAATGGTCTAGCAGTTTTCCCTACTTTCTTCAATTTGAGTCTGAATTTGGCAATAAGGAGTTCATGATCTGAGCCACAGTCAGCTCCTGGTCTTGTTTTTGTTGACTGGACAGAGCTTCTCCATCTTTGGCTGCAAAGAATATAATCAATCTGATCTCGGTGTTGACCATCTGGTGATGTCCATATATAGAGTCTTCTCTTGTGTTGTTGGAAGAGGGTGTTTGCTATGACCAGTGCATTTTCTTGGCAAAACTCTCTTAGTCTTTGCCCTGCTTCATTCTGCATTCCAAGGCCAAATTTGCCTGTTACTCCAGGTGTTTCTTGACTTCCTACTTTTGCATTCCAGTCCCCTATAATGAAAAGGACATCTTTTTTGGGGTGTTCTAAAAGGTCTTGTAGGTCTTCATAAAACCGTTCAACTTCAGTTTCTTCAGCATTACTGGTTGGGGCATAGACTTGGATAACTGTGATATTGAATGGTTTGCCTTGGAGATGAACAGAGATCATTCTGTCATTCTTGAGACTGCATCCAAGTACTGCATTTCGGACTCTTTTGTTGACCATGATGGCTACTCCATTTCTTCTGAGGGATTCCTGCCCACAGTAGTAGATATAATGGTCATCTGAGTTAAATTCACCCATTCCAGTCCATTTTAGTTCACTGATTCCCAGAATGTCGATGTTCACCCTTGCCATCTCTTGTTTGACCACTTCCAGTTTGCCTTGATTCATGGACCTGACATTCCAGGTTCCTATGCAATATTGCTCTTTACAGCATCGGATCTTGCTTCTATCACCAGTCACATCCACAGCTGGGTATTGTTCTTGCTTTGGCTCCATCCCTTCATTCTTTCTGGAGTTATTTCTCCACTGATCTCCAGTAGCATATTGGGCACCTAATGACCTGGGGAGTTCCTCTTTTGGTATCCTATCATTTTGCCTTTTCATACTGTTCATGGGGTTCTCAAGGCAAGAATACTGAAGTGGCTTGCCATTCCCTTCTCCAGTGGACCACATTCTGTTAGAAGCAGAAGTTATTAAGAAGAGGTGGCAAGAATATACAGAAGAACTGTACAAAAAAGATCTTCACGACCCAGATAATCACGATGGTGTAATCACTAATCTAGAACCAGACATCTTGGAATGTGAAGTCAAGTGGGCCTTAGGAAGCATCACTACGAATAAAGCTAGTGGAGGTGATGGAAGTCCAGCTGAGCTGTTTCAAATCCTGAAAGATGATGCTGTGAAAGTGCTGCACTCAATATGCCAGCAAATTTGGAAAACTCAGCAGTGGCCACAGGACTCGAAAAGGGCAGTTTTCATTCCAATCACAAAGAAAGGCAATGCAAAAGAATGCTCAAACTACCGCACAATTGCACTCATCTCACATGCTAGTAAAGTAATGCTCAAAATTCTCCAAGCCAGGCTTCAGCAATACGTGAACCGTGAACTCCCTGATGTTCAAGCTGGTTTTAGAAAAGGCAGAGGAACCAGAGATCAAATTGCCAACATCTGCTGGATCATGGAAAAAGCAAGAGAGTTCCAGAAAAACATCTATTTCTGCTTTATTGACTATGCCAAAGCCTTTGACTGTGTGGATCACAACAAACTGTGGAAAATTCTGAAAAAGATGGGAATACCAGACCACCTAACCTGTCTCTTGAGAAATCTATATGCAGGTCAGGAAGCAACAGTTAGAGCTGGACGGAACAACAGACTGGTTCCAAATAGGAAAAGGAGTACGTCAAGGCTGTATATTGTCACCCTGCTTATTTAACTTATATGCAGAGTACATCATGAGAAATATTGGACTGGAAGAAACACAAGCTGGAATCAAGATTGCTAGGAGAAATCTCAATAACCTCAGATATGCAGATGATACCACCCTTATGGCAGAAAGTGAAGAGGAACTAAAAAGCCTCTGGATGAAAGTGAAAGAGGAGAGTGAAAAAGTTGGCTTAAAGCTCAACATTCAGAAAACGAAGATCATGGCATCCGGTCCCATCACTTCATGGGAAATAGATGGGGAAACAGTGGAAACAGTGTCAGACTTTATTTTTTTGGGCTCCAAAATCACTGCAGATGGTGACTGCAGCCATGAAATTAAAAGACGCTTACTCCTTGGAAGAAAAGTTATGACCAACCTAGATAGCATGTTCAAAAGCAGAGACATTACTTTGCCGACTAAGGTCCGTCTAGTCAAGGCTATGGTTTTTCCTGTGGCCATGTATGGATGTGAGAGTTGGACTGTGAAGAAGGCTGAGTGCCGAAGAATTGATGTCTTTGAACTGTGGTGTTGGAGAAGACTCTTGAGAGTCCCTTGGACTGCAAGGAGATCCAGCCAGTCCATTCTGAAGGAGATCAGCCCTTCAGGGATTTCTTTGGAAGGAATGATGCTAAAGCTGAAACTCCAGTACTTTGGCCACCTCATGTGAAGAGTTGACTCATTGGAAAAGACTCTGATGCTGGGAGGGATTGGGGGCAGGAAAAAGAAGGGGACGACAGAGGATGAGATGGCTTGATGGCAACACTGACTCGATGGACGTGAGTCTGAGTGAACTCCGGGAGTTTGTGATGGACAGGGAGGCCTGGCGTGCTGTGATTCATGGGGTCGCAAGGAGTCGGACACGACTGACTCCTCTTTCACTTTCATCAAGAGGCTTTTTAATTCCTCTTCACTTTCTGCCATAAGGGCCACGCCACTACCAATATTCAATTCATCCTCCTACTAGCCAGAGTGAGCCTTTGAACATACAAATTAGATAATATCATTTCCAATTGTAATCATTTAATATCTCCCATTACACCTTTAAGGAGGCACAAATTTCTTAATGCAGACTATTCAATTCTGCATATCCTGGCTTTCTTTTCTCATCTGGAGACAGTTTTATATATTTGCTATGCTTTTATCATAGTGGCCTTCCTTCAGTTTCTGAAGTATTTTCTACTTTAGGGCCTTTGCAAGTATTATTTTCTCTGCCCAAAATACTTCTCCATACCCCTTTGCTGGTTGTAACTCAAAAGACATTTCCTCGGCGAGATCTTCCTATCTAAATTAAGCTTCTCTGCTCTTGACTTTCTCAATGAATTCAGTGTTTTTCTGCCATAACGCTTACATCAAATTGTAATTACGTGTATATTGATGTATGTTTCTCAAGAGGCAGGTCAGGTGGTCTGGTATTCCCATCTCTTTCAGAATTTTCCACAGTTTATTGTGATCCACACAGTCAAAGGCTTTGGCATAGTCAATAAAGCAGAAATAGATGTTTTTCTGGAACTCTCTTGCTTTTTCCATGATCCAGTGGATGTTGGTAATTTGATCTCTGGTTCTTCTGCCTTTTCTAAAACCAGCTTGAACATCTGGAAGTTCATGGTTCATGTATTGCTGAAGCCTGGCTTGGAGAATTTTGAGCATTACTTTACTAGCGTGTGAGATGGGTACAATTGTGGGGTAATTTGAGCATTCTTTGGCATTGCCTTTCTTTGTGATTGGAATGAAAACTGCCCTTTTCGAGTCCTGTGGCCACTGCTGAGTTTTCCAAATTTGTTGGCATATTGAGTGCAGCACTTTCACAGCATCATCTTTCAGGATTTGAAAGAGCTCAACTGGAATTTCATCACCTCCACTAGTTTTGTTTGTAGTGATGCTTCCTAAGGCCCACTTGACTTCACATTCCAGAATGTCTGGCTCTAGGTGAGTGATCACACCATCGTGTAGGAGAGCTTAAACAAGAAGACAGAACACAAACTTGTCCAAAGAGAAAAAGTCAATATAAGTCAGTACCTGGATAAGAAGTCACCTAAGCAGCCATTCTCATAAAACTAACATATATCACATCCATTCTCCTAAGGGTTCATTTATATTTACCTGTAAGTCATTTGTTCTCCTCTAAGTTCCCCTCTGTCTCTCTCTATCCCCTATTAAGATGGCATATTAACTTCACATTCTAACCACATCCTTGAGTCACATTTCTTTATGAATTCCCATACAAATATATATAATTAAATCTGTGGGGTTTTTTTTTTCTATTGCCAATCAGATTGTTGTCAGCTTAATTTTCAGACCCCAAGTATTAGACTAAGAGGGTAGAGGAAAAGTTTTCCTTCCCTAACAATTTCAAATAACAAATAAATTGTATAAAAATTGATCAGTAGAATATAGATATGTGTATGTTGGCAGTGCTTGTGTAATATAGTTAAGAATTTATCAGTTTCTAGACAGCAAAAATGCTATGTTCCCTGGAGTACCTAACAGCTATTATTAAACAATTCAGAGGCATATGCAAAATGGTACTATGATTAACACTATGCATAGTTGAAGATTGTTTTATGGTGAATATGGTAAGAGCTGAACTTCTTAGTCTCAATCAACATTTTAAAAAGCAGTAATAGATTTATCAAGAGCCTCACTTTAGGCTCAGTTTTATCAATAGTTTAATCAAGAGCCTTTTGATGAAAGTAAAAGAGGAGAGTGAAAAAATTGGCTTAAAACTCAGCATTCAAAAAACTAAGATCATGGCATCTGGTCCCATCACTTCATGGCAAATAGATGGGGAAACAATGGAAATAGTGACAGACTTTATTTTCTTGGGCTCCAAAATCAGTGCAGATGGTTACTGCAGTCATGAAATTAAAAGATGCTTACTCCTTGGAAGAAAAGCTATGACCAACCTAGACAGTATATTAAAAAGCAGAGACATTACTTTGCCAACAAAAGTCCAGCTAGTCAAGGCTATGGTTTTTCCAGTAGTCACGAATGGATGTGAGAGTTGGACCATAAAGAAAGCTGAGTGCTGAAGAATTGATGCTTTTGAACTGTGGTGTTGGAGAAGACTCTTGAAAGTCCCTTGCACTTCAAGATCAAACCAGTTAATCCTAAAGGAAATCAGTCCTGAATATTCACTGGAAGGGCTGATGCTGAAGCTGAAACTCCAATACTTTGGCCACCTGATGTGAACATTGGAAAAGACCCTGATGCTGGGGAAGATTGAAGGCAGGAAGAGAAGGGGAGAACAGAGGATGAGATGGTTGGATGGCATCACCAACTCAATGGACATTAGTTTGAGTACGTTCCAGGAGTTGGTGATGGACAGGGAAGCCTGGGGTGCTGCGATCCATGGGGTCACAAAGAGTCAGCCACAACTGAGTGACTGAACTGAACTAACTGAATAGTTTTACGTCAATGATAATTATTTTAGTTGTTTCTTCTAGTATTTACCTTCTGATAGATTTGTATTGCTATTTCTTACTTATCAATTTTAAATGATATCTATATGCTTATTATTATGGTAGTTGATATTTTAGATCTCTTGCGCCAACACCACCCATTTCTCCACTCTCATCCTCAAAGCAGAGTCACTGATACAGTTGATTAAACCAGTAGTTAGATATTGCATTGAAGGGGTTCAATGTGCCAACCCTAAATGTGCCACTCTGGTGTATTGCCTATTTTGAGTTAAGGGCACTTGAAAAACAGTGACTGCACAGAGGACATTCTGATCCTTCTTCTTTTTCTTAAAAGTAGGAGATCAAATTCCCATAGGAAAGATGTCCTTTCTCTACCAGAATGAAAGAAACATTCTTTATCAAGGACATGCTGAAATAAATCTGTACAAACTTTGTTTAACTAACCCTCACCTTCCTAGTCATTTCTCTACTCATTTAACTATCCCAATGCATCCCCTGTTGGGAGCCAGCGTGAGGAACTCCGCCCATGGCAAAGGTCATGAGGAAGGAAGCCTGGCATACGCAAAGGAGTGATCAAGCCTCAGGAAACCCCCTGTTCCTGAGCTTCTACCCCCAAAACCAGAGTACTTTACGGGGAGCTCTCCCCCATAACCATTTCTCTCAGAGAAGGAATTAACTTGCAGCTCCAGTTAATAAAAATTCCTGGGCATGACAACAGTGTTTCAACTTACGAACTCTGAAGTTTCTCTGGCCTGCCTGATCAGGCTCGTCCGGCCGCATGTGATTGTTTACAGCCTCCCAACTGTGAGAGGCACGGGATGTTTTAAAACTTTCTAAATACAGACTCTTTTGAGAAGTTAGAAGATCATTAGTATAGTATAGTGGGTTGATTAGGAATTATATTGGTGAAGGGTTTTTTCATTTGTCATGCCAATAATTACTGCTAATTCCCTGCCCTGGGTGTGACAAGGACGTCTCAGGTCAAACCTCTCTTCTGACAGACTAGCTTGTGCGACAACCTCTCAACCATAAACAGCACAGAGAGTTTGGAGTATTAGCATAGGGCTTTTTTCATTGATGAGTCAATGATTGCCATCAGGCCTCCATATCCTTAGGCACCTGGGAATATATTAATCAATGTATTTGGAATATAGAAAAGGAAATATAGTAGTTTTTTGATGTTAGCAATACTAGACTTTTTGAGTTAATGAATCTTCTCTTTTATAGATCTCTTTTATAGTTATAGATCACTGTACTTTGTTATAAATCACTATGCTATGTAAAAATGTAACTTTATCATTATCTTAAGACAAAATAGATCTTAAGGGAAACACTGGCGAAGGGTTTACATTTGTTGAGCCAATATTTGCTGCTAAATCTCCATATTCCTGCCCTTATAATGAATATAACTAGCATATAGGAGAAATAAGTATTAACCTTTCAGATTAATCATGTTAAACCTTAGGTTAAGTAAATTCCTTTCTTGATTGTAACTCACTACACCCTCACCCTATAGGAATGCAACTTTATTTGGAGGGTGGCGCCTGATTTAAGAAAAAATCACCCCTGGAAAAATAAGTTTTCTGGTTAACTGACCGGTGTCAGAAAGGGCCATAAAATGTCAGCAGACCTCATGGCTAAAAGATGATGAAATTCATAAGACCTTTGTATAATTTTATATGAAGCACCTGATTGTGACAAGGGTCAGGACTGCTGACCCCCGCGTGACTCTGTATTCATCCCTATGTATAACAAAAAGATATATAAACAAACATGAAAAATAAAGAAATCGGATCAGTTTCTGGAAAGACTGATTCTCCCGTGTCGTTTCTTTCTCGCTCCCTGTTTTCCTGGCTGAATTCCCATCTGAAATGTGGGTACTCACCAAGCCTGCTAATTCTGCCTGGGCTTCTGAGATCGGACCAGGGAGGCCTCAGTGCCTCCTCTCCTTTGGGAGAATGGAAAGATGCCTGTGGCCTACGTAGGTGGTGATTGGTATTCCATGTAAACCAGTTGTTCAGCCTCTTTTCTCCACTAATTCTCCTACTACACTATCTGTTTCTAATCTCCCTCTATATCTGGACGCCGATTTTTCCAGGACGCCAATTCCGTCCCCACCTTCGAATTACCCTGGATCCACCGGGGCTGGATCCCGGCAATCCCCCCTTTGCCTAGTCACATTTTCACAGTTTTACTACTTGCCACATCAATACATAAGCATTCAACTCTGCTTCTTTGGGTCCTCACTTTTCTTCTGAAGACTCCCATGTACCTGTGAAAAACATATAATTAAAACTTGTATGTTTTCTGCTGTTGATCTGCCTTCTGTCAGTTTAATTCATAGGCCCAGCCAGACACTCTAACAACTCTAACAGAGGAGAAATTATTCCTCCCCTACAACATTGTTATGATTCTAACATTCACAGATGAGCTATTTACTTTTTCACGTTTTTTTGTTTTTTGTATAGTTGTTAGTGACTCAAAAATAAATTTAATATGAAGCACTGTATCATAGGGCTTTCCATGTGGTGCTAGTGGTAAAGAACCTGCCTGTCAATGCACGAGATATGAGACTCAGTTTCAATCCCTGGATGGAGAAGATCCCCTGGAAGAAGACACAGCAACACACTCCAGTATTCTTGCCTGGAGAGTCCCATGGACAGAGGAGCCTGTCAGGCTACAGTCCATAGGGTCACACAAAGTCAGACACGACTGAAGCGACCTAGCACACATGCACTGTGTCCTAAAGTTAATATGTCATCATTAGATGGTCTAGTGACTGCCCATCTGCCAGCACTGAAATTACTTGTGAGCTCATCTCAGGAAACCAATTTTACCCTAAAATAGAGTAATACTTGTGTTATCCTCACAAAATTCTTGGAAGAAGCAAAATAAAGTAACAGAAAGATGAGGTAATGAATGTGAAAGGTCTTTGTAAACTGTTGACCTGAAACAGACTGCCAGATATTTTTCCAGCAAAGATGAGTTTATTTGGGATCAACAGAAAATTGCAATTCCAATGGTTTGCAACCAGGGCCAGCCATGTGCAAATCCTTAAGTAGCATAGGGAGGACAATGCTTTTACAGAGAGAAACTGGAAGTTGGGAAGGCCACGGTAAGCAAAGATTCTATGACTTTTCATTGGCTGAATCCCTGTAAGGAAAGAAGTGAAGTACTTCTTCCTATTGACCTCTGCTGTCTCTCAGGGCATGAGAACTCTCCATTCTGATCTCCCAAATTCATTTAAGTGAGGCTTCTGTTTAATTTTTTACAAAACATTAAGTGTGAAAGTGAAAGTGAAGTCTTGTCCGACTCTTTGCCACCCCATGGACTGTAGCCTACCAGGCTCCTCTGTCCATGGGATTTCCCAGGCAACAGTACTGGAGTGACACGACTAAGCGACTTCCCTTTCACTTTTCACTTTCATGCATTGGAGAAGGAAATGGCAGCCCACTCCAATGTTCTTGCCTGGAGAACCCCAGGGACGGGGGAGCCTGGTGGGCTGCCGTCTATGGAGTCACACAGAGTCAGACACAACTGAAGTGACTTAGCAGCAGCAGCAGTACTGGAGTGAATGGCCATTTCCTTCTCCAACATTAAGTGTAAGGGAAATAAAAAGCAAAATAATCAGACCAGGGGATTTTCACTATTTTTGACCGTGAATACAGAGTTCTAGTCTTCATTCCTCTCCGAATTGACCGTGAGAAAAGCTTTTCATATCTAGGGTGGCTGTTTTCTAACTGGTAAGGCAGGTAGACCTACCAAAGACTATGAATTACTAATATACATCTACACTACTGACACTACTTGGATATATGCTGCTAAGTCGCTTCAGTCGTGTCCGACTCTGTGCGATCCCATAGACGGCAGCCCACCAGGCTTCCCCGTCCCTGGGATTCTCCAGGCAAGAACACTGGAGTGGGCTGCCATTTCCTTCTCCAATGCATGAAAGATATATATAACAATCTGCAAACTAAGTTTGTATTACTAGACAATCTTTAACTACCTACCAGCTCTGAGTATTATTTTGCTTCTAAATGAGACATTAATTACACTCAAGCTATTACTGTCCCCACAGCAGACACAGCAAAGTAGAAATATCTAGATAGGAGACTGCTAGAGCAACTGTTTCCTGAAGACACAGGAGACTGTAAGCTGGGAAGGCACGCAATATGTGGTAGATCCCGTAACAAAATCAAAAGTGTAAAAACAATTAGAAATTAACATGATTAATTAAATGGCTGTTGAGAACACTTTGTTCACTGTAAGGCGGTTATGTACAACGGGAGGGCTTGGCACACACAATGAACCTTCCCCGCGGGCACGTGGCTTTTGCGAAGCCTGAGAAGGAAACCTTCAGACTCTCGGGTTTCCCAGCGAGCCTTGCGCTGCTCTTGGCGGGAAAGGTGACCTGAATCTGGGGTCAAAATCTACTGTCTCGCCTGCGCAGGCAACCGTTGAAGGAATGGGCATGCGCGACAGACGGAGCGCGTGCCGTTTCTTTCCGGTCTCCTGGTTGCTGTCGGCAGGACTCTCAGACGATACGTAATACATATTTGTTTCGTTTTTGTTTTCATTCTTTTCGTCTTTTGCTTTATAATGTCTTCTCCGTTACCTCCCATCTACTTTTAAATTTCTTAAGATCTTAGTGGTGAAACATTCAGGGGAGGGAGAAAATGTATACCTGCTTTTTTTTCACAGAGGTTCTTGAAATTAGGTGAACTCTGGCATCCAGTCCAGGCCTGATAGGATAAAAGTAAATGTTCACGGTAAATAGACTCTTCCGTGAATTCTTCTAGATGAATTGTCTGGTTAAGAAAAATGAAATTGGGACCAAAAAAAAAAAAAAAACCCTCAAAACTTTTATCAAAGAAATGAGAAATCTGAATCAGTCCAAAAAATCTAAAATATGTTTTACTGCTGTTTTACGGTTGTTCCACTGCTGCTGCTGCTGCTGCTGCTGCTGCTAAGTCGCTTCAGTCGTGTCCGACTCTGTGCGACCCCATAGACGGCAGCCCACCAGGCTCCCCCGTCCCTGGGATTCTCCAGGCAAGAACACTGGAGTGGGTTGCCATTTCCTTCTCCAATGCAAAGTGAAAAGTGAAAGTGAAGTCGCTCAGTCGTGTCCGACTCTTCGCGACCCCATGGGCTGCAGCCTACCAGGCTCCTCCGTCCATGGGATTTTCCAGGCAAGAGTACTGGAGTGGGGTGCCGTTGTTCCACAGAGTAGGACAATATGTTATGTCCAGAGCCATGCTCAAGTTCCGGGAAGGAAAGTTACGTGGTTTGGTCATTTGGAAACTACCAATTTAAAACAAAAATTAAAAGATTATTTTAAAGGATTTGGCAGGGGCAGTTTTTCATTACCTACCTGTGCAGTGTTATCAATGTTTGAATACTGCGAAGTGAAGAAAATAGTAGACTGCTTTAAAAAAAAAAAAAAAAAAAGGCACTCTTTTAAAGCGCTTTCTTAATCCCTTAAAAAAAAAAAGACTTTTAAAGAGCTTTCTTAATAACCCATTTTTGTGTCAGGCTTGCTAGTCAAGCGGCTTGAAATTAACAGTTTACTTAATTTTATAGCAAAATGAACCTCTGTTTTCAAAGATTCTAAGTAAAAAAAAAAAGAGTCCCATTATTTATTCCCATAAAACTCTCTTGACTTTAAATGTAGTGAACCAGATTAGAGATAAAAATAAGATCTGAAGTTAAAGCTTGTATTTCTGTCACAAGGTTGGATTAAAGAAAATATCAGAAGATGGCCACTGCACAATTACAGAGAACTTCCATGGTATGATTTCTTGTATTTTAATATATTTTAATTTAGCTAATTTTATTGTTTCTTGAATTATCAAGTATTTTTATGTTTGAAAAAGTTGAACCTTTGAGAGTTTAATGATGCCAGTAAACTCCATGTTGTAAGAAATATAGATATTTGCTGAACTAATTTGAATTAATGGAGAATTTTATTGGATGCTTGATGCATTGAATTAAATTGCCGCTTCAAATTCAGCTTGCATTATCAGGTATCAGTGAATGCTATTACGTTGCCTTGATGAAATTATCGCTAATATTAGTCCTCTCCTAGAACATGAATTTTTATGCCCCACAGATATAAAATTGTCTTCTCTTCACATATCTTGCATTACAGTTACCAGTCTGTGTTAAACCCAGTAAGTGACTAAAGAGAAAAGAAGGAAAAAATTAGATAGAAAAGTCAGTGCTATCTATCCATGCGTTATGCAGTTAACCTACAAGGGGATTTCTGATGATATTTAAGCAGTTTTTGCCTGTTACCTTTAGACTGCCACCCTGGAAACTCCCTCACAGTGTAGAAGCCATCCTGATTTTCTGGGGATTCTAACCACCATGGTTAAGAATTTTGGAGAAGTACCATGTTTATGCAAAAATATTAGATCTACTTTAAGTTCAAGAAGACTGTATTTTTATTTTTTTTAATATTTATTTATTTTAATTGGAGGTTAATTACTTTACAATATTGCATTGGTTTTGCCATATATCAACATGAATCCGCCACAGGTATACACGTGTTCCCCATCCTGAACCCCCCTCCCTCCTCTCTCCAAGATTGTGTTTTTAGTAAAGCTAAATAAAATGTTTTTACTTTCCCTTGAATTTTAGAGTGCACTGATATTTCCTAATAGGATATCAACTGAGCAGCAGTCTTTAGTGTTAGTGAAGAGGCTCCTAGCAGTTTCAGTATCCTGCATCACATATTTGAGAGGAATATTTCCAGAATGTGCTTATGGAACAAGATATCTAGATGGTAACATAATGTTTATTTTAAAACTTTCTTTAAACATGTTATTTTTTAGTTTGACTTGCTCTAAAATGGTAATTTTTTACTTAAAGGGTTTGTTTTTATAATAGCAGCTGTATTGAGATATGATTTGCATATCCAACAATTCACTGATTTAAAGTGCAGAATTCATTGATTCTGGGTATATTCACCACTGCTGCTGCTGCTGCTAAGTCGTGTCAGCCGTGTCCGACTCTGTGCGACCCCATAGACAGCAGCCCACCAGGCTCCCCTGTCCCCGGGATTCTCCAGGCAAGAACACTGGAGTGGGTTGCCGTTTCCTTCTCCAGTACATGAAAGTGAAAGGTGAAAGTGAAGTCGCTCAGTGTGTCCAAACCCTCAGCGACTCTATGGACTGCAGCCTTCCAGGCTCCTCCGTCCATGGGATTTTCCAGGCAAGAGTACTGGAGTGGGGTGCCATTGCCTTCTCTGTTCCCTATTCTAAACATATAAATAAATGAAATAATGTAATATGTGGTCCTTTGTAATTGGCTTCTTTCACTTGACATAATGTTTTTAAGTTTCATTCATTTTGTAGCTTGGATTACTGCCGTTTTTTTTTGCCGAATAATATTCCATTATGTGAATATACCACATTTTATTTATCTACTACCAGTTGATGAATATTTGGGTTGTTTCCACTTTTGGCTTTTCAAATAATGCCACAATTATATACAAATTTTTGTGTGGACATATTAGTGATTTTTCAAAGTATATTCAATACCTTTGAAAGCACTTAATCATAAAATTTTCCCTCAATCTCTCAAGTATAATATCACCTGACATTACTCTTATAATGATGAAATAAATAGGTAAAAATATCCTATTGCTTATAGTCTCCTACAGTGGTAGTGTATTTTCTTGTGTTATTTTAAAGAAGTAAAAGTAATACAGCCATTTTATACTATAATAATGATTTACCATACATCATGTAATGTGTACCTTATATTGTTCACCAACTTTGTTGGCAATATGTTAAGCACCATGTTAATGTGTGATATCTTGTTAGTTCATATTACAGGCCTATAAGTTAGATACTATTCATGTTTTTCACATATGAAACCTGAGACTGACTGATCTTAGTCCTTTCCACTGTATTACTAATTGCTTCCTTGCAGGGCTCTGTCTGATAGCCTTTTAACTTCTTGGCCTTTTGCAAGTATTTAATTGGGATAAGGGGCCAGAGCAAATTTTCTAAGAATCTTAGATGACAATTTCATGAAAACATTGTATCTAAGTGTTCTATATCTTTTAAAATGGAAATTTTTTTATCTCCACCAACATTCATCCTAGGCGATTATGATGCTATTTTATAATAAGGATAAAAAGATGATTTGTTTCCATGCAACCTTTCTTTCTTTAATTTTATTAACATCAATCATCTGGAAGTTCATTGCTGTTAATAATAAACCTGTAATATACAACTGAAGAAAATAATCTTCATTTAAGTTTTTTGATGCTTACTAATCTTAAGTATCTCTGTATCCTTACTTTTGTATTTAGATCTTTGTGTCAAAATTCTGAGAGAAGATAAAAATTGTCCAGGATCTACACAGTTAGTGAAGTGGTAAGTAAAATAAATAATGAAAGAAAATTATTTTTCTTAAATATTTTTTTGGTACCTTGTATACATTTAAGTGTTTAACCCAGTTTTAGTGATTTCCCCCTTTTATGCTGGATACCACTTCTGCAGATTTTTGGATTTTTGCATTAAATTTTTCTTTATTTCATGCTCCATGTGAGCAGGCTTAATTTTCCTATTTTTGTTCCTCTGTCTTCCTTTTTTTCAATCCCCTATTGACATTTTATATTTCTGCCACATTGTTTTGTTTTATTGTTTAAGCTAGTAAATAAGGGAGCTTCATTATTAATAATAATTGTGTATTAGTAATGAGATAATGAGACATTAAAAGAACTATTTTCTGGAAGTGAATTCAGTCTAAAAATGAATCCTTATTTATTTTTTAGGATGTTAGGATGCTATGATGCTTTACACAAAAAATATGTAAGTCAATATCTCTTTATTCTTTTTTCATAGTTTATATTCTACAAATGTAAAACAGTTACCATATAGTAAAAGATTAATTTAAACTAACTTGGGTATAGGCCAGCCCAAAGGTAAAAGTTTGAATATTTTAAAGATTCATATTCAACTCACTTAAAGCTAACAGAATTACTACTTAACAAATTTTGACAAGCCAGTTTTGATTATTAGCACTCATTTGCCATACCCTTCTCCAGGAGATCTTCCCCATCCAGGGACTGAACCTGTATCTGGCATCTCACCTGTACTGGCAAATGGGTTCTTTACCACTAGCACCACCTGGGAAGCCCCATTTGCATTAATAAGATATATTAACTTATAAAAACTTAATGAATTAAAACATCCTTTGAAATAGTTCTTTCATTAGTTTCACATGCCTTCTAAAATCATATTTATACTAATAATGTAATAAATTATTCTTCATGAGAATTTAAAAATAAACTTACATGTAGTCTAGGTTAAACTGTGACAAGGTTTTATATATACTTACTGAGCTTACATTTATATCAACAAAGCAAATCTAACTCTAAAAAATTATGAAAAAGATAAAATTTTATCCATGGTCACCAGCCTTCTTCATTAAGACATTATGTTTTTAATATTCATTAAATGAGTGCCTGTTCTGTGCTAGGCACATATATTCTAGGTAGGAGCTGGTAAGTTAAAATGGTCAACAAGACAAAGAGGGCCTCTTCTATAATGGGAAAACAGCCAATAAAACAAGGAGATTAGATAACATCCAATTGTGTTAGATGCCATTAACATTTTAAGAAAAAGAATGTGGCAAATGGAGAGGTGGTGTAACTTTAGATTGGGTAGGTAGTCTGAAGAGCTTCTCTGAGAAGGTGATACTTAAGCTGAGACTTGAATTAGAGGAAACCAGTTAGGCATTGATATTGGGAGAATATTCCTGTCAGAGCAGCAAATGCAAAGAGTTGGAGGGGAATTTGGCCAGTTCAAGGAAAAAAAAGAAGGCCAGAATGATTGGAGTGTGATGAGCAGAGCAAGAGAGTGGCAGGAGATGAACCTGTGGAGAGCCAGGGCCAGAGCATTCAGGGCTGAGTAGGTAGAGCTTGGACTTTATTTTAGGTACAATAAAAGCCACTTGAAAGATTTGAGTAGAAATGTATCATCATTAGATTTATATTTTAAATTAAAAGAAAAATCACTTTGCTATTTAGAAAATATGCCATCAAAGGAGAAAAAGATTGTAATTAAGGTCAATAACACTTAATCCATTACAGAAGTACTGATGAAAAATAATGGTGTCTTAGACCAGGATGGGGCTTTGCTGGTGGCTCAGTGGTAAAGAATCCTCCCACAATGCAGGAGACCCAGGTTTGATCCTTGGGTCAGGAAGATTCCCCAGAGGAGGGCGTGGCAACCCACTCTGGTATTCTTGTCTGGAGAATCTCATGGACAGAGGAGCCAGGCAGGCTACAGTCCATAGGGTTGCCCAGAGTCAGACACGGGCTGAAGCAACTGAGCACACACACATATAGACCAGGATGACAAAGGAAAAAAAATGAAAAGATTCAGGATGTATCTGACAGAACTGATTGGATTGTTGATAGATTGGTTCTGGAGTATAAGGAAAAGATCCAAATTAAGGGTGACTTGGATTTTGGCAGATTACTAGAGTGAATGATTTCCTGTGATTCTCTATTCTGTTAGGCCCCAAAGTCTCTTCCCTTTACTCAATGAGCAGGGCCCTGAACTGTTTTTCTCAAAACCAGTTCTCATATTGGGTAAGATTTAATGAGTTATTTCACAATATGTATTTTCCTTTTAACTGGCAGTAATGCCTCATTTGCTTAAGTCAGTGATAGAAATTTTGACTTTCAATAAGATAACTAGAAATAAATATTTGGGGGAATAGGGAAGGATATTTGAGATACCGCTTTACCTGCAACAAACGAAGTTTGTTTTTTGTGAGATTATTTTCATTAGGAATAAATGTTGAAATAGGACAAATAATTCTTATGATCCATCATGCAAAAATATAGAATAAAAATAAGATTTTTGTTCTTTGTTATATTTCAGCTGAGGATGGTTGTTCTAGCTGTAAGTATTTTTAAATTGTATGTTCCTTATAAAAGACTGTTAAATTCAGCATTGCTTAATTAAATAATGCTGAAACCATCTATTTATTATATGATTTGATACAAACCACTGATCTGTTCATTGGAAAAAAGTAATTTTGTTGTGGGGGGGTGGGTTGTTCTGTATTTTGCTTTACTGAATTCATTTAATATTTTAATCAAAATATCCAGTTTAGTTCTCCTTATATGTAACTTAAATAACTCAGTTGTAAATTGTTTTTAAATAGGTGTACACCAATCCAGAAGACCCTCAGGTATGTTTAAGTTAGTAAAGAAACATAATGCCTCTGATATCTATAAGTAACATAAAAGTATAATAGTTTCTAATGCTTTAATTGTACTTTTGTCAATGCACTTTCACATACATTTTCACATTTGAACTTCATAAAGACTTCTGAGTTAAGACAAGGCGTGTCCACCCTTAAACAGATTAACGTCCTTAACTACAAGGGAGATTTGTGTGACTGATTCAAGGCCAGAAAGATACAAACCATTAGAAATAACCTAAATCTCCTGACTTCTGATCTTTTACAGTGTTCTTATTTTTAACGGTATTCTTTTTATAGAATTATAAAAGGAGTTGAGTTTTAGAAAAATAAGATACTAATCCTTGATCTTTGACTATAAACCCTAATCCAGTCACATCTACCTGTTCATCTGACAATTAAAGAAAGGGTTATAAGAAGTGAAAGGGAAAACCAGAGAAACAAAACGGTATACTTCCCTGCTGATCTAGTGGTTAGGAATCCGCCTGCCAATGCAAGGGACACAGGTTTGATCCCTGGGTTAGGAGGATCCTATATGCCCTGGAGCTACTAGGCCAGTGCTACACAACTTCTGAGTCCACGCACCTGGAGCCTTTTCTAAATTCTTTTCTGCCTTTTCTAAATCCAGCTTGTACATCTGGAAGTTCCCAGTACATGTATTGTTGAAGCCTAGCTTGAAGGATTTTGAACATTACTTGCTAGCACGTAAAATAAGTGCAACTGTATAGAAGTTTGAACATTCTTTGGCATTGCTGTTCTTTGGAATTGGAATGAAAACTGATCTTTTCCAGGCCTGTGGCTACTGCTGAGTTTTCCAAATTTGCTGGCATATTGAGTGCAGTACTTTAGGAGCAGCATCTTTTATGATTTGAAATAGCTCAACTGGAATTTCATCACCTCCACTAGCTTTGTTTATAGTAATGCTTGTGCTTACCATATAGTAAGGATTTAAGTCCTGTGCTTAACCATTCTGTTAGTGGAAAAGATGTGCTACCTCCCTTACCTGCCTATTAAGGAGTTCCTTCCCTCTGGTATGTAAAACATAAATTGCAGTGAGTGGGGAATAAGTATCTTACCGGCACTGAAGTCCCAAATCCCAGGCCCTGGAATTGACTATTTAGGATTGGAAAGTTTCAATGGATGAATACGGATTATCATGCAGAAATAATTATTAAATGGTGAGACATAAAAAAATCTATACATAGCTACTTAGCCACCAGTTCAGTTCAGTTCAGTCACTCAGTTGTGTCTGACTCTTTGCGACCCCATAAACTGCAGCATGCCAGGCCTCCCTGTCCATCACCAACTCCCGGAGTCCACCCAAACCCATGTCCATCGAGTCAGTGATGCCATCCAGCCATCCAGCCATCTTATCCTCTGTCGTCCCCTTCTCCTCCTGCCTTCAATCTTTCCCAGCATCAGGGTCTTTTCCAATGAGTCAGCTCTTCACATCAGGTGGCCAAAGTACTGGAGTTTCAGCTTCAACATCAGTCCTTCCAATGAACACCCAGGACTGATCTCCTTTAGGATGGACTGGTTGGATCTCCTTGCAGCCCAAGGGACTCTCAAGAGTCTTCTCCAACACCACACTTCAAAAGCATCAGTTCTTTGGTGCTCAGTTTTCTTTGTAATCCAACTCTCACATCCATACATGACCACTGGAAAAACCATAGCCTTGACTAGATGGACCTTTGTTGACAAAGTAATGTCTCTGCTTTTTAATATGCTGTCTAAGTTGATCGTAACTTTCATTCCAAGGAGTAAGTGTCTTTTAATTTCATGGCTGCAATCACCATCTGCAGTGATTTTGGAGCCCAGAAAAATAAAGTCAGCCACTGTTTCCACTGTTTCCACTGTTTCCCCATCTATCTGCCATGAAGTGATGGGACCAGATGCCATGATCTTAGTTTTCTGAATGTTGAGCTTTAAGCCAACTTTTTCACTCTCCTCTTTCACTTTCATCAAGAGGCTCTTTAGTTCTTCTTCACTTTCTGCCATAAGGGCGGTGTCATCTGCATATCTGAGGTTATTGATATTTCTCCCAGAAATCTTGATTCCATCTTGTGCTTCCTCCAGCCCAGTATTTCTCATGATGTACTCTGCATATAAGTTAAATAAGCAGGGTGACAATAAACAGCCTTGACGTACTCCTTTTTTCTATTTGGAACCAGTCTGTTGTTCCATGTCCAGTTCTAGCTGTTGCTTCCCGACCTGCATTCAGGTTTCTCAAGAGGCAGTTCAGGTGGTCTGACCCATCTCTTTCAGAATTTTCCACAGTTTATTGTGATCCACACAGTCAGAGGCTTTGGGATAGTCAATAAAGCAGAAATAGATGTTTTTCTGGAACTCTCTAGCTATTTCAATGATCCAGCAGATGTTGGCAATTTGATCTCTGGTTCCTCTGCCTTTTCTAAAACCATCTTGAACATCTGGAAGTTCATGGTTCATGTATTGCTGAAGCCTGGTTTGGAGAATTTTGAGCATTACTTTACTAGCGTGTGAGATGAGTGCAATTGTGCGGTAGTTTGAGCATTCTTTGGCATTGCCTTTCTTTGTGATTAGAATGAAAACTGCCCTTTTCGAGTCCTGTGGCCACTGCTGAGTTTCCCAAATTTGTTGGCATATTGAGTGTAGCACTTTCACAGCATCATCTTTCAGGATTTGAAATAGCTCAACTGGACTTCCATCACCTCCACTAGCTTTGTTTGTAGTGATGCTTTCTAAGGCCCACTTGACTTCACATTCCAGGATGTCTGGCTCTAGGTGAGTGATCACACCATCGTGATAGCCACCAGTATTATATATCAGATTCATAACTATGATATTTTCTATTTTAGACAATTTCAGAATGTTACCAATTTAAATTCAAGTACACCAGTAATGGACCAGTCATGGACTTCACAAGGTAATTATTATTCTATAGTTCTCTCTTCATATTGCAGATTACCACTTATTCATAATAATACTGTATAGCTAAACTTTAGAAATAATTCTGAAATTCTCGAACATCCCTAATGTACTATCAAAGATACAAAATATCTTTGGAGTGGCTGCAAGCCAGAATTCTACAGATAATTGTATATATTTTAATTGTGAAACAGAGCCAAAGAGTAGGAAATCTATTGTATGCCTATGTGATTAGAAATACAATAAAATTCATCATTTGTTTCCTTTAAAAACGTCTTACATAAAATGTGTATTAACATGTAAATTAGTTTAGAATTATAATATTAACAATGATATTAAATTTTTTATAATAGTGGTATTAAACGCATGAAATTGTAACTTTTAACAACTTGATACATTAATAAGAATAAGAATCTTAAGTAGTAAAACATGAAGTTATGTTATTAGAAGCCATGGATGTCATAAAAGAAACTGTGTGATTCTCTTCTAGTAAAAACCAAAGCAGTGAACCTAACATGTCATCTGCTGACACCAAGAAAGCAAGTATTCTTCTCATTCGCAAGATTTATATTCTAATGCAAAATCTGGGACCTTTACCTAATGATGTTTGTTTGACCATGAAACTTTTTTACTACGATGAAGGTACTATTTCCAGATCATCCTGTTTTAGTTGGTACCTGTATATTTTCTTATTAATAAAACAGTTGGTTTCCATCCCAAATATTTTTAGGCACCTAAATTTTTTTATATATATAATGTTTTAATTATAAAATTTATATTTCATGTTGGTATTTGAAAAAAACGTACACTTCTCCAGTTATAAGAACATGTCCATTTGAAGCTCAGCCTCATTCATAACTAAAGAAATGAAGCAATGACTTACCAGATCATACAACTTATAAAATCATTATTGGCAGGGATGTAGGGGAAAGCAAGCACTTTTGTATACTCTTGATGGAATGTAACCATTAATGTGCCATATAACATTTTAAGAGGACTATTTGGCAATATAAAAATTTTAAATTCTCTTTAAAATATTTAAAATATTAAATTTTCTTTAATCCTGAAATTCTGTAGCTAGGAAAGTATCTTGGGAATATACAAAGACAAATATGCAAGGTTATATGTTTATGCATTATTGCATTTGTTAAATGGAAACAAACTGGAAATTTAACATTGAATGTTCTTTATTGGAGGATTGAGTAAGTAAATTATAGTGTATCTATATAATAGAATGCTGTGCAAGCTATTTAAAAGAATGTGCTGATAAATTATTATCCAAAAAATATTAAAGCAGATTTAAAAGTGATGTTAAAAGCAGCTAGGTACAGAAGACTATGACTTCATTTGTGTTTTTTAAGACTATATATATATATAACATGCATAGTATCTTCTAGAAGAACACAAAGCATCAACAATAATAACTAACATTTAGTGAATACTTCCTCTGTGTCAGTTCTGTTCTGATCATTTTATAGACTTCAATACCACAGTTACCCTATGAGGTTGGTACTAGTATTTTCCCCTCTTGACAGATGAGGAAACTGAATCAAGAATGACAAATAGTTTCTTCAAGTCACATAGCTAGTCAAGTGTAAGGAAAAAAGTTTACCTTTAAGGAATAAAATAGGAACTTGGAGATAGTAGGAGACTGCATTTTACTTATTATTGTATGTCCTTCTATACTATTTAAAACTTCTTTAATATGCAGTATATTCTATAATAAAAAATTAATATATTTTCTTCAATTTCATGAACGACATAGTTTATACTTACTTTTCTGCAGTTACACCCCCAGATTACCAGCCTCCTGGTTTTAAGGATGGTGATTGTGAAGGAGTGATATTTGAAGGGGAGCCTATGTACTTAAATGTGGGAGAAGTACCAACACCTTTTCACACCTTCAAAGTAAAAGTGACCACTGAGAGGGAACGAATGGAAAACATTGGTTCAGGTATATTATCACCAAAACAATTAAAAACACCACTTCAAAAAATTCTTACAGACAAAGATGATTTAGAAGATGACCAGGAGCATTACATAAGTGTAAGTATACTTAAGGAGTTACAAAGTACAGTAGTAATGAATGTTTTATTGAATTCTGAGTACTTCAATAGCTATAAATACTTATTATCACCATAAACTCAAGTTTGAAAGGTACCATAAAGAAGGTTTAGGCTTGTGGTTTTAAAACTTTTCACGTGGGTGCGAAGAATATTATTCTCAGAAATTTAAAAGCACAACTATTGTGAATGAAGTAGGGAATGGTCCTAGAGGCCCAGCCATTCACCGTCTCACCTACCCTCATGGTGGACTCTTAAGAAAACCCCTTTGTCTGGAGCATAATTTGAAAACCATGGAATCCCCTGGTGGTCCCGTGGTTAGGACTTGGCACTTTCACTATCTGGGTCTGGGTTCAAAAAAAGAAAAGAAAACCACTGAATGACTCCAGTCACCCAGACTAATGCTGAAATCTTTTCTTCAACACCCTTATTAAGTGCTCATGTAAGCCTGTGGTTGAATTTCTTCAGGGCCTGAAAATCAGTGTCCTGAAGGAGCTTGGAAGTTCCTGGAAGTCAGGAAAAGTGTCTTATTCAGCTTTGTATTTCTTCTGTACCTAGCATTTAGAGTCAGAATGTATTCTCAATATTGGTTGAATGGATGGATGAATTGAACTATTTAAAAAAGATTTTTTTTAAATTACAGCCTCATTCCCAGAAAATCTTTCATCATTATTGTTTGTTCTTTAATCTCACCTTTGTGGTTTTCTCTTATTTTATTCTAAATTATGATCACAGTTCTTATGATAGGGACTAACTATTCTGTTTTAGGCTCTGTAGCCAAATCCTTACAAATAGAAAACTCAATTTTCAACCAGTTCAGTCAAGAAGGAATCGTCTTCCTAAAACCTAAATGCCAGTCTTGCTTTATAAACAAAAATGGCTGGGATTTATGAAGCATTCTTTAAAATATTTAAAGCTCTTTGACGTATGTCACAAGGGGAATAATAAAGTAGGCATACTTTATATGTCTTTTTATGTCATACCATAACTGCTTATCCTTGCCCAACTCCCTGAAGAGGGTTCAGAGTTTATACTAGTATCTATACAAAAATTTCAGCGCTACGGAAGTTGTAGCTTATTGTGTTACCATGTCTAATTCAGTGCTCTCAAATGATAGTAAGATCTGGGGTTCTTAGAATTATCATACATTTTTCAGAAAGTTGTGTATTTTTACTGTCTACCTTAAAGCAATCTTGCAAAGTAAAGAAAAGTAGGATTTTATACTTTGGATAAATAAGCTGCCTTATAATAAGTATAAGACCACTTTATTTGCAAAAAGCGTGAGGTCATTGTAGTGTTATATTATATTTAACCTTCATGTAAAACAAGCTCGTTAATAAATACTACCCAGTTGCTTTAATTTCTTTTTGGAATGTGTCCATTTTTTTCCTTCATGTCATTATGTAGGATGAGTTTGACACTGAAACTAAAATGGAAGAGCAGGAAAAAAACCCTGGCTGTTCTGTACATAGAGGTGAGAAGTTAATGAAAATGTAAATTAATTCATTTCCAGTTCAATTTTATACCATTTTAACTCTTTTATTTATTTTCTTAACAGAAGCAGGTTTGGTTTGTGAGGAAGATGAAATGAAATCTAAAGGAAGTCCAGATTTTTCAGTTTCTCATTCTCAGGTATAAACTTCATAGTTTTATCTTATTTTTAACTTGAATTTTTTCAAAAGACAGATTCTTATATGCTTATCTGATTATTTCTCAGATTTTCTTATATTCTAGGTATTTTAGATGAAAATTAGTTATTAAGAATGCTTACTAACAAAATTTGGGAATTATATGTTGAAAAGTTTTGAGTGCATTATTGTTTGATTTGTTTAGGAATAAACCTAAATACTGTTCAAAGAATCTCAGAATTTCAGAGGTAAATAGTATCTTAAGCAATTATTAATTTAAATCAACCACCTTTGTATTTGCAAATGGAGTGTATAATACATTTTTGTTGCCTTGGAGCAGAACATGTTTAATTTTGTTTTCTATATATAGTAAAATCCTGAAATAACATTTAGAAAAAATCAACCTGAAAATAATGGGGCTGATGATTGCCTACCTTCTGCACAGCCCTTCTCCAGTGGGTGTGGGCTGAAGTTCTTATCTTCTGAAAGAGTGGTATCTAGTGATAATTTCAATCTTTCTCAATTGAGTGAATGGTCAATGTACAGTGTACAGAGTCAGTTTCAGTATCTTTACCTTTGTACTTTTTATGACAGTAAGAATCAACACAAAATTATTGACTTTAATTAACTCAAAATAGCAAGACCCTAAATTTTATGTGATTGAGTTTTTGGCCCCCATTATTATGAAAAGCTTCTCTTGTATTGTTTTAGTGGTTTCATGTAATTATTTTCTTTTCTAGGTTGAACAGTTAGTCAGTAAAACATCTGAGCTTGATGTGTCTGAAAGCAAAACAAGAAGTGGAAAAATTTTTCAGAATAAAATGGTAAAGGCATCTCTTTAGATTTGATTTCATTCTAACCTTGTAATTTTCCCCGTAGTTGAGTTTATTTTGCTTTGAATACTTCATTTATTGGACCAACATTTAGTAAGCACATACTATTAATATGTGTCACTTTACTAGGTACTGGAAATATAATATGCTCTTAGCTTAAAGTTTAGTAATTTGAGGTAAACAAGCAGTGATACAGCACTATGATAGCAATCAGAATAGGCTACAGAGACACAAAGGAAAGAATGGTTAATTTCACTGAAGGTGCAGTGGAGAGGGAAATGCAGAGGAGCTTTGAGAAGTGACACTGTCCTCCAGACTTCCTCAGGATAGTGACACTACCCTCCTCTATTCCCAGACTCCCAGGAAATTCCCGGGAATGCTAAAGTGTTCCCATGTTCTATCTTGTGAGTAGGTTATCTTATTAATAAGACATTAAAAATAATTATACATTGAAGTATATATACATACATATCTTACATAAAGGGAATCTAATATTTTAAAGAAAAAACACCACTACTTTATTTTAGTTTTTTATCTGAGTTGTACTAAACTGAGATTTGGGCTTCCCAGGTGACACTAGTGGTAGAGAACCCATTTGCCAATGCAGGAGACGCAAGAGAACACGAGTTCCATCCTTGGGTCGGGAAGATCCCCTGGAGTGGGAAGTGGCAACCCACTCCAGTATTCTTGCCTGGAGGATCCCATGAACAGGGGAGCCTGGTAGACTGTGGTCCATAGAGTCACAGAGGAGGACACAACTGAGGCAACTTAGCATGTATGCAAATAGAGGTTTATATTTTGTTTTAGGTCTTTTAAGTTACTCTCCAAGGTTCAAAGGTGAATAAAAAGCATTCTATAAAATATATGAGCTATTATATCAGGGAATTCCCTGGCAGGCCGGTGGTTATTACTCCATGCTTTTGCTGCAGGGGCACAGGTTCAATCCACGGTCAGGTAGCTAAGATCCCACGCGCTGTACAGCTCAGCAAAAAAAAGATATCCAAAGTTAGGAAACAAATGGCACACTCTAACAGTGGTATGCTGGAGGATTTCTTTCCCCCTCTTCATTCAGTGACATTATGTTTTTCCTACCTACCTTGAAACTGAACATAATGAAAGTATTCACAGCATTGTTGTTGTTCAGTTGCACAGTCATGTCTGACTCTTTGCAACCCCATGGATTGTGGCATGCCAAGGCTTCCTGTCCTTCACCATCTCCCAGAGTTTGCTAAACTCATGTCCATTGAGTTGTTGATGCCATCCAACCATCTCATCCTCTGTCATCGCCTTCTCCTCATGCCTTCAGTCTTTCCCAGCATTGGTATCTTTTCCAACGAGTCGGCTCTTCATTTCAGGTGGCCAAAGTATTGGAGCTTCAGCTTAGCATCAGTCCTTCCAATGAATATTCAGGGTTGATTTCCTTTAGGATTGACTAGTTTGATCTCCTTGCTGTCCAAGGGACTCTCAAGAATCTTCCCTAGCACCACAGTTCGAAAGCATCAAGTCTTCAGTGCTCAGCCTTCTTTATGGTCCAACTCTCACATCCATACATGACTACTGGAAAAACCATAGCTTTAACTAGACAGACCTTTGTCGATAAAGTGATGCCATGCTGTCTAGGTTGGATGTAGCTTTTCTTCCTAGGAGCAAATGTCTTTTGATTTCATGGCTGCTGTCACCATCTGCAGTGATTTTGGAGCCCAAGAAAAAAAATCTGTCACTGTTTCATTTTTTCCCATCTATTTGCCATGAAGTGATGGGACTGGGTGCCATGATGTCAGTTTTTTGAATGTTGACTTTTAAGTCAGCCTTTTCACTCTCCTCTTTCATCTTCATCAAGAGGCCCTCTAGTTCCTGTTTGTTTTCTGCCATTAGGGTAGTATCATGTGCATATCTGAGGTTGTTGATATTTCTCCCAGCAATCTTGATTCCAACTTGTGCTTCATTCAGCCCAGCATTTCACATGATGTACTCTACATATAAGTTAAATAAGCCAGGTAACAATATATAGCCTTAACATACTCCTTTCCCAATTTTGAAGAAGTGCATTGTTTGATGTCCAGTTCTAACTGTTGCTTCTTGACATGCATACAGGTTTCTCATGAGGTGGTCTGGTACCCCCTTCTCTTGAAGAGTTCTCCGTAGTTTGTTGTGATCCACACAGTCAAAGGCTTTGGTATAGTCAATGAAGCAGAAGTAGATGTTTTTCTGAAATTCCCTTGCTTTTCCTATGATCCAGGGGATGTTGGCAATTTGATCTCTGGTTCCTCTGCCTTTTCCTAATCCAGCTTGTACATCTGAAAGTTCTTGGTTCGTGTATTGTTGAAGCCTAGTTTGAAAGATTTTGAAGATTACCTTGCTAGCATGTGAAATGAGCACATTGTACGTGGTTTGAATATTCTTTGGCATTGCCCTTCTTTGGAATTGGAATGAAAACTGACCTTTTCCAGTCCGTTGGCCATGCCTTAACTCAGGATTTATTTCTCCCAGAGAACTGGTTGTTAAACATTTACCAGAACACCACTGATGAGAGTGCCATTTTTAGGTGTCCTTTTTTTCCCACATTCTTGATGGAAAGTTAGAACTGGCAAGCAAGAAATAAAAGAATCCCAAAAATTACTACCTCTAGCAGCAAAATGTTATTTCTAGGCAGCTTCTATTTAAGATGAGTATCCTTTACTATCCTTTACTCCACCGAAGTACTCCTAATTTTGTCAATAGTGACTGAATTATGGTTAGAAACAGGCAGGAAGTGAAGATATTTAATATATATAGTAAGGAAGTTATTGAAAAGTACATTTCAAGCATCAGAAAATAAATATGTACTTTTGGAGGATAATACTATGAAAATGAATAACTTGTCATCATCTAATATTCATTTTAAAAATTGTATGTGTAGCATTATTCACAATAGCCAAAAGATGGGGGGAAAACCCTAAATGTTCTTAACAAATGAATGGATAAACAAATGTGGTATATCCATACAGTAGACTATTATTCAGCCGTAAAAAGGAATGAAGTATCAGTCCATGCTACAACTTGGATGAACCCTGAAAACATTATGCTCAGTGAAGGAAACCAATCATACACACACACATGCAAAAACATTATATGGTTCCATTTATATGAAAGTCCAAAATAAGGATTTCTATAGAGACAAAGTCTTAATGCTGGTGAAAGAATGAGGGAATAGTGGAGTGATAGTTGTAAGAGTACAGGATTTCTTTTTAGAGGATATATTGTGTGCTCAGTCATGTCCAGCTCTTTGGGGTTTCATGAACTGTAGCCCACCAGGGTCCTCTGTTCATGAAGTTTTCCAGGTAAGAATACTGAAGTGGGTTCTCATTTCCTGCTCCAAGGGGATCTTCCCAACTAAGGGATCAAATTCAGGTCTTTTGTGTCTCCTGCATCAACAAGCAGATTTTTTTTTACCACTAGTGCCACTTGGGAAGCCTTTTAGAGGATGAGAGTGCTCTAAAATTGACTGCTGTGATGGTTGCACAACTCTATGAATATACTTAAAATCACTGAAGTTTGTATATTTTAAATGGATGAATTTTATGTATCTGAATTATATCTCAGTAAAGTTTTTTTAAAAAACTGCATATAGTTGCCTGTGGTTGAACAATCATGCTAATTGTTCTTTGAGAAATAACCAATTGGTAATTATTCTATCTTTGTGGAGGCTAATGGAAATCAACAAGTAAAATCTAAGGCAAATCGGAAGAGAACTCAGCTTGAATCTGGGAAAACAGTAAGTCTTATAATAATATATAGGTTGAATGAAATGGCAAGTATCAGAATATTATTGCTGTAGATTAAGTTAATGATAAATATGATATCCCTGGATATACCTCAAAGCTCTAGTTTTCAGATCTTGTTTAAATATATTCGATTCTAAAAAATTGGGTCATTTTAAAATAAAATGTGGTACATTGTTTTATTAATTTTCCCATGTAAACATTTACTGTCTTATTCCATGAATGATTTGAAATAGTTGGAGGAATGTATAAAATAAAAATCATCAGGAAAAATATGAATAGAATAAGAAAAAATGAAAGTACAAGAATACTCAGGCCATTTTATTTATGTAGAATTAAAATTGGGCCACAGATTTCATCTGAGCTTTCTACAGATTAAAACTGAAGTAGAAACAAGTGAAGTTACTAAATCCACATGTTCTCTAAAAATACAGCATCTCCTCTTAGAAAATTTTCCTGACCTAAATTCTATAACGAGTTGTATTATATTTGGAACCTTATTTTAGCAAATCAGATGATGTATTTGTCATTTCTGAGATAAATATTTATATGTTTTCAACCACAATTTTAAGTATTATTCAGTTCAGTCGCTCAGTCGTGTCCGACTCTTCTCACTCCCCTCAAAATATTTTACTGTTTTGAGTTGGTGGTTCAGTTGCTAACTCATGTCCAACTATTTGCAACCCCATGGACTGTAGCCTGCCAGGCTCCTCTGTCCGTGGGATTTCTCAGGCAAGAATACTGGAGTGGGTTGCCATTTCCTCTCCAGGGGATCTTCCCAACCCAGGGATCAAACCCAGATCTCTTGCATTGAAGGCAGTTGCCTGCATTGGGGGCAGATTTTTTACCAACTGAGCTACCAGGGAAGTTCTACTATTTTGAGGACATAATATCAAATCTTCTAAGTACTCCAGCATCCCTAATGAAAACCTTATACTTTGCAAAACTGTATTCAGCAGCCATTAGGAGATATAAATAACAAAATTTTAAAAGTAAGAAAAGGAAGAAATGGAGGGAGGGAAGAAGGAAGGGAAGAAGGAAACTCAGACATAAAAAAACCCTCTAAAATTAAAGATATTTAAACTGGAAAGTATTCTTAGTAACTGTTTTCTTTTGACAGGTCCTTCATCCCTTTGATTCTTCTAGTCAGGAGTCAGTGCCAAAAAGAAGAAAGTTTAGTGAACCGAAGGAGCGTATATAAAAAATTTTTTTTTCTGCATGTTTGCAGAGTTCTTCACAACATTTAAACTAAAGGTCGCTATATTGCTATTTTAAGGTGTGTTTGTCCTACCTCTGAAAACTTATATATGGTCTTAAGCAGTCAGCACACTAAAATGAATCCTTAACTGACTATCATATTGTGATCCTTAATCTTATCCGAGACAAATTCAAGAGAACTTCTGTATAAAAACAGAAGTACCAGTGTCATAATTCTATTAATTATCCTCTTGATATTGATGTATCTCCCATTTTGGCAGACAGTTCCTTTAAACACATTAATTTTTTAAGGCCCTCTAAAAGCCATTTTTTGAAGTAAATGATGTTTATTTTTGTATTAAATTTTTCTAGAAATTCACTTTTTACCTGTTAAAACAGTTTAACACACTGTTAATTGTCTTATTAAAACAATGTCTTCAGTACTTTGACACAGTGTATTAACATGATAATATATAATGTACAATTTAAAATTGGTGTTTTACCTTTTTAAATAATTTTTACATGGCAAAATGACTGATTTTAAAATCTAGCATTTTTGGCAGCATAAATAAAATATTGTTCAGCATCTAGACTCTTTCATGGCTTCTACTTTTTATTTAAATAGTAGAAAATGTTTAGGCACTAATTTTGAAATCATTTTGGTAGATATTTTTTTCAAGAGTTGAGCACACTTCCTAGAACTTTTGGATGGTAATGTGAAAGATATTGTGCCTTTAGTGAGAAACCTGGGACCCGGTTCTAGACTTTAGTATTTCCTGTGCTCTAGAAAAGGAAGGCTTAAAACTTAATCTGTTTGCCTCTTGCATTTTCAGCAGCCATATTCTAAAAAAATATACATTATCCATGAACTTGCCAGTGAGAAACAGTAATGGGAAATGTTAGTATGAATGCTGTGGTAGAAATGTGCCTATCCTGTTTAATGTAAACCAAATAAATGTCCACAAACTGACCCAGATCGGGTTTTTCTGGAACAGGAAAGTTAGGGATAAGCTAATTGTCGAAAACAACCAATTTTTAAATGCTTATGTATTCTTAGCTTTATTGGATCCCAACTCATCTCACCTAATTGTCCCAGTATACACTGCTACAGAACACACCTGCTACACTGAGATTGCCCAACAAAAACCTTTGTAGATCGGAAGCTGGTGATAGCTCACTAAACGCTTTGATTGGCCGGTTTAATGGGGGTGGGGATCTCAGCCCTCTTTCCTCTCGCTACCAAGTTTCTTTCATTGGATTGACCAGCTGTCAGGTTAAACCCAAACCTGCCTCCTTTTGGTCGTGTTTGTCTGGAGCGCAACACAATAGCTGGGGGGAGAGCCTCCCCTCGCAAGCTCTAATTGGCTGAGCTCAACCTCGGAGGTTTCTGATTGGTCCAATGAAGAAACACCAAGGTAGGTTGCCTAGTGATCCTGAGGAAGCTGATGTGTTATTCCTTCTCTGCATCGAAGGATCAGGAAGTTTGTTCTCTCTGCGTGGCTGAGAAGTTTTTCACCTAGCAGGACGGGGGTAGTTGGTGGGGGTGGGGACAAATGTCCCCATAAAATAGAGCGCAAGCTGCAACCTGCGTTTGGCTGTAACCCAGGAGTAACGTCAGGTAAGTAACGGGGGAAATAACATCTAACGTCCAAAAAAAATCTCTCCAAATATTTTACTTTATGGAGAGAAGGAGGTTCATATTTAATTTGGGGGCCATCGGTTTTTTTTGTTTGTTTTTTAATAGGCTTTTTAACTAGTAAATGTCCAGGGATGATTAATTCTTCAAAGAGAATCCCCACTCCTTTTTTTTTTTTTTTCCGCCCTGAAGAGACTAAGTTTCTTGGATTGGATTAGAAAATAAGCCCTATTCACAGTGCCAGATAGGGTTAGTGCCCAGAAGCATTTATTTCATGATTCTCTTCTTTTTTCACTCCTACGCCTGCCTCCCACCAAGAATTATTTGAAATACAGCCTTGAACAAAGAATCTTTTGTAAGTCACTTTATTTATGTTTTAAATGTTCTCATGCGTTTCTGAGTATTCATTTTAATCAGTATATATTTGTCGAGCAGTTACAACGTTAAAGACATTTGTGTTAGTTGCTATGGAGAATATAAAAACCCAAGAAGACAATATCCCTGCCCTCAAGAAGTTTACAGTTGAGAGACAGCCATACCAAAAGAAAGACTATAATAAATACTTTAAAGGAAGTAAGTATAAATAAAGTTGTTTGAAAGTACAGCTGAGAAAAAGACCTAGCCATGGGACACTGGGTAATGGAAAAGCAGATTCCCTGAAGACTTTACAGTGGGTCCTCAGTAAGACTTCAAAGAATTAGTAGAATTTAGAGAGGAAGGGAAGGGGGAGAGAACTCCATCCTCTACAAAGGAAGGCATGACATGTTTGTGAAATGGCTTAACAGTACATTTGGAGTAATGGGAAATATTGCTAGAAGATAGAATGAGATCCAGTCACAGAGGCTCTTGAATGTGCTCTTTTGACCTTGAAAAAGCTATTCTTTTCAATAATTGCTGGTTTAAAATACTTACTGTACTTCACCTTAAGAACTGGCATTTAGGTTGATGTGAAGTATGCTAACTTTAAACTTTATCACACATGATAGTGGAATTTTTCTTGACTGTAGATTTTTAAAACGGCTGTTGTTGTCAGTCGTTCAGTCGTGTCCAGCTCTTTGCGATCCCATGAACTGCACCACACCATACTTCCCTGCCCTTCACCATCTCCTGGAGTTTGCTCAAACTCATGTCTGTTGAGTCAGTTATGCCATCCAACCATCTAATTCTCTGTGGCCCCTTCTCCTCTTGCCCTCAATCTTTCCCACCATCAGGGTCTTTTCCAGTGAGTCAGCTCTTCACATCAGGTGGCCAAATGAACTCCATGAACAGTATGAAAAGGCAAAAAAGCAAAAACCTATAGTGCATGATATAAAAAGGCTGATTTTTTTGTATTTGAGAAAGAATTTGCTAATCTTTTAACATTCTCTTGCTGGTACTTTTTGTTGTCACCTGTTTATGTATTTGCAAGATGATTAGCCTAAGAATAGAGATGAAAGTTTTTAGCTATATGGAAATGCAATACATGATATTCTGAGTGTTATTCTCTAGACAGATGATCTCCAAAGTGGTTGCATGAAATGAGTCATTTGGGTTTGGGAAGGAAGTATTAGAACATGTATTTCTATTTAGTTTTTCTTAATTTTTTTTTTTTTTACTAATTTTTGTGTTTTATAATGCATCGTTGAATATTTTTAGAAATTATATATAAATTACTGTATGCTCTTTGAAGCTGGATGCTCACATTTTTTTGCTGTTCCATATTATTTAACTTGTGGAGAATCCATTTTGTGAAAGGAATCACAATAATGGAAATTCCCTCCTAGGTTATAGGCTATGCACAAGAAATCAGCAGGCTTAAAAAACAATATCATTTCTCCTGGTCTTTAGAATTACTGATTGGATTTCTTGTCAGTGCTTCCAGTGCAGTTCAACTTGTTATACTTTGGAAAAGATACTGTGTTATCTACCTAATTTTTTCTGGTCGTTACTCCTTCCTTCCTTTCTCATTTAAGTTTGTAAATATTTCTTATCTGTATACATTTTTAGTATGCATGCATTTAGATGTTTATTTATACAAGCATACATATATTTTTTCAGCACCCTCTCCAGAAACAGGTGAGAATGACCACCTTAACTCACCGGGCCCGTCGTACTGAAGTAGGGAAGAATTCTGAAAAGAAGGTAGAAAGCGAGGAAGATATGAATCAAGACCGAAATCAAGACAATGAGGACATTGGAGACTCTAAGGATATCCGCCTCACCCTTATGGAAGAAGTGTTGCTCCTGGGACTAAAAGATAAAGAGGTAATGCGGTTCGGTTTGCTTGGCTGTCTCAAAGACTTAAATATCGGAATGTTTTTAAGAAGTATCTGGTAAAATATTTTCATTAATGCTAAACTGGCCTTAGAATTGTGCTTCAGCCATCTGGGGCATGGGGAAGTCTGGGAGGATGGCTGATTCTTGGAAGGTAAAATCCAGAAGTATAATCACTTGAAGTGTAATTACAGAATTACTCCAAAATTTTAAGACACAGTGTAAAGTGTTTTAGTTTCCCAAGTGAGATTGATGGTGAAATGACCTCTTACTAAACTAAGAAAGGGGACCCACACACATTGAAGTCTTCTTGAGCTTTAGGGAGAAAAGTCTTTTAAATGAAAAGACAAGGAACATGTGTGGTTAGCTGCTTACAAAAATAAATAATGGGTAGGTTTCTTATAATACAGTAAGAATAACTTCCATTGTGTGGATCTTTAGAAGTTAAAGATCAACAATTGATGAAGATTATTTTAGAAGATATTTTAAAATTAATTGCAGCTTTCTCTTTTTTTCTAATTTTTCCCTTATTAATAGAACATTTATTTTATAATGAGGTTAGTTTTGAGATAGCAAGTCTTATGATATAATCAAATATTTTTTTCGCTTTTCTACTAGTAGTATACATTATCCTTCATTTGTGATTTAACTATTTATTGTGTTTTCCCTTCACTTTCCTCCCTTATGAAGAGGTTATAAAGATAATGTAAGTAATATTTTAAACAATCTACTTCCTTTTCAAGAAGACTTTGGTATATACCAAAAAGGCATATTTATTATTGCCCTCAGTTTTGAAAACATCAAATTTAAATGTTACTTTATATTTAAAAAACACTAAATGTGGCTTTGATAATTGTCCTTAGATAGAAATGAATTGGCTACATACATCTAGTAATATCTCTTCTTTACTACACTGACTCCTCAACTTGAGAATACCCTTGTTTTACTTTGTATTATGCTATTTTATTTTTTCTCTATCACTTTTTCCTCTTCTGTTTTTTGTCACATCAAATTACCAACTTGAACAAGATTACAAGACATTATAGACATTATAGCCTGTGTATTGTTAAAACTAATACTAGAGACATGCCCATATGTACTTGGCCAAGACACAAACATACCAGAAAATCTTGCCTAGAAGTATATTTTCCTGTTTGCTGAGAAGGTTGGTGAGGCTCTAGTTTTATAAAAGTTAAATAAATGGGAAAGCAAAACTGACTCGCTAAGACAAAGTCAGAGTAGGTCTGAAGATTAGGTGGTATAAAGACTTTGAGATGTTTACACGGTGCCGCAGAAACATTCACTGACTATAAAAGAAGAACTTAGATATAAAAAGCTGTTTTGTTTGGTTTAGTTTTGAATAGGAATGATTAATTTCCTGCTGAATCTAGATACTAGAATTTTTGCTTCGGTTCTATAGCGAAACTTACTTTGGATTTGTCTTTTGGACACAGAAACTTGTGTTTCTGAGTTTATAATAGTTAATATAAACTTAAGGAAATAGGATAAAAAAATAAAGAAGCTTGTTTAGAGAGATGATCATAGTAGGTGTTAGATATACTGGTAAAACACTGTACAAAGATGGGTAGATAATATCCACCTTTTGAATTGTTCTAATTTTATTTTGGGGGATAGTTGATAAATTTTTAGCTTTCAGTTGACTCAAAAAGAATGAGAAATGATAAATCCTCAGGCGTACAAAAATAGGAGAAGTCAAACTTTCTGATTTATTAAAGTTGTAATAGTTGTTCCAAAATGCCAGTAGCATAACTAGCTCTAAAAATATTACATTGATTTCCAGCTCAACTTGTTTTCTTATCTTTCAAACCACTTGTTGATTTATTTAATTAACATTTAATGCACTTAGCATTATACAGGGCTTCCCAGGTGGTGCTAGTGGTAAAGAATCTGCCTGTCAGTGCAGGAGGCACGGTTTGATCCCTGGGTTGGGAAGATCCCCTGGAGTAGGAAATGGCAACCCACTCCAGTATTTTTGCCTGGAAAACCCCATGGACAGAGGAACCCGGTGGGCTATAGTCCACAGGGTCGCAGAGAGTCAGACACGACTGAGCAATTAAGCATGGCATAGCATTATACAGATAGTAAGGTAAATATAAAATAAACTAAGCTATGGTGCTTGGGGTTACATGTTTAGGTGGTAAAATTATACAGAAAAGGGGATTACCATATTTGTTAGGGTAGTGGTACCTTTTTGTGAGAAGTAGAGGAGGAGGTAGTGTTAGTGATTAGAAAAGAGCATGAAGGGGCTTTTCTAACAGTTTTCTGATTCTCTACTTGGAGAAAATTTCATAAATATTCACCTAGGGATAAGTCATTGAGTGTTTCACTTTTGTGTACTCTGTTCTGTGTGCATTATATTTCACAATTCAAAAGATTTTTAAAGTAAACAACAATTTAAAAACACCAAGTTTTTCCATGTTAGAACAGTAAGTGCAGAGGAAGTTGGAGAGAGGAAGGATCATCATAGGTTGGAATAATTGGGGGAAGAACAAAAGGCAGTGAAACTAGCTGGATCTTTAAGAATGGGTGTTATGTTTGTACACTTAGTTGTCTGACTCTTTGAGACCCATTGGACTGTAACCTGCCAGGTTCCTCTGTCTATGGGATTTTTTAGGCAAGAATAGTGCCATTTCCTTCTCTAGGGGATCTTCCCAACCCAGAGATCAAACCCAGACTCCTATGTCTCATGCATTGCAGGCAGATTCTTTATCTACTGAGCTATCGAGGAAGCCCATAGATTTACATAAATGGAGAGAACGGAACTCAACTTCTGGATGAGTTAGCAATGGTATCTTGAGCTTTATGAATCTGGGAGATAATTGAGTACCAGTATGACTAAAATATGTACTTCCCTGGTGACTCAGTGGTAAAGAATCTGCCTGCAATGCAGGAGACATGGATTCAGTCCCTGGGTTGGGAAGATCCCCTGGAGAAGGAAATAGCAACCTACTCCAGTATTCTTGCCAGGAAAGTTCTATGGACAGAGGAGCCTGGCGGGCTACAGTACATGGGGTCGCGAAAGAGTCAGACACCACTTAGCTGCTAAAACTACAACCCAAAACAGCATGACTGAAGCAGGTGGTATTCTTAAAAAACAGTGATCTCATTCTTTTCTCAAAATTGACAAATTAGCTTCAGATCAGAGTAGAAATGATTTTGAGTGCCAGGCAAGACTTGTAGACTCTCCTTTAAGTAAAAGGGAATCAGCCTAATGAAAACAGCAACATCCATTTCATTTTTGGGTCTAGTTGGAGAATATTTTTGCTCTATTTTCTTTGGTATATGTTTTGAGTATATGTTTTGGTATATGTGTAATTTCGTGTTTTTACATCATTTGTTTGTGACATGTCAAAAAAAAATTCTGAAATGTTAACCTTTGCATCCCAAAGTTAACTTTTGCTGAAGATTTCCATTAAATTTTCAGTGTAGAACCTAATGCTATAACTTTTTTAGATTATATTTTAAAAAGCTGTAAGAAAATAACATAATGAGACTAATATTTCAAGAATTGTAGGCCTAGAAAGAAATTATAGTAGGTCTTATAGTCCAATTGCTTGTGAAATATTACTGTCATACTTTCTCAAAATTCTTCTGAGGAGTAGCTGCCATAGACTGGTTTAAAATATTAAGCTTCACTGTCTTGTGAAATAATCAGGAAATTTAAATATGTGTTGAAGAGTCTAACCTTTCAAATACATTTAAAATTAGATGTTTCCTCGGTTCAATAACACTAAGCTTAACTGAGAAAATTAAACTTGAGTTACCAGCGTGACCACAATAAAATAGGTTTATTTCCTGTTGAAATCAAGATCCTGTTTGTCATTATTGCCTTTATTAAAAGTTTTTTTATAGATACTAATATTGATTTATGGACAGCTAATGCTTTCTTTTTTTTTTTTTGAAAAATATAACTAAAGAACATTTATTTGTTTTTCACCAAGACTTTATCTTAAGGATATAACTAAACTGCGCCTCCACTCCCCACCCCAATTTGAAGGAGGATTAGTACGGTGGATGTTATAAAGCATGTATGAACGGTTTGAGGTACTGGAACCAAAGTTAACTGACAAAAACCAACTTCCATCTAAATCATCATAAAAATGTTTAAGTAAAAAAAAGGGGAGGTGCAAAGGGGTTTTCAGATGGAACAAGATCATCACATTTTATCTAATACATTGAATTCTGGCTAGGGTATACCAAAATGGAAACAGGATAACTGTAATACAAAACTTCCACTACAGCACACTGCACACACCTGTGTTCCAAGCCCACTCCCATTCCCCTAATGCTTCCAAACTCAACTATTTCCCAGCCTGTTGGGCCTGTTGACGAAGGAGCACGTAGATCTCTTTAATCCAATCTTTGTTATAAGGCTGGTATGTCTGGGTATCAGCTTGGTAAATAGGGCAGCTGAGGCCTGCCAGGTCATCAATAAAGTCAAACTGACTGATATCGTATGTGATAGAGGGGCTGTTGGGATTCATTCTGTTCAGATGTACTTCATACATTTTACAAACGCCTTCCATACACTCATTCACAGATTCATAGTCAGCGTAAGTTCTGCCTTCTGGCCTCTTGGTAGGCTGTACCAGCAAGATGGTATGAAACATCGTGCCAAAGTCTCCCGCTGCAGCCGATGCTGACTCCGCTGCCGCACATAATGCTTTAATTAAATTGCTACTATATTTTAAATTTCCCATTTATGAAAACCTTTATAACTAAGTCACCTATAAGAAGCATGAACCTACTAATGCTTTTGACTTTTGGTCATAATCTTTTAAATTTGGATAGTGTTTTTTAACCCTCTTCCCTTCCTTGCAAAACTCTATCTTAATAATGCCATTTATTGAGTACTTATATGCACTCTAAAATCAACTGCAATGGTGATAGCAGCCATGAAATTAGAAGACAATTGCTTCTTGGAAGGAAAGCTATGACAAATTTAGACAGTGTATTATAAAGCAAAGACATCACCTTGCCAACAAAGATCCATGTAGTCAAGGCTGTATGGTCTTTCCGGTAGTCATGTAGTCATGTAGTGAGAGTTGAACCATAAAGAAGGCAGAGCACCAAATAATTGATGTTTTCAAACTGTGGTGCCAGAGAAGACTCTTGAGAGTCACTTGGACTGCAAGGACATCAAACCAGTCGGTCCTAAAGGAAATCAACCCTGAATACTCATTGGAAGAACTGATGCTGAAGCTGAAGCTCCAGTAATCTGGCTACCTGATGCGAAGAGTGGACTCATTGGAAAAGATCCTGATGCTGGAAAATACTGAAGGCAGAGGGAGAAGAGGGCAACAGAGGCTGAGATGGTTGGATGGCATCACTGATTCAGTGGACATGAACTTGGGCAAACTCCAGGAGATGGTGAGGGACAGGGAGACCTGGCGTGCTGCAGCCCATGGTGTTGCAGAGTCAGACGTGATTCTGACTGAACAACAACAACTGTGCAATGTAACATAAAAGGTTTTCACCATATTTCTCATCTCACTGGAGTAAAAATTGACAGTATTGTTCACTGGTATTATGAAAATGTGTTTCCTTCTTTAAATTTTTATTTCTTTTTGGTTGTGCTATGTCTTTGTTGCTGCACGTGGGCTTTGTCTGGTTACAGAGAGCCGGAAGTGGGAGGAAGGGGTTACTCTCTAGTTGCAGTGTGCAGTCTTATTGTGGTGGCTTCTCTTCTTGCTGAACAAGGCCTCTAGGCACGCAGGCTTCAGTAGTTGTGATGCACAGGCTTAGTTGCCCTGGGGCATGTGGAATCTTCCTGGCCAGGGATCAAACTGGTATCCCTTGCCTTGCACTGAACCACTGAACCACAAGAAGGTCCCCTGGAAATATATTTTCATTCATTCGTTTAGTCACCAGAAATCTATTGAATATCTCGTATATGACAAGTGCTGAATATTAGAAAAGAACAAAAACAATAGTCCCAGCTTTTGAGATTATTTATAGTCTATGACCTGAGAGTGGCTGGAGAAGTTAGGAGAGGGGTCAGAAAAGTCAGCAGACTGTTGCGCTAAAGTGAGATACATGCATACTATGTTCTGAGTACTGAGGGAACAAGAGAAGAAAGATACCTAACTTGGATAGGTGTGGAAAATAATAGGTGGGAGAGGGAAAGAGAAAAGATATTGGAGAAGACTTATGGGAGGTGATAAGTCTTAATCTGAATTCTGAAGATGAGCAAGAATTAGTCAGTGAAGAGAGACAGTTTCTAGGAAAAAAGAACATCAGTTGCATGTTTGAAATAATTTCAGTGATCCATAACTGGAATAACCACATGCATCCCATTTCCTTTAAATGAACTTAGATGTTATAAAGAAGTACCAGAGTTGGACATCCAGTTGTGTGTTTTATTGTTTAACTTTTCAAAAATTATAAAATACAACCTATCCAAAAAAGTGTTTAAAACACATATGTAAAATTTAACAAGTAGTTTTAAACACTCATGTGGCTGTCTTAATTGCAACATGTGGAGTCTTTAGTTGCGGCATGTGTACCCTTGGTTGAGACATGGGATCTAGTTCCCTGACCAGGGATTGAACCTGCATTCCCTGGATCGGGAGCATAGTGTCTTAGCCACTGAACCACCAGGGAAGTCCCCAAAAACAAACTCTCATGTAACCACCAGCAATAGAACATTGTCAGCATCCTAGAAGCATCATCTTGTGCCCTTCCCTAATCACACGCTGCTGTATCTCCCTATAGTTTTAACGTGTATAAATCCCTAAATAATATATTTCCGTCTTGCTTGTTTTTTAAACTTTATGTTTTGGGGTTAATACTATCATGTATTCTTTTGTTCATTATGTTTGAAATCTATCCATATTGTTGAATATAATTTAATTCAGTTCATTACAGTGTAGTATTTCATTATATGAATATATGGCCATTGTACTAGTAAATGGACACTCAGGAGTCCATTATGAATAGTGCTGCTAACAATATTCTTGTACTTTTACCAGTTATGTTCTTTCAAACAATGTCACCATTCATACCTATAAAAAAATGATAAACTGAATAAAACTTTCATTTTAAATTATAAATCTAAAATATGTTAATGCTTATCTTTTCAAAATTACTAATGATCCTTCATCAATTGTAATTTACTCATTATAATTTATTAGCAATGGGAGATTGGAAGTGCCAGTTTTTTTTAAGCTGGTTAAAAAAAAAATCTCAGTGAACAAATAATCTGTAAGTTAAAAACAAAATCAGCTGCAATGTTAGTATACAACTTGTGGATGAATGGCTATAGGTGGAGAAAATTGCTCCTCTTTGAAAGTTGCTCAGTCCAAAAACATTTTATTACAATCAAAAGATTAAAAGTATAATTTATAATTTAGGTCACAACCTGGTCTTTTAGTTTCCTGATTGCACAAAATGAACAATAAATCTCTTGTCCCTGGTATTGCCATTGTGAATAGGGCAAGTGTATCAGAAAGACTTGTTTGTCAGCTTTTATGGTTTTAACATAGGCTGTTACCCCCCCAAAAAGAACTTTTGTTTTGCTCTTTTTTTTTTTTTTTAATATCTTAGTCAAGTGATCCCAAAGGATTATTTACTGTTGATTCAAAAGGTAATAAACTGGGAGACCAAAGTCCTATTTTAACAGTAGGAAAATATAATTTAAGCTGTTTCATTGAGAGCCTGCCTCTATATATGCTTCCCAGTACCCAAATGCATGCTGTTTTAACATTTCTGGTATTGACATTAAGACAAAAGCCATCCACTTAAATTTGGACTTTTGGCTCTGACCACTGCTTCTATAAACTTGATGTGAGCCATTTCATCTCTTTGTCTCTCTCTTCATATTTTGTTAGTATAGCAATAGAGTTTTCAAAGAAGTTTGCACTTTCTCTTTCTTGATCCTGCACAGCACATATTATCCTCTCTTTATGGGAGTCAAAGTTAAACTGGAACAATAAATTGTGAAATTTATGTTCAAGTTGAGCATATATATACTGACATGTTTCAATTCTCGTTTCCTTTTCTGTATATTCTGTAACTTTTCTTTTTTGTTACCATGGGGATTACATTTAACATCCTAATGTTATAACATTTTAAGTTGAATTTATACCAACTTAACTAACACACAGAAACTGCTTCTCTACAGCTCCACCCCACCCCTTTTAGTTATTGATGTTACAAAATTACATCTTTATATATTTTATGCCCTCAAACTTAAGCTAATTATGCTGCATTAGTCTCTTAAATTATGTACAAAACAGAATATAGAATAACAAACCAAAGTTACACCAATACTCGCTTTTAGACTAATGTTTTAAAGTGTATTAGTCTCTTAAATCATGTAGAAAACAAAAAGTGGAATTGCAAATCATTTTTACTATAATACTAGCTTTTGTAATTGTCCATGTGTTTACTTTACTGACATCATACTGCTTTGAGTTACTGTCCAGTGTCCTTTCATTTCTACCTGTAGGGTACCCTTTAGAATTTCTTACAGGGCAGACCTAGTGGAAAGGGACTCCCTGAGCTTTTGTTTATTTGGAAATTTCTTAATTTCTCCTTCATTTTTGAAAGATAATTTTGCTGGATAGAGAATTCTTGGTTGACAGGTGTTTTTCCCCCCCTTTTTGAATTTTGAATATATTAGCCCATTGCCTTCTGGTCTCTGAAGTTTCTGATGAGAAATCTGTTGATAATCTTATTGAGGCTCTCTTGTATGGGACAAGTGGCTTCTCTTCTGTTGCATTCAAGATTCTCTCTTTGTCTTTGACTTTCAACTGTTTGATTTTACTGTGCCTCAGTGTGCATATGTTTGAGTTCATTCTGTTTGGAGTTCATTGAGCTTCTGGATGTTTATATGCATACCTTTTTATCAAACTTGGGAAATTTTAGACCAGTATTTCTTCAAATAATCTCTCTGCCCCTTTTGCACTCCCTGCAGAGAGCAAAAGTATACCCAAAGTGTGTATGTTGGTTCACTTTTGTTGATATCCCACAATTCCCTGGGATATGTTCATTATTCTTCAATCTTTTTTCTTTCTGTTCCTCAGACTCAATAATTTCAGTTTGTCCTATCTCCAGGTGTGTTAATTTTTCTGCCTGCTCAAATCTTCCTTTGAATCCCTCTAGTAAATTTTTATTTCAGTAATTATACTTTTAGCTCTAGAATTCCTTTTTGATTTATTTTTAGGTTTTCTTTTTACTGATATTTCCATTTCCTTCATACATTGTTTTCCTGACTTTCTACACATCTTCCTTTAGTTATTTGAGAATCTATCATTTTAAAGTATTGTTAACTAGGTCTGTCATCTGGTCTTTCTGGAACAGTTTCTATTGGTTTTTTTTTTTCTTTTGAGTGATACTGAACTGTTTATGATTTTTTGACTGAAAATTGGACATTTGAGTGTAATGATAGGTAACTCTGGAAATCAGATTTGCTGGGTTTTGTTTTTTCAGATTTATTTAGGTATAACTGAAAAAAATTGTGAAATTAAGTATACAGCATGATGATTTTGTATATGTATACATTGCAATAAGATTACCCCATCACATTAATTAACACACCCATCACCTGATGGATATTTGCCTTTGTGTGTGTGTACAAGAGAACATTTATTCTCTTAGCAAATTTTGGTTATACAGTACAGTGACATCAGATACACATCACCATATATAAAATAAATAAGAATTTACTGTATAGCACAGGGAACTATATTCAGTATCTTGTAATAACCTATAATGGAAAAGAATCAGAAAAAGGAAATATCTGTATCTATCTAACCAAATCACTTTGTTATATATCTGAAACTAACGTAAAATTGTAAATCAAATGTACTTTAAGAAAAAGTAGATGGCAATATGGTGTTGTCAATATAGTCACCATGGTATACATCAGAACCTTATTCATTATGTAACTGAAAGTTTGCACCCTTTTACTAACCTCTACCTGTTTTCCCCCTACTTCCCAATCCCGGGCAACCGCTTTTCTACTGTTTCTAGGAGCTCAGTTTGTTTTTAATTTTACATGTCAGTGATACCATGCAGTGTTTATCTTTTTCTCTGGCTTATTTCACCTCTAGGTGAAATATCTCTGGGGCATAATGCCCTCCAGATTCATTCATGTTGTCACAAGTGACTGGATTTCTGTCTTTTTTTAAGACTGAGTAATATTTTTTTCCTTGATCCATTTACCTGTTGATGGACGCTTAGATTGTTTCCACGCTTTGGCTATTGTGAAAAATGCTGCAGTTTAATACAGATATCTTTTTGCAATAGTGGTTTTATTTCATTTGTATATATACACAGAGGTGGAATTGCTGAATCATATGGTAATCCTGTTTCTACTTTCTTTTGAGAAACCTCCACACTGTTTTCCATAGTTGCTATACCAGTTTACATTCCCACCAACAGTATATAGAAATTCCCTTTTCCCCACATTCTTGCTAGCATTTGTTATCTCATCTTTTTAGTAATAGCCATTCTAACAGGTATGAGTTGTTAACTCATTGTCATTTTTTTAAATTAGCTTATGTAAATTAATTTATTTGGCTGCATCAGGTCTTAGTTGCAACACATGTGATCCTTAGTTTCTGTATGCCAACTCTTAGTTGTGGCATGTGGGATCTAGCTCCTTGACCAGGGATCGAACCCCGATCCCCTGCACTGGGAGCGTGGCATCCCAGCCACTGAACCAACCAGGAAGGTCCCTCTTTGTGGTTTTGATTTGTATTTCCCTTATGATTAGTGATGTTGAGCACCTTTTCATGTGCCTGTGGACCACTTGTGTATTTTCTTTGGAAAATGTCTGTTCAGGTTCTTTGCCGATTTTTAAATTGCACAATATGGTTTTTTGCTATTGAGTTACATGAGTTCCTTGTATGCCATGGATGTTAATCACTTATTGGATATATGGTTTGTAAATATTTTCTCCCATTCCATATGTTGCCTTTTCATTTTATTGATGGTTTCCTTTGCAGTGCAGAGGCTTTTTAATTTGATGTAGTCCCCTTTTAAATTTTTTTGCTTTCGTTGCTTGTACTTTTGGCATCAAGTCCAAGAAACCTGGAGAGAGAGCTTACCCTCTGTGTTTTCTTCTTGTAGTTTTACTGTTTTTCAGGAGTTATGCTTCAGTCTTTAATTCATTTTTAGTTGATTTAAATTTCCCCTGTGTATGTAGTTGCTTTTGAATGTCCTAGTCTTTGGTATCTGACTCCAAAAAGGAGACAAGAGAAAATAAAGAGGAAGAAAAAGACATCAACCCTTTAAATCAGCTGGCAGTCACTTCAGCCAGAAGGTGAAGGGCTTGCAGCAAACAAGGGAGGTTACAATGGTCTCTGTGTCTGCACTTCCATGATCAGAATGCAGATCCCTGTTATTTGGATGGCAGAGTCCATATTGCCTACCCTAGCTCCTAATTGGAACATATAAGCTGCATATAAGCCACATGCATGGCTGCCTGCCATGGGATTAGGGGATGGGAGATGGGTAGCCTGTGCTAAACTAAAATTTGAAATTGACTAGAATTAACTGTAATTAGTGATCCATGGCTCCCCCTGGAAGTTGCAAACCTTCAAGAGCTTCCCAAGTTCGAGAATACTTATATCAGACAGATTGTACTGATAAAATTGTGTCTTGGTGGGAAAACAGATTTCTGATACTTCCTATAAGGCAACTTCCCAGAATCCCCACATTTTTTTTAATATATTCTGGCCGTGTTACTATCCCCATAACTTATGTTAAATTCTGCATTTCCTTTCAAAGCCCATTACAAATCAAAAAGTGACCTTGCGGTTCTCTAAATTCCCTTGCATTTATCATACCTCTCAATGTCTTTAGTTACTTCATTTTCTAAGTCTTATGGGCAATCAAAAAGGTACAAAATTCCAGTTAAAATCCTGGAGATATAATCTTCAAGCATGATAACTATAATTAATAATATTGTATTGTATATATTAAAGTTGCTCAGAGAGTAGATCTTAAAAGTTCTCATCACAAGAAAAAAATTGTAATTAACTATGTTTGATGTTAAGAAGATTTATTGCCAGGATCCTTTCACAATGTGTGTGTGTATATATATATATATATATCATCATCATCATTATGTTGTATACCTGAAACTAATGTAAATTTATATATCAATAAAAGAGTAGTATCCATATAAATTTATAATTTAAAAATTGGGAAGTAAAGGAATAAAGATGGGAGAAAGTGTAGGAGAGATATTAACTTTATCTTTTATAATAAGAAGTCAATTAGATGTTGTCTAAAATTGAAACATTTGAACAACAAAACTCAACTTCTTAATAATCTGTTTTAACCATAGAAATAAGTCTGTTAGGAAAATCTCTTGTAATAAGAAAATGATTGAAGTTCAGTATTTCCTTCAGATTCACTTTATTTTCTCTTTGTGTTAAATTTCAGTAAAATTGTGTTTATTACATTTTACTTTAAAAATAGCACATGTAGTATGATTTACTCCATTTTTTAAAAATGTGATGTCATGTTACTTGAAATTGACATAAAGAAGAAATTGAGGTTAACTTGAACATTGCTTTTCTTCATCACTTACTTTTCATAAATGTCATTTACTAAAAGACAAATAAGGTTAAAAAAGAGCTTGTGGAAAATGTAAGACTATGTGTAGACTTTGTTTGGCTCCTAATTCAAACAAACCAATTATCCTAAAAAATGTGTTAAACAATTAATAAAATTTGGAGGCTTACAGAATAGTTTATAGTATTAAGGAATTGTTAATTTTTTAGGTATGATAGTATTGCAGTTTTTGTTTGTTTTTGGCCATGCAGCTTGTGGGATCTTAAAGGTTCCCCAACCAGGGATTAAATCCAGGCCCTTGGCAGTGAACACCAAGTCCTAACCACTGGAACAGCAGGGAATTTCCCAAAAATGTTTTTTAAAAAGAGTGTTGGGATCATGTTTTCTTAAATCATGGTTCCATTTTAGGCTATATTCTATTGATTCCTTGTTAGGAAAAGTTATGAAGTTTTCTCACAGTTTCTTCTACCTCTGTGCCTCAGTATTTTATGAAAATTTATAGTGTGTGATTCTTGCCTGGAGAACCCCCATGGATAGAGGAGCCTGGCAGGCAACAGTCCATAGAGTCACAAAGAGTTGGACATGACTGAACGACTTCACTTTCTTTTCGATAGTGTGTACATTCTGTTCCATAATTTACACAAATGTTCTATGAAGGAAAGCTCCAAAACTGTTGTGAGAGAAGAAGCAGATGGGAAAATTGGTGGGTATTAGAAAAGATATGTGTAGTATATATATAAAGAAAAATCTGGTTTTATATATATATATATGCAAATAATAAGATGATAGAAGTTATGAACAATTTTTATTTTATATGATTCTTTTTTCTTTCTGTATTTTCTAAAATGTATGTATACTGCTGAGTAACATTGTGGGAAAAGAAAGGCATATAAGTTAGTTACTGTTTCTGGTGCTACAATCATTTTTTAATTGTTTAGAATAAAAATTAAGGAGATTTTTACTGGTCAGAATGAGGTGTAAAGCTAAGGTAGGAATATTCAAAGCTAACCAGTTTTCTTTTATTTTGGATTTCTTTTTCACTGACAAGGGACTGTGCTTAGTTGCTCAGTTGTGTCTGACTCTTTGTGGCCCCATGGACTGAAGCCCACCGGGCTCCTCTGTTCATGGGATTTCTCAGGCAAGAATATTGAAGTGTGCTGCCTTTTCCTACTCCAGGGAATCTTCCCAACTCAGGGATCAAACCCATGCCTCTTGCTTCTCCTGCTTTGGAAGGTGGATTCTTTACCACTAATACAACCACTGTGTTATTTGTTTTTATTTTCTGAACTTTTGATAGTGGCTTTTATTTAAAAAAAAAAGAAAAGGAGTTCCCTGGGTGGCCTAGTGGTTAGGATTCCTGGCTTTCACACACACACAAAACCTCAATTGGCAGCCCTGAGAAAACTAATAAACTGATTATTATGATCAGCTTTGCATCTTCCCACCCAATGTTCTGAGTAATCCTAAAAGGATATAGTCTTCATGTAGTTTATTGAGAAATTATATCCATTTTTCTAGGTTTATAATCCATTCTTCCCAATCATGCTGAAATCATCTGTTAAAAAATTAGAATAACATCATAGTTCCTTATTCCCCATTATGATTAAGCAAAGTGAGCTTTTAGTAATGCTTAATCCTTTTCTAAAATGTCTCTTTTGGCTCTGTAGACATAGAAATATTAATTGGAGTTAGAATGAATCACATTAATTTATAAAAGAGGAAAATAGATCAGATCTTGGAGCCATTCATTTAATAGAGTACTTTTTTTTTTGAAACCTTTATTGAATTTGTTACAATATTGCTTCTACTTTCTGTTTTTGGATTTTGGCCATGAGGCATGTGGGATCTTAGCTCCCTGACTGGGGATTGAACCTGCATCCCCTGTATTGGAAGGCAAAATCTTAACCACTGGACCACCAGGGAAGTCCCTAATAGAGTACTTTATAGGAAAATAGTAGATTAACTCTTCTTAAAGTAATTTTTAGAGGGAAAAAATGAAATAAAATTCACTTTGCTTGTAAAACTTGTTTTCTTATATAATTTTTGATAATCCTAGAGATCATCTTACAGACATTGGCGTTTGGAATTGGGCATGTAGGAAAGGCTTCAGGAAGACACAGCAAAATTCCTTCTGTAACGGAAAGTGAAGCAATTTTAATGTTGAATCTTGAGATTGGGGGGAGAGAAAGATTTTTTTCTGAGATTTTTTTTCCTAATAAAATATTTTTTTAATTTGGAAAAATTAGAAAACCACCTTTTAAAGTAGACAGTATTTTATGTAACTGATAATCTTGAATATGAAATTGTATATTTGCCTGTTTTTCATTCAACTTTAAGGATTTTCTAACATTTTTTAAAGCTCCTTTTAATGATGCTTTACGCTTCTTTGGTTTCTTTCCTCTCTTTACCCCAAGGAGGCAACTTTAAAATCTTTAACCTTCAGAGTTGTCTTAAGGTGTGTCTTTAAAGAGGTTTGAACAATGAACACTTGACTAAGTGGAAATTCAGCGCAAAGGTGTTGACCCTCAGAATTTATTGAAATCTTATTGCCCAAACTTTTACAAGAATCAAATAGCATTATCAAAAGTTTCAATATGTATAATCTTTGATTCAAAAATTTCTTCTAAGAATTTATTCAACAGAAGCACACATACAAATGAATATTTCTTTACAGCATTTTTTTATAATGGCAAAAAACTGTAAGCAACCCAAACATACATCAATAAGGACTTGAAATAGATAAACTATAGTGTATCTAAAATGTAGTACTATGCCCATAACAATGGTTGAGGTAGCTGTGTGTTTAGTGATGTGGAAAGATATCCAAAATAATGCCTAAGTGGAAAGTTGCCACTCAGTATAATCATATTTCTGTATGTAATATTAGCAAACGTATAATACAATACATTATGCGTATGAAGTCTAGAAAATATCCACTAAACTGTTATGTGGAAGTGATAAGATTATGAGACTTCTACTTTCTAAATTACACATTTCTAAAATATCTCTTCTTTTTTTGACAATTGTGTATTACATTTATAATCAAGACAAAGTCTGCTATTCAAAGATCTCATTCTGGCAGTCCTCCAGTATTTTCTGTCGATCATGAAGCAGTGTGCCATTTTGGTTTCTCAGTAGATTCTAAAATTCTTCTTTTTTCCCTCATGTATATAGCCTTTGGTAATTAAATGTAATGATTGAATGGTAAACTTCAGTATGCACATGCTAGATCATCCTGCATACTAAAGCACTGACCCTTTAACACGGAATCTTCATTATACATGGCTTGAGAATTTACCAAGACAGCTAGATAAATTTAGAGGGAAATGGACTTCAGAGTTATAACTGTATTTTAAAGTCTTCATGTATATTCTTATACTTTTTTACTATTATGACATGATTCAATAAAAAGTTAAAAAACTGATTTGAAGAGTTTTATATAGTGTGAGATGCTATGTTGGGAAAGGGTGCTATTGAAAAACACACAGTTTGTACATCCTGGCCATTGTTTCTTCATTTGCAGCACTTCTCATTTATAGTTCTGTTGATAATCTGATATCGTTGTTACTGAAACAGAAGTTATATGGTCAGGTAGAAATGAAAAAACAAGGAAAACTTTCCTCTAATTGCTATATTACTGGTTGAAATGTTTGTACACCTGTTGAGCTTCATAGTCAACAGGATTAAAAGTTATACCTAAGTAAATTATATATTCTAAAGTAAAGTTATAGTTTAACCTTAACTAGGCAGCTAACTTCTATAAAGCCAAGTATTACTCAGGAGTGGGGGGTGGTGGGTAGGCTTACTCCCTCCTTAAAGAGGAGTTATAAAGATTACTCTTGAAGTAGCCATGAGGCAAGCAGTGAAGAGAACTAATCCCACCTTTGAGTCTAAGATCAGACCCTCAGGAAATTTGGATAAATCTAGGAATGCTTATAGTTCAGGCTGAGCTTTTACCAAGTTAACATATTTACTTTAAATCATAAATTTGTGCTTTCCAGAAACATATATTGAGAAATACTGTCATATATTCTCTCCTTATATAGAATATATAATAAACTTATATTCTACTGAGGATAAGCAGTTGATTACAATATGAAATAATAAATGATAGAGGAGAAGTAGACCCCCCCACACACACCCAGGTGAGGAACCTAACCCAGAGGGTGGAGTGGAGGAAAAGATAATGTTGGAGAAGGTTATGTGGAAGATGTGACCCTTGTACTCAATCCTTAAGAACAAGGAAGAGCTAAGTAAAGAAGAGTTTTGTTTCTTCTAGACAGAACTGTGTGTGCAAAGGCCAGTAGGCAAAAAAGGTGCATTAAGAGTACTTAAAATTGTTCCAGAAAGCTGGAGAATAGTGTTCTAGGGAAAATATGCCAGAGAGAAACAAGTAAGCAGACTCCTGATTTAGGTGCAATAAGGGAGACCCAGGTTCAGTCCCTGGGTAGGGAAGATTCCCTGGAGAAGGGAATGGCAACCCACTCCAGTATTCTTGCCTGGAGGATTTCATGAACAGAGGAGCTTGGTGGGCTACTGTCCATGGAGTCAAAAAAAGTTGGACAAAACTAAGTGACTAACACTTTCGCTACTACTTTCACTAAGAAATTTGGATTTGACTGGGAGGAGAAGAGGGGAAGGGAGTTGCATAATTTATTTGAGCTTGAAGGTTATGGGGAAAATGGAATTAGAAGACCTCTAGTTCTGCAGTATAGTGGTAAGGCTTAATTTTTTTAATGTATTGTTGGAGGAATTCCCTGGTTGTCCAGTTTATAGGACTTAGTATTTCCATTTCCAGGGATCCACGTTTGATCCCTGGTCAGGGAACTAAGATCTCACAAGTCATATGGTGTGCTCCCCTACCCCTCACCCTGCCAGAACTGTATTCTTGGTAGTCTCCCAGTCCCACCATGCCTTACTCACAGCAGAAGCAAATGCAGATCTTCTCTAAAGGAAGACATCCTCAGGGACTTCCCTGGTGATCCAGTAGCTGAGACTCCAAGCTCCCAATGCAGGGGGCACAGATCTGATCCCTAATCAGGGAAGATCCCATGTGCCACATATTGTGGTCGAAAAAAAGGTAAAGGAATACATCCTAAGTTTAGGCCTCCAAAATCTCATAGGTTTATAAAAAATTAAATATGGGCCTCTTAATCAAATGTCGTCAAACGTACAAAGAAAAATACACCCATGAGAAAGAATCAGCAGAAGTAACAATGGTTCATTCAAGGACCTTAGATATTAAAATAATCAAACAATGTGAAATGTCTATGATTTTTTTAAGAAATAAAAGAATCATAAAATGAACACAAAATGAATCACAAAAGAAGAAATGATCACAAATGACCAGGTAAATGTGAAAAATAAATGGAACTTTAAGAGATGTAAAGCAGTGGGTCTGATGGTAAAGAATCTGCCTGCAGTGCAGGAGACCCAGGTTCGATCCCTGGGTCAGGAAGATCCCCTGGAGAAGGGAATAGCTACTCACTCCAAAATTCTTGCCTGGAGAACTCCATGGACAGAAGAGCCTGGAGGGCTATAGTCCATGGGGTTGCAAAGAGTTGGAGACGACTGAGCAACTAACACTTTCTCGGGGTTAGTTTAACATATTAAATATAGATGGAGAATAAATTTGAAGTCAGATATGAACTAACTCTTGAAAAAGCAATATAGAGACAATGGAAATGGAAAATATATACGAGACGTTAAAAGGCATGGAGGTTAGAATAAGAAAAATTGAAAGAATTAAGGGACTAGAGGAAAGCCAAAATTCTTAGAAATAAGAGTTGACATTTTTTGAGAAGTAATAAATGAGCCTACAGATACAGGAAGTGTATACCAAACAGGTTACATAAATTCACACACACTTATGTTGTAGTCAAATGGAAAAACACCAAAAGAGAAAATCTGAAAGGACCAAAGAAAAAAGACAAGCCACCTACCACAATCAATAAGAATGATCGATTTCTCACTGCAACAATGGAAGCTAGAAGAGGAGGGCATAATATCTTCAATATGATAAAGACAAAACTATCAATCTAGAATTTTATATCCAGAAAAACAATATTTTTAAAACAATGGTAAAATGAAGACATTTCAGATCAACAAAATAGAATTTGCCTTCAACAGACTTTTACTTAAGGAAATTCTACTTTAGGAAGAAGGAAAATGGTACCAGAAAGGAGATATGAGATGCAAGAAGAAATGGTGAGCAAAGAATTTGGTAAGCATCTGAGTAAATCTAAACAAGTGCTACCTGTATAAAATAATGATGTCTAATTTTTGAAGTAAAAGATACAATATTGGCCAATTAGGAGAGATTAATATATTGATTTGTTTTAATAGTATATTAATTTTAAATTATCATGCATGTTAAAATTTCAAAGATAACTTCCTAAAGAAAAGTGAATGTATAACTTCTAAATCAATAAAGAGGAAAACTGGATGTTTTTTGGCCACACCATTTGGCATGCAGGATCTTAGTTTCCTACCAAGGATTGAATCCACACCTGTCATGTTACATAACCTCCATAAGCCTTAGTTTTCTCATCTTTAACATGTGGATAATAGTAGAACCTCCCTTACAGGATTGTTGTGAAGATGTAATCATATAATGCATGCAAAGAAGCTTAGCACAAATCTACAACAGTTAGGTGTTCAATATATATTAGACATTACTGTTAAGAATAGTGACTTAGTCTTGTTCATGCTTGAAAGCCATGCTAGAATCTGCAAACATCACACCCATCCTCTCTCCAGTGAGAGGGAAAGCTACACCCAAAGATAGCTAAAACGTGTTACACAGTTCAAAACTGATAGGTCTTCCTTGTGTTAATCACAACTCCTTGCTTAGAACCTTCAGAATTCAATATTGCCTTTCAGTAAAAAGTTCAAAGCTTCAAGGCTTTCTACAGCCTAGCCCGACCAACTTGATCTCGTGAGTTCTCTTTAAATCCATGAGTTAAATCTGTAAACATATTTGAGGTCTCCTTCCTTAATGCTTTTGCTTAAAATGCCTGTTTGAAGAATAGGTAGAATTTGAATGACTTCCTTCATCTGGGAAACCCTCACTCTCTGCTAAATCCAACCTATTCTTCAAATCCCAGCTCAGGTCCCATAAGAGTTCCTGACTGCTCTAGCCCAAAAGTAATTTATAATTTGAAAAAGTATCATCTAAACCAGGCCTTCTATAGTAATTTATACCTGTTTCTTCTACTCCATTTTTCAGTTGAGCCTTTATTTAAATTTTATATTGTCACAGAAAGCTTCCCTCAAGTTTTCAGGTCTTTCCAGCTACATTTTCAGATCCTTAAGATAGTGGCTATTAATTGTATATCTTTGTATTCCCTGTAGTTCCTCAGGAAGGGAAACTAACATGTAAGTGCATACAATATGCCAGGTATTATGCTAAATGGTTTCTTATATTGATAATGTATATCTTATTATTCAAAATAAACTTATATAGACATTAGTGCCCTTGTTTTACAGATGAGGACATTGCACTTGAGAAAGGTTAAGTAACATAACCTTAACTAGTCACTTAACTAGTCAGTGGGAGAGGTGGGTTTCTACTACACCATCCATCAAAATAGCCTGCAACTAATACATACCTTGGAGGTAAAAAAGCTCAAACAATATACATCTTTCTACTTATTTGTATCCCACTGTGAAATTTAGAATGTCATGGAAGCAAAGAAACCAAAATTTTTCTCAAAAATTGAAATTTGGCATCCCAGTTATTAACAGCCCAACCATAGGAATTCACAAAGAGCTTGAAGTTAGAAAGTCATACTTTGGGGGGAGGGGTGGATTAAGGAAGTTAAAGAGATTTTTTTTTCATTTATTCTGTATTTTGCCTTGAGTTCATGTGATGTGAAATGAATCACAGAACAAAATGGAACATTCTTTGGGTGCTTGCTGCAAGTCCATACCCCTTTCAGAACGTTCTTTCTTTTCTCTTTTCCCCTTTCCTAGGGTTACACATCTTTCTGGAATGACTGCATATCATCTGGCCTGCGAGGTGGCATCCTGATAGAGCTGGCCATGCGAGGTCGAATCTATCTAGAACCCCCAACCATGCGTAAGAAGCGACTACTAGACAGAAAGGTAGAGCATCCTCCATGAATATCCTCTTATGACAGGGCAGATACCAACAGTCCATTTTGGAAGAATAGGAAGATTTGAGACGCCAGACAATAAAAATATCACTTATTCAGTTGTCCCATTGTCAGTTCAGTTCAGTTCAGTCGCTCAATCATGTCCGACTCTTTGCGACCCCATGAATCGCAGCACACCAGGCCTCCCTGTCCATCACCAACTCCTGGAGTTCACTCAGACTCAAGTCCATCGAGTCCGTGATGCCAACCAGCCATCTCATCCTCTGTCATCCCCTTTTCCTCCTGCCCCCAATCCCTCCCAGCATCAGAATCTTTTCCAATGAGTCAACTCTTCACATGAGGTGGCCAAAGTACTGGAGTTTCAGCTTTAGCATCATTCCTTCCAAAGAAATCCCAGGGCTGATCTCCTTCAGAATGGACTGGTTGGATCTCCTTGCAGTCCAAGGGACTCTCAAGAGTCTCCTCCAACACCACAGTTCAAAAGCATCAATTCTTCAGCGCTCAGCCTTCTTCACAGTCCAGCTCTCACATCCATACATGACCACAGGAAAAACCATAGCCTTGACTAGACGGACCTTAGTCGGCAAAGTAATGTCTCTGCTTTTGAATATGCTATCTAGGTTGGTCATAACTTTTCTTCCAAGGAGTAAGCGTCTTTTAATTTCATGGCTGCAGTCACCATCTGCAGTGATTTTAGAGCCCAGAAAAACAAAGTCTGACACTGTTTCCACTCTTTCCCCATCTATTTCCCATGAAGTGATGAGACCGGATGCCGTGATCTTCATTTTCTGAATGTTGAGCTTTGAGCCAACTTTTTCACTCTCCTCTTTCACTTTCATCAAGAGGCTTTTTAGTTCCTCTTCACTTTCTGCCATAAGGGTGGTGTCATCTGCATATCTGAGGTTATTGCTGTTTCTCCCAGCAATCTTGATTCCAGCTTGTGTTTCTTCCAGCCCAGCGTTTCTCATGATGTACTCTGCATATAAGTTAAATAAGCAGGGTGACAATATACAGCCTTGATGTACTCCTTTTCCTATTTGGAACCAGTCTGTTGTTCCATGTCCAGTTCTAACTGTTGCTTCCTGACCTGCATACAGATTTCTCAAGAGGCAGGTCAGGTGGTCTGGTATTCCCATCTCTTTCAGAATTTTCCACAGTTTATTGTCTAACAGGTTTAATTATCCTGTAGCAGAGAGAGAAATCTAAGTATCCTTGGTCTAAAGAGTTGTAAGAAGTTCATGGTTTTGTCTTCCCTTTTTATGCAGAGAAGTCAGATCTAAGATGGTGTTGATTATTTTTCTGTATTTATCTATAGCTGTAATATTTTGAAACAGTATTATATAATGAGGAGGTAAACATGTGGGTCAGATGCAGTCTTAACTCTGGTCAATCTCAGATAACCATTCCGTTTCCCTCCTTCCAATTATTTTGCAAGTCCTCTCTAGCATGAGTTATACGACTCTCTCCATTTTCTTATTACTTGTTTTTTCCACTCACAACTTCACTGTCATACTTAGCACTCTAGTGGAACTACCTTCTTAGGTGTCACCAGCTAATTTTCAGTCTTCAATTTATTTTTCTCTTTTAACCTGTATGTGGTGTTTGACACTTTTGACTACCTCCTATTTGAAATTTCCTCTCTTCTTGACCTTTGTTATATTACATCCTCTTGCTTCTCTAGCGGTACCCTATTTCATTTACTTCTCCATTCCTTAATATCTAAATCTCAATTTATATCACCTTGTATCCTTTTAGAGATATCATTTACCTTTACAGCTTCATCTATCACCCTTATGTTATTAATTTTCAAATTACTAGACCTGTCTTCTTTTTCCACCTCCAGGAACATAGTTAATTATTGTCCAGACATTTCAACTTGGCTGTCCCATATCAGTTAAAACCAAGCTTCATCAACTTTACCTGAGTTTCCTATCTTTACTAATTGTTTCACAAGTTGGTTTTCCAGGCTCAAAGAGTTATTATTGAATCTTTTTTCTCCATTACCATTTATATCGTTTCCCACTGGGACCCAGTTCAAATGTTATTTTTATCTGTCCATACTAGATTTTAAATTTCTTGAGGAAACAGAGACAATATGTTATGCCGCTTTGCTTTTCCTATGACATTTAACCCGTAGCTCAGATGGTAAAGCGTCTGCCTACAATACCGGAGACCCAGGTTTGGTCCCTGGGTTGGGAAGATCCCCTGGAGAAGGAAATGGCAACCGACTCCAGTATTCTTGCCTGGAAAATCCCATGGCTACAGTCCATGGGGTTGCAAAGAGTCGGACATGACTGAGTGACTTCACTTCACTTCATATATATAACATATTCACTGATTTTAATTTGAATGAAATAGATGAACCAGAGTCTCTTGTTTCTTCTTTTCTGAAAGGTACTGCTAAAGTCAGACAGCCCAACGGGTGATGTTTTACTGGATGAAACTCTCAAACACATCAAAGCAACTGAACCCACAGAAACTGTCCAAACATGGATAGAACTACTCACCGGTAAGATGATGCAGAATGATTTTTAAAATATCCCACATTTTATAATCTTTACCCTACTCTTAAGGTTGGGAGAAGTAGTATAGAAATTCAGGGTGCTGAGTAAAATGTATATATTTCGCTTTTAAACTGTACTAATGAGGGACCAAAAAAGGCATGATTAATCAATACATAAAGTTTTCCAAAGCTTCACCTTACCTCTGTACACCTCATAAGCTCACAAGAAATTTTTTTAACATCTGTGCTAATGTATAATTCACATACAGTTGTTGTATAATTCACATACAGGGTCATCATACAGTTGACCCATTAAAAGTATACAATTAAATGGATTTTAGTATATTCACACAGTTGTGCAACCATCATCACAACCTAAGTTTAGAACATTTTCATCATCCCCAAAATAAACCCTATGCTCACTAGCGGTTTTCCCCATGTTTCCCAGCCCTCCTGCCCAGCTCCGACAACCACTAATCTACGTTCTATCTCTGTAGATTTGCCTATTCTGGATATTTCATATAAACGAAACCATACAACTTTTGGTTTTTTGTGACTGACTTCCAAGGATAATATTTTCAAGGTTCATCCATGTTGTGGCATGTATCAGCACTTCATTCCTTTTTTCCTCAAAGGCAAGTTCAAAAACTTTAATATGAATAACTAAGCCTATGGCATAAAATTATAGGAGAATCTTCCACAAGGCACTTTGAGGTCATAGCCAGTGTCACCTTCTGGAGCAGTTTTTTTAAACTGAAGTTTTTATTGAGACATTTGTATTGAGTTGGTTAAAAAGTTCATTCTGTTTCTTCCATAACATCTTACAGAAACACTTTAAGGAACTTTTTGGCCAACCCGATATATTGACATGCAGTTGTAAGAATTAATACAGAGAGATCCCTTTATATGTTTTGTCTAGAATCCCCCACTGGTAAAATTTCTCACATTTTTAGTGTATGATAATCAGAGTACTGAAATTGATATGATTCACCAATCTTGTTAGAATTTGCCTAGGTTTTTTGTTTTTTTGGTTCTTTTTGGCTGCACGACGTGGCATGTGGAATCTTAGTTCCCCAACCAGGGATCAAACCTTGCCGCTTGCAGTGGAAGCACAGAATCTTAACTATTGGACAGCCAGTGAAGTCACAAATTTCCCGTTTTAATTTGGCTCTTTATTTCCAAATAATATTTCATTGGATGGTTATACTACTTTAGTTATTTATTTATCAGTTGATGGACATTTGAATTATTTCCTCTTTTTGACTAACGTGAACATTCATAGACAAGTTTTTGTGTGGACACATTTTCATTTCGGGGGTATATAGTTAACTTTATTGTGGTAAAATACACATATTTATTATCTTAATCATAAGTGTACAATTCAGTGACATTAAAAACACAGTGTTATATAACTGTTACTTCTCTCTATACTCAAAGCTTTCTCATCATCCAAATATCCCTCTTCCTCCCTCTCTTCATTCCCTGGCAACTTCTTATTTACCTTCTGTCTCTATGAATTTACCTGATCTAAGTAACTCATATAAGTGGAATCATACAGTATTTGTCCTTCTATGCCTGACTTACTTGAAAGCTAAGCATTTTTTCAAGGTCCATTCATCTTACAGCTTACATCAAAATCTCATTCATTTTTATGGTTGTGTAATATTCTGTTGTATGTGATATACCACCTTTTGTTAATTTCATCTGTTAATGAACACTTGGGTATTTTCATCTGTTAGCTATTGTGGGTAATGCTGCTGTGAACCTTGTGCATATATCTGATAAAGTCATTGCTTTCCATTCTTTTGGATATATATCTTGGAGTAGAATTATTGGGTCATGTGATAGTTCAATAGTTTAAGAAACCACCAAACTGTTTTCTACAGAAGCTGCAGTCTTTGACATTCTTACCAGCCATGGTAAGTTTCCAGTTTCTCTACATCCTCATTAGCTCTTGTTTCGTTTATAATTATAGCCATTCTAGTAGATACGAAGCAGTATCTCATTGTGGTTTTGAGTTTCATTTCCCTAATGATTAATGATGTTGAGCATCTTTTCATGGATGATTTATGTATCTTCTTTGGAGAAATGTCTATTCAGGTCTTTTGCCCATATTTCAATTGGCTTCTGTTGTTTTTGTTGAGTTTTCAAGCTCTTTCTATAGTCGCAACAGTAATCCCTTATCAAATGTATGATTTGTAAATATTTTCTCTCATTCTATCAGTTATCTATTCACTTTATTAAGAGTAACTCTTGATGCACAAAAGTTCTTAATTTTGATGAAGTCCAGTTTATTTGTTGCCTGACTTTTGGTGTCATATCACTGAAATCTTTGCCAAATCTAATGTCATAACGATTTTCCCAATGCTTTCTTCTAAGAGTTTTACAGTTTTAGTTCTTAAATTGGTTCTTTGATCCATTTTTACTTAATTTTCGAATATGATATAAAGGTTCAGCTTAATTCTTTTGCATGTGGATATGCAGTTTCCCAGAACCATTTGTTAAAAATACTATTCTTTCCCCCTTGAATGGCCTTGGAAGTCTTGTTGAAAATCAGTTGACCATATCTGCAAAGGTTTATTTCTGGACTCTCTATTCTGTTGTATTAACCTGTATGTTTGTCCATACTGTTTTACTTACTGTAGCTTTGTAGTAAGTTCTGAAGTTGAAAAAGTATGAATCCACTAATTTTATCCTTCTTTTTCAAAGTTGTTTGGCAGTTCTGGGTCTTGTGCAATTCTGTATGAATTTGAGGATCAACTTTTCCACTTCTGTGGAAAAGGCTGTTAGAATTTTATAGGGATTGGGTTGAACCTGTAGATCTTTTTGGGTGGTTATTGCCATTTTAACGGTGTTAAATCTTCCTGTCCATTAAAAGAGACTTAGGCTGTCTTTCCATTAATTAGGTCTTCTTTAATTTTCTTTCATCAGTTTTATAGTTTTCAGTGTACAAATCTTTAACCTCACTGGTTAGACTTATTCCTAAATATTTAATTTTCTTACACACTGCTATAAATGGGATTTCTTTCTTAATTTCATTTTCAGATTATTCATTTCTGATATACAGAAACAACTGATTTTTGTGTTTTCATCTTGTACCCAGCAACTTAGTCGAGTCTATTAGTTCTAGTTGCTTTTTGTGTATTTGGGGAGATTTTCTATGTATAGGATCATGTCATCGGCAGACAGAGATAAACTGTAAGGCTTTCCTGAATACTCTTTATCATATTGAGGAATTTTTTTTTAATTCCTAGTTTCCTAGAAGTTTTTATAATGAAAGGGTGTTTGTTTTTGTATGTGGGGTTTTTTTTAATTATATTAAATGATGTATTATTGACACATTGTTTGATTTTTATTGAAATATAATTGGCATAAATGTTATATTAATTTCAGATGTACATCATGTTGATTTACTATTTGTGTGTATTGTGAAATAATTACCACAATAAGTCTAGTTAGCATCCATCATCACAAATAGCTTTTTTTTCTTGTGATGAAAACTCTTAAGATCTGTTTTCTTGAGTGCTTTGAGTGCTTTGTCGCTTCAGTTGTGTCCAACTCTGTGCGACCTTGTGGACTGTATGTAGCCCACCAGGCTCCTCTGTCAATGGATTTTCCAGGCAAGAATACTGGAGTGGATTGCCATGCCCTGCTCCAGGGGATCCTCCCAACCCAAGGATCAAACGCACGTTGCTTATGTCTCCTGCATTGGCCGGCAGGTTCTTTAACACTAGTGCCGTCTGGGAAGCCCACTTGAAAGTCTGTTTTCTTAGCAACTTTCAAATATATAATACAATGTTAGTAACTATAGTTACCATGCTATATATTACATCCTCAGGATTTATTTATTTTATAACTGAAATTTTGTGTTTTTTGATCTTCACACATTGTGGCATTCTTCCCCTTTCCAACTACCAATCTGTTCTGTGTATCTAAAATTTTGGAATTTTTTGGTTTTGTTTTAGGTTCCAGATACAAGTGAGATCATACAGTATTTGTCTTTCTCTGTCTGACTTATTTCACTTAGCATAATGCCCTCAAGGCCCATCCATGTTGTTATGAATGGCAAGATTTCCTCTTTTTATGGCCTATTAGTATTCCAATGTATGTATATGTGTGTGTGTATATGTGTATGTTTGTGTGTGTGTATACCACATTTTCTTTACCTGTTCATCCATAATTGATATTTAAATTGCTTCCATGTCTTAGCTATTGTAAATAATGCTGCAGTGAACATGGGTAGTTCACTGCAGCATTTCAAATTAGTGTTTTCATTTCCTTTGGAAAAATTCTGAGAAGTAGAATTACTAAATTATATGGTAGTTATCATTTTAATTTTTTGATAAACTTCTATACTGTTTTCTATAGTGACTGCACCAATTTACATTCTCACCAACAGTGCATGAGGGTTCCCTTTTCTCTATGTCCTTGCCAACATTTGTTTTTTTTTTAATTTTTAAAATATTCAGATATTTATTTTTATTTTTTTACTAATTTGGCTGCACTGGGTCTTAGTTGCAGCATGCAGGATCTTAACTGCAGCATGAGGAATCTAATTCCCCAACCAGGGACCAAATTTGGGTCCTCTGCATTGGGAGGGTGGAGTCTTAGCTACTGGACCACCTCGGAAGTCCCTATCTTTTTTAAATAGTTTTTATTATATATTGGAGTATAGCCGATTAATAATGTTGTGATAGTTTCAGGTGGCCAGCAGGACTCAGCCAAACATATACATGTATCTGTTCTCCCCCAGTCTCCCCTTCCATCCAGCCTAACAGGTAACATTGAGCAGAGTTCCCTGAACACTTGTTATTTTTTATCTTTTTAATAATAACCATCCTAACAAGTGTGAAGTGGTATCTCACTATAGTTTTGATTTGCAGTTCCTTGATGATTACTGACGTTGAGCACATTTTCATGTGTCTTTTGGCCATTTTTATGTCTTCTTTTGAAAAGCATCTATTTAGATCCTTAGTCTGTTTGAGTTTCTGTTACATTCCTGGAATAAATTTTACTTGATCACAGTGAATAATCCTTTTATCATGTTGTTGGATTAAGTTTGCTAATATTTTACTAAGGATTTTGAATCTACATTCATAAGACTTATTGGTCTGTAACTTTCTTTTCTTGTGATGTCTTTATTTGGCTTTAGTATGAGGATAATCTTGCCTTGCAGAATGAATTAATGTGTTCCTTCTTTAGATTTTTGGAAGACTTTGCGAAGGATTGGTGTTAATTCTTCTTTAAATGTAAGGTAGAATTCACTGATGAAGTCACCTGGCCCCGGACTTTTCTTTGTTGGGATGTTTTGATTTTTGATTACTGATTTCATCTTTTTATTTGCTATAAATCTGTTGAAATTTTGTTTGTCAGTTTAAATAATTTGAACTTTTCAAGGAGTTTGTCCATTTTTCTAGGTTGTCTAATTTGTTGGTTTAATATTATTCATAGTATTATTTTTTAATATAAATATATTTATTTTAATTGGAGGTTAATTACTTTACAATATTGTATTGGTTTTGCCATACATCAACATGAATCTGCCACAGGTATACACGTGTTCCTCATCCTGAACCCCCCTCCCTCCTCCCTCCCTGTACCATCCCTCTGAGTTGTCTCAGTGCACCAGCCCCAAGCATCCAGTATCATGCATCAAACCTGGACTAGCGATTCATTTCATATATGATATTATACATGTTTCAATGCCATTCTCCCAGATCATCCCACCCTCTCCCTCTCCCTCTCCCACAGAGTCCAAAAGACTGTTCTGTACATCTGTGTCTCTTTTGCTGTCTCGCATACAGGGTTATCATTACCATCTTTCTAAATTCCATATATACGTGTGAGTATACTATATTGGTGTTTTTCTTTCTGGCTTACTTCACTCTGTATAATAGGCTCCAGTTTCATCCACCTCATTAGAACTGATTCAAATGTGTTGTTTTTACTGGCTGAGTAATACTCCATTGTGTATATATACCACAGGTTTCTTATCCATTCATCTGCTGATGGACATCTAGCTTCCATGTCCTGGCTATTATAAACAGTGCTGTGATGAACACTGGGGTACACATGTCTCTTTCAATTCTGGTTTCCTCGATGTGTATGCCCAGCAGTGGGATTGCTGGGTCAGAAGGCAGTTCTCTTTCCAGTTTTTTAAGGAATCTCCACACTGTTCTCCATAGTGGCTGTACTAGTTTGCATCCCCACCAACAGTGTAAGAGGGTTCCCTTTTCTCCACACGCTCTCCAGCATTTATTGCTTGTAGACTTTTGGATCGCAGCCATTCTGACTGGCGTGAAATGGTACCTCACTGTGGTTTTGATTTGCATTTCTCTGATAATGAGTGACGTTGAGCATCATAGTATTATTTTATAATCCTGTTTTTAATCCCTGCAAGATCCATTGTAATGCCTTCACTCTCATTTCTGATTTTTAGTTGTTTCTATCTTTTTTCCTTTGGCAGTCTAGCTAAATGTTTGTGAATTTTGATCATTTCAAAGAAACAGCTTTTAGTTTCTTCAATTTTGTTGGTTGTTTTTCTGATCTCTCTTTTTGTATATCTCTTCTCTAATCTATTTCCTTCCTTCTATTAACTTAGGGTTTATTTTGCTTTTTCTAGTCCATTAAAGTATAAAGTTAGGAGATTGATTTTAGACTTTTAAAATTTACACATTTACAGCAAATTTCCCTCTGCTTTCACTGCATCCCATATACTTTCATATGTTGTGTTTTCATCCATTTCTAAGTATTTTCTAATTTCCTTTGTGATTTCTTCTTTGACACATTGGTGTTTCAGTTCAGTTTAGTTCAGTCGCTCAGTCACGTCCGACTCTTTGCAACCCCATGAACCACAGCATGCCAGGCCTCCCTGTCCATCACCAACTCCCGGAGTTCACCCAAACTCATGTGCATCGAGTCAGTGATGCCATCCAGCAATCTCATCCTCTGTCGTCCCCTTCTCCTCCTGCCCCCAATCCCTCCCAGCATCGCGGTCTTTTCCAGTGAGTCAACTCTTTGCATGAGGTGGCCAAAGTATTGGAGTTTCAGCCTCAGCATAAGTCCTTGCAGTGAACAACACCCAGGACTGGTCTCCTTTAGGATGGACTGGTTGGATCTCCTTGCAGCTTGTTTAATTTACACATATAGGCAAATTTTCATTTTCCTTCTTTTATTGATGTCTGATTTCTTCCCACTATGGTCAGAGAAGATAAGATACTTTGTATGATATCTGTCTTTTGAAATATATTGAGATTTCTTTTATGGCCTAACATACGGTGTCTCCTGGAGAATGTGCCATATAAATCTGAGAAGAACATGTATTCTGCAAGTAGCGTGCTACAAAACTGTTTACTTCTGTCTGTTCTGTCCATTTTGCTTCACGTATTTTGAGTCTGTTATTAGGAGTGTAAATATTTATAATTGTTTTATCTTCTTGTTGTACTGAACCTTTTATTAATATATAATGTCTCTGTGTCTCTTTTGTATGATTTAAAGTGTATTTTGTCCAAAATTAGTATAGACATCCTTTCTCTTTTTTGGTTACTATTTGAATGGAATATCTCTTTCCATCCATTCACTTTCAACCTGTCTGTGTCCTTTGATCTAAAGTGAGTCTCTCATAAACAGCATATAGTTGGATCGTGTTTTTTAACCCATCCTGCCAATTTTTTCTTATGATTAAATAGTTTAATATGTTTACATTTAAAGTAATTACTGGGGCTTCCCTGGTGGTCTAGTGGTTAAAAAATCTGCCTTGCAATGCAGGGGACACTGGTTCGATGCCTGGCCTGGGAATATCCCACATGCCATGGGGCAGCTAAGCCCATGTGCCACAACTACTGAAGCCTGCATACTCTGGAGCCAGTGCTCTGCAACAGGAGAAGTCCTCCCACCACAACTAGAGCATAAGCCCCTGCTCGCTGCAGCTAGAGAAAGCTTGTGCGCAGCAACAAAGACCTGGTGCAGTCAAGAATAAAATAAATAAATAATAAATAAAGTAATTACTGATAAGGAGACACTACCATTTTGCTATATGGCCTATAGATTTTTGTCCTTCATTTCCTGCATTACTATCTCCTTTTATGTTTGGTTGATTTTTTTATAGTGAAACATTTTGATTCCCTTCTCATGTTCTTTAGTGTATATTCTATAGACATTTTCTTTGTTGCACCATGGGGATTACATTTTATATCTTAAAGTTATGACAACCTAATTTGCATTTATACCAACTTAACTTCAATAACACAAAAAGTCTGTTCCTATACAGCTCCATTCCACTCTCCGTTTTGATGTCACAGATTATACCTTTATAAATTGTATGACCAATAACATAGGTTAATAAGTGTTCTTTAATGCATCTGTCTTTTAAAGTATATAGAAATTAAAAAATAGTTTTTTAACTATTTAACTATTTAGTTTTTTAACTAATTAACTTTTATAGTTGTCCATGTATTTAACTTTTATTGAGTGTCTTTATTTCTTCATTACTGCTTCAGGTTACTTCTAGCTTTCCTTCATTTCAACCTGCAGTACTTTTTAGCATTTCTTGCAGGGCAAGTCTAGTGGTGACAACCTTCCTCAATTTTTATTTACCTGCTACTAAGTCACTTTACTTGTGTCCAACCCAGTGCAACCCCATAGATGGCAGCCCACCAGGCTCCCCCGTCCCTGGGATTCTCCAGGCAAGAACACTGGAGTGGGTTGCCATTTCCTTCTCCAGTACATGAAAACGAAAAGTGTAAGTGAAGTTGCTCAGTCATGTCCGACTCCTAGCAACCCCATGGACTGCAGCCCACCAGGCTCTTCCATCCATGGGATTTTCCAGGCAAGAGTACTGGAGTGGGGTGCCATTGCCTTCTTATTTACCTGGGAAAGTCTTAATTTCATTTTTCAAGGACACTTTTTCTGGATATAGAATTCTTAGGTGACAGATTTTTTTCTTTGAGCCCTTTGAGTATGTCAACCCACTGTCTTGTAGCCTCCAAAGTTTCTGATGAGAAGTCTGGTGATAATCTTATTGAAGATAACTTTGTGTATGACAACTCACTTTTCTCTTCCTGCTTTTAAGATTCTTTATCTTTGTAAACTAAATTAATGCTGGAGAGGGTGTGGAACAAAAAAAATCTTCCTACACTTGGTAGGAATGTAAATTGGTGCAGCCAATATGGAGAACAGTATGGAGTTTCCTTAAAACACTAAAAGTAAAGTTAAGTACAATCTGTCAATCACACTCCTAGGCATATATATCTGAGAAAATTCTAATTCAAAAAGATACATTTAACCCAGTGTTCATAGCAGCACTATTTACAATAGTCAAGACTGGAAGCAGCCTAAATGTCTGTCAACAGCTGAATGGATAAAGAAGATATATAGATATGGATATATAATATGAATATTTCTCAGTCATGAAAAAGAACGAAATAAGGCCATTTGCATCAATATGGATGGACCTAGAGATTATCATATTAAGTGAAATAACTCAGACAGAAAAAGGTAGATACCACTTTCAGATCCTCCATCTGTGGTAGAACCGCTGCCAAGATGCAGATTTTTGTGAAGACTCTTGACAGGGAAGACCATCACTCTCAAGGTCGAGCCCTCGGATACAATAGAAGATGTAATGGTCAAGATCCAGGATAAGGAAGGAATTCCTCCTGACCAGCAAAGACTGATCTTTGCTGGCAAGCAAGTGGAAGATGGACGTACTTTGTCTGACTACAACATTCAAAAGGAGTCCACTCTTCATTTAGTGTTGAGACTTTGTGGTGGCTCTGAGAAAAGGAAGAAGTCTTATACCACTCCCAAGAATAAGCATAAGAGAAAGAAGGTTAAATTGGCTGTTCTGAAATACTATAAAGTGGATGAGAATGGCAAAATCAGTCGCCTTCGCCAGGAGTGTCCCTCAGATGAAGGTGGTGCTGGAGTATTTTATGGCCAGTCACTTCAGCAGACATTATTGTGGCAAATGTTGTCTGACCTATTGTTTCAACAAACCAGAAGACAAGTAATTGTATATTGGTTAATAAAGATATGAGCTAACAAACAAACAAAGACAAATACCATATGATATCACTTATATGTGGAATCTTTAAAAATGATACAAGTGAACTATTTATAAAACAGAAATAGACTCATAGAAATAAAAAACAAACTTATGGTTACCAAAGTGGATAGCAGAAGTGGGGAGAGGGTAGATAAATTAGGAGTTTGGGACTAACAGTTAGCTCCACTGATAAAGAATCCACCTGCAATGCAGGAGACCCCAGTTCCATTCCTGAGTCAGGAATATCTGGAGGAGAGGGATAGGCTACCCACTCCAGTATTAATGGGTTTCCCTGATAGCTCAGACAGTAAAGAATCTGCCTACAGTATGGGAGACCTGGGTTTGATCCCTAGGTTGGGAAGATCCCCTGGAGGAGGGCATGGCATCCCACTCCAGTATTCTTGCCTGGAGAATGCCCGTGGAGAGGAGGAGCCTGGCAGGCTACAGTCCGTGGGGTCACAAAGAATTGGACATAACTGAGTGACTAAGCACAGCATATATAAAATAGGTAGACAATAGGGACCTACTACATAGCACAGGGAACTATATAGTCAGTCAATTATAATAACCTAGAATGGAAAAGAATCTAAAATATATATGTGTGTGTGTGTGTATGAAAATCACTCAGTCTTGTTTGACTCTGCAACGCCATGGACTAGCCTGCCAGGCTGCTCTGTCCATGGCATTCTCCAGGCAAGAATACTAGAGTGGGTAGCCATCCCTTCTCCAGGGGATCTTCCCAACCCAGGAACAAACCAAGGTCTCCTGCACTGCAGGTGTATTCTTTACCATCTGAGCCACCAGGGAAGCTCAAATATATGTTTGTGTAACTCATTATCACACATCTAAAACTAATATAATGTTGTAAATTAACTATACTTCAATTTAAAATTGGTTTTAAAAGATTGTTTATTTTGGCTTTCAATAGTTAGATTATAATTTATCTTGGATGTTTTAGTCAACATTGAGCTCATTAAGTATCTTAGATTTGTAGATTCACATCTTTCATGAAATTTAGACCATTTTCAGCTATTATTTTTTCAAATATTTTTCTGCCCTTTCTCTCTCTTCTCCTCTGGGATTCCTACAATGAAAATATTTGTCCATTTGATGGAGTCTCAGAGGTTCCTTAGGCTTCATTCACCATTTTTGTTGTTTTTCCCTAAACTTTATTACTTCAGTTGTACTATCTTCAAATTTGTTAATTCTTCTGCCTGCTTAAATCTGTTTTTGAACCCATATAGTATATTCTTCATTTTAGCTGTTGTATTTAAGCTCCAGATTTTCTTTTTGGTTCCTTTTTGTAATTTCTATCTCTTTATTGGTATTCTGATTTTGTTCATCATTTTCTTATCTTTATCCATGTCTTCCTTTAGCTATTTGCTAAAGAAAGCATCATAAAGAAACATCTTTAAAACCGCTGTTCTCAAGTATTTATCTAGTAAACTTGACATCTGGCTTCCTCAAGTACAAATTTTGTCTTTTTCTTTTGTTCCTTTTAGTGGAACATACCTTTTTCTTTCACTATGTGCCTTGTAATTTTTTCGTTGTTGAGAGCTGGATATTGAAATCTTATAATACAGTAACTCTGGAAATCAGACTTTCCCCATTCCCCAGGTTTCGCTGAGTTGTTTGTTGTTATTTTGTTGATTATATTATGGTTTCTCTGTGTTGTAGATCCAACTGAGGTGAAAGCTTCAGATCTCAGGTCTTTTCCAAGGTTGTACTTCAGAGATTACATGTTTTCCAATTGTTTCTGAATGTAAAAAAAAAAAAAGCTTCTCTTTTAAATCCCCTGGAAGCTGCTTAGCTGGTGGGGATTGGAACAGTGGCAGCCTTTAGCTGTATGTCAGCCATCAAAAGCTACAATCCATAACCAGAACGCTGGTCCTGAGATTTCAAAGACAGGGTCCTTATTGCTCATCCTGATTCCAGTAGGCTACACCAGAACTACAGATTTCTGTTCCCACAGCTACCTTTCATGGGACTAGGGGCTAAGTAGTCACTGCTGTACTGAAGGCTGAAATTGACTGAAATTGATATTGACCACATTTGCCAGCCTAGCTTCCCCTGGAACTGACAAGTATTTGTGGAAGCTGAAGAGTTCCAAAAATAATTGTTTCAGATAGATGCTACTAATATAATTACTGTCTAGGTGGAAAGATGTATTTCTAATGCTTGCTGCCATTATCCCAGATGTAATCTCTCAATGATTAACATTCTAAAGAACCGTATCAGCTATAATCACATGGACCCCAGCCTTGTCTAACTCAATGAAACTATGAGCCATGCCATGTAGGGCCATCCAAGATGGACGGGTCATGGTGGAGAGTTCTGACTAAACATGGTCCACTGGAGAAGGGAATGGCAAACCACTTCAGTATCCTTGCCTTGAGAACCCCATGAACAGTATGATAAGGCAAAAAGATAGGACACTGAAAGATGAACTCCCCAGGTCAGTAGGTGCCCAGTTGCTACTGGAGATCAGTGGAGAAATAACTCCAGAAAGAATGAAGAGACAGAGTCAAAGCAAAAACAACACCTAGCTGTGGATGTGACTGGTGATGGAAGTAAAGTCCTATGCTGTAAAGAGCAATATTGCGTAGGAACCTGGAATGATAGGTCCATGAATCAAGGCAAATTGGAAGTGGTCAAACAGGAGATGGCAGGAGTGAACATCGACATTTTAAGAATCAGCGAACTAAAATGGACTGAAATGGGTGAATTTAACTCAGATGACCATTATATCTACTACTGTGGGCAAGAATCCCTTAGAAGAAATGGAGTAGCCATCATAGTCAACAAAAGAGTCTGAAATGCAGTACTTGGATGCAGTCTCAAAAATGACAGAATGATCTCTGTTCGTTTCCAGGGCAAACCATTTCAGTATTACAGTAATCCAACTCTATGCCCCAGCCAGTAATGCTGAAGAAGCTGAATGGTTCTATGAAAACCTACAAGACCTTGTAGAACTAACACCCCAAAACGATGGCCTTTTCATTATAGAGAACTGAAATGCAAAAGTGGGAAGTCAAGAGATACCTGGAGTAACAGGCAAATTTGGCCTTGGAGTACAAAACAAAGCAGGTGAGAGGCTAACAGAGTTTTGCCAAGAGAACACACTGGTCACAGCAAACACCTTCTTCCAGCAAAACAAGAGAAGACTCTACAAATGAACATCACCAGATGGTCAATACCAAAATATAAATTGATTATATTCCTTGCAGCCAAAGATGGAGAAACTCTATACAGCCTGCAAAAATAAGACCGGGAGCTGACTGTGGCTCAGATCATGAACTCCTCCTTGCCAAATTCAGCTTTAAATTGAAGAAAGTAGGAAAAACCCACTAGACCATTCAGGTATGACCTAAATCAAATCTGTTACGATTATACAGTGGAAGTTACAAATAGATTCAAGGAATTAGATCTGATAGAGTACCTGAAGAACTATGGATGGTTTGTGACATTGTATAGGAGGCAGTGATCAAGACCATCCCCAAGAAAACGAAATGCAAAAAGGCACAATAATTGTCCAAGGACACCTTACAAATAGCTGAAAAGATGTGAAAGGCAAAGGAGAAAAAGAAAGATATACCTATTTGAATGCAGAGTTCCAAAGAATAGCAAGGAGAGATAAAGCCTTCCTCAGTGATCAATGCAAAGAAATAGAGGAAGACAATAGAATGGGAAAGACTAGTGATCCCTTCAAGAAAATTAGAGATACCAAGGGAACATTTCATGCAAAGATGAGCATAATAAAGGACAGAAATGGTATGTACCTAACAGAAGCAGAAGATATTAAGAAGAGGTGGCAAGAATACACAGGAGAACTATACAAAAAAGATCTTCATGACCCAGATAACGACAATGGTGTGATCACTCACCTAGAGCCAGACATCCTGGAATGTGAAGTCAAGTGGGCCTTAGGAAGCATCACTACAAACAAAGCTAGTGGAGGTGACAGAATTCCGGTTGAGCTATTTCAGATCCTAAAAGACAATGCTTTTATAGTGCTTTGCTCAATTTTGGAAAACTCAGCAGTGGCCATAGGACTGGAAAAGGTCAGTTTTCACTCCAATTCCAAAGAAAGGCAATGCCAAAGAATGTTCAAACTACTGCACAATTGCACTCATCTCACATGCTAGCAAAGTAATGCTCAAAATTCTCCAAGCCAGGTTTCAACAGTGCATAAACCATGAACTTCAGATGTTCAAGCTGGATTTAGAAAAGACAGAGGAACCAAAGATCAAATTGCTAACATCCATTGGATCATGGAAAAAGCAAGAGAATTCCAGAAAAACATCTATTTCTGCTTTATTGACTATGCCAAAGCCTTTGACTGTGTGGATCACAACAAACTGGAAAATTCTTAAAGAGATGGGAATAACAGACCCATCTGCGTCCTGAGAAATCTGTATGCAGATCAAGAAGCAACAGTTAGAACTGGACATATAACAACAGATTGGTTCCAAATCAGGAAAGGACTACGTCAAGGCTGTATATTGTCACCCTACTTATTTAACTTACATGCAGAGTACATCATGAGAAACCCTGGGCTGGATGAGGCACAAGCTAGAATCAAGATTGCCAGGAAAAATATCAGTAACCTCAGATATGCAGATGACACCACCCTTATGGCAGAAAGCTAAGAAGGACTTAAGAGCCTCTTGATGAAAGTGAAAGAGGAGTGAAAAAGTTGGCTTAAAGCTTAACATTCAGAAAACTAAGATCATGGCATCCGGTCCCATTACTTCATGGCAAATAGATGGAGAACAAATCGAAACAGTGACAGACTTTATTTTTTGGGGTTCCAAAATCACTGCAGATGGTGACTGTAGCCATGAAATTAAAAGACATTTGCTCCTTGGAAGAAAAGCTGTGACCACCCTAGACAGCATATTAAATAGCAGAGACATTACTTTGCCAACAAAGATCTGTCTTGTCAGAGTTATGGTTTTTCCAGTGGTCATGAATGGATGTGAAAGTTGGACTATAAAGAAAGCTGAGTGCCAAAGATTGATGCTTTGTTGGAGAAGACTCTTGAGAGTCCCTTGGACTGCCAAGAGATCCAACCAGTCCATCGTAAAGGAAGTCCGTCCTGAATATTCATTGGAAGGACTGATGTTGAAGCTGAAACTCCAATACTTTGGCTACCTGATGTGAAGAACTGGTTCATTTGAAAAGACCCTGATCCTGGGAAAGATTGAAGGTGGGAAGGGGACGACAGAGGATGAGATGGTTGGATAGCATCACCAACTTGATGGACATCAGTTTGAGTAAGCTCCGGGAGTTGGTGATGGATAGGGAAGCCTGGGGTGCTGCAGTCCATGGGGTTGCAGAGTCGGACACGACTGAGTGACTGAACTGAACTCAACTGGTCAAGTATATCCAGTTTGTCACTAGGGATTACTTCAAATACTATTTTTGGGTCCCCACTTTCACCCCATACTAGATTGTAAATTTCTTGAGGACAGGAATAGGGACTGTCTTACATTCCTACCACCAATGTGTGAGAGTTTCAGTTCCTTCACATCCTCATCAACACTTGTTATTCTCTGTCTTTGTAATTTTATTTTAGCTATCCTAGTGATACATAGTGGTATCACATTGTGATTTTTATTTGCATTCCCCTAATGACTAATGATGGAGAAGGCAATGGCACCCCACTCTAGTACTCTTGCCTGGAAAATCCCATGGACGGAAGAGCTTGGTAGGCTGCAGTCCATGGGGTCGCGAAGAGTCGGACACAACTGAGCGACTTCACTTTGATTTTTCACATTCATGCATTGGAGAAGGAAATGGCAACCCACGTCAGTATTCTTGCCTAGAGAATCCCAGGGATGGGGGAGCCTGGTGGGCTGCTGTCTATGGGGTCGCACAGAGTCGGACATGACTGAAGCGACTTAGTAGCAGCAGTGACTAATGATGTTGAGCATCTTTATATGTGTTTATTGGCCATTTGTATATTTTCTTTGGAGAACTGTCTGTTCAGATCCTTTGCCCATTTTTAAATTGGGTTTGCTTTCTACTATTGAGTTGTACTTTTAAAATATGTTCTAAATACAAGTCTTTTCGGATACATGATTTGCAGAATTTTTCTCCAGTTCTGTGGGTTGTGTTTTCAGTTTCTTAATGGTATCCTTTGAAGTACAAGTTTTTAATTTTGATCCATTTCACCTAATTTTTTTCTTTTGTTACTTATAATTTTGCTGTAATTAAAATTGTAATAAAATTGAATTTATTTCAGTTGAAAATAAAAATAGTTTAACTTTTCTAATCTAGATGCCTTTTATTTATTTTTCTTACCTAATTACCCTGCCTAGAACTTTCAGTATGGTGCTGAATAGCAATGATGAGAATGGACTTCCTTGTCTTATCCTTGATCTAAGATGACAACATTCAGTCTTTCCCTATTAAGTAATATGCTAGCTGTGAGGTTTCCATAAATTCCTCTATCAAGTTCAGGAAGTTTCTGTCTATTCCTAGCTTATGGAGTGTGTTTATGATGTAAGAGTGTTGGATTTTATCAAATGCTTTTCTTTTGTCTATGGAGATGATCATTTGGTTTTTGCTTTTCATTTTATTGATTTTCGTATTTTAAATCAAACTTACATTTCTGTTTTAAGTCCCCCTTTATCGTATTACGTAGTTTAGGGATAGGGTTGTTTGTTTTTGTCCTTCAGCTGAGCCATACTGCTTGTAGGATATTAGTTCCCTGACCAGGGATTGAACCTATGCCCTTGGCAATGAAAGTGCACACTGGACTATCAGAGAGTTCCCTATGTCTTTATTATATTGCTAGATTTGTTTGTGCATATTTTGTTCAGTATTTTTTACCTATATAGATAAGAGATACTGGTCTATAGTTTTCTTGTGAAGTTTTGTCTCATTTTAGTATCAGAGGAATACTTACTGTTTAGACTAAGGAAGTATTCCCTCCTCTGCCTGTTCTTTTTTTTTTAAGTGTTTGTGAAGGATTGGCATTAATTCTCCATTAATGTTTGGTAGAATTACCAGAAAAGCCGTCTTGACCACACTTTTCTTTGTGGGAAGTTTTAGAGTTACTATTCAATCTATTTACTTGTTATGTGTGCTAAGTTGCTCCAGTCATGTCCGATTCTTCGTGATCCAGTGGACTGTAGCCCACCAGGCTCCTCTGTCCATAGGATTCTCCAGGAGAGAATGCTAGAGTGGGTTACCACGCCCTCCTCCAGGGGATCTTCCCAACCCAGGGATCAAATTTGCATCTCTTATATCTGCATTAGAGTCTTCCCTGGTGGCTCAGATGGTAAAGCATCTGCCTGCAATGCGGGAGACCCAGGTTCGATCCCTGGGTTGGGAAGATCTCCTGGAGAAGGAAACAGCAACCCACTCCAGTACTCTTGCCTGGAGAATCCCACGGGCGGAGCCACCTGGTAGGCTACAGTCCATGGGGTCGCAAAGAGTCGGACATGACTGAGCGACTTCACTCATATCTGCATTGGCATGTTGGTTCTTTACCACTAGCAGCACCTAGGAAGCCTTTTACTTGTTATTGTGTGTGTGTATTAGTTGCTCAGTCGTGTTTGACTCTTTGTGACCCCTTGGACTATAGCCCAACAAGCTCCTCTGTCCATGGAATTCTCTAGGCAAGAATACTGGGACATTTGGGGTGGGGGTGCCATTCCCTTCTCCTCAGGGGATCTTCCCAACCCAGAGATAGAACCCAGTCTCCTGCATTGAAGGCAGATTCTTAACTGTCTGAGCCACCAGGGCATTATTTGTTACAGTTCTATTGAAATTCCCTCTTTCTTGTTGAGTCAGTTTAGGTAATTGTATTTCAAGGAATTTGTCCATTCTTCTAGGTTGTCTAAATTGTTGTCATACTGTTTTAATTTTTGTAAGTTTAGTAGTAATGTCTCCTCTTTCATTCCCAATTTTAGTAATTTTGAGTCTTCTCTTTTCCTTGATCACTCTGGGTTTGTCAGTTTTTTTCATCTTTTCACTGAACCAGAGTTTTATTTTATTAATTTTCTCTATTTCCTCTCTATTCTACTGTTTCCTTTATCCTGCTTGCTTTGGATTTAGTATTTTCTTCTTTTTCTAGTTTTTTAAAGTTAGGTTAGGTTATTGATTTGACATCTTTTCTAATACAGGACTTCCCTGGTGGTTCAGATGGTAAAGTATCCACCTGCAATGCAGAAGATCTGGTTTGGGAAGAACCCCTGGAGAAGGGAATGGCTTCCCATTCCAGTATTCTTGCCTGGAGAATTCCATGGACAAAGGAGCCTGGCAGGCTACAGTCCATGGGGTTGCAAAGAGTTGGACAGGACTGAGTGACTTTCACTTTTTTAATATGGCATTTGGATCATAAATTTCCCTCTTTATACTGCGTTAAGCTGCATCCCATAAGTTTTGGTATATTCACTCAACTCAAAAGTATTTTTTAATTTTTTCTTATGATTTCTTCTTTGACTCATTGGTTATTTCAGAGTGTGTCTTTAAATTTCCACATATCTTTTTAATTTCCCAAATGTCCTTCTGTTATCAATTTATAATTCCATTGTGATTGAATAGCATACTTTGTATGTTTTCAATTCTTTTAAATTTATTAAGGCTTGTTTTATGGCCTAACATATGGCGTATCATGGAAAATGTTTCATATGCACTTGAGAAGTATGTGCATTCTACTGTTATAGGGTAGAATATTCTATAGATGTCTTCTGAAGTCTAGTTGGTTTATAGTCTTGTTCAAGCATTCTATTTATTTTTCCCATAGGTGAGACCTGGAACCCTTTCAAATTACAGTACCAGCTGAGAAATGTAAGAGAGAGAATTGCAAAGAACCTAGTAGAGAAGGGTATTCTAACCACTGAGAAGCAGAATTTCCTCCTATTTGACATGACTACTCACCCAGTGACCAATACAACAGAGAAGCAACGACTAGTGAAAAAACTTCAAGATAGTGTCCTAGAGCGGTGGGTAAATGACCCTCAGCGTATGGACAAGCGAACACTAGCACTGCTGGTGCTAGCCCACTCCTCCGATGTGCTAGAGAATGTCTTCTCCTCTCTGACAGATGACAAGTATGATATGGCGATGAATCGAGCCAAGGACCTAGTAGAACTGGACCCTGAGGTAGAGGGGACAAAGCACAGTGCCACAGAGATGATCTGGGCTGTGCTGGCAGCCTTCAATAAATCGTAAGCCAGCTGTTGGGTTTCTCCTTTTCCATTGCTGGCCAGTGACTATCAGAGACACCATCACCGAGTTTTGTGTGATGAGATGTTTTCCATCATTTTTTTTCCTCTTGAATCAAATTTGTTATTTGGGGAAAGCAACTTCAGGGCTTCTCCATAGACCTTGTCTCTTATAAGCAGGCTTTATATCTCCCTATACTTCCACTCCAGAGGTGAATAAGTTGGGTGAACCAGCACTCACCCGGTAAACATTATCTCTCATTTCTTGGCTCACTCCCATCCAGTGTGCTTTTGGATTATCAGGAATATTTCAGTGAGATTTGGATTTCTCTAGACATAGAATGTGAATGAGATGTAGAGCAAACCATTTATCTCATTTTTTAAAGTTTGTTTTCTGTCTTATATGTTTTCAGCCTATCTCTCAGGCTCTGCTAAGTAATGTAGCTTATTGAAGTAACCATCTCTTTGAATAAGGGGCAATGGAAATAAAACTGATTTTTGGAGCAGATGGTCTCTGAGATATAAATATATGTTCCACTACTGATTTTCTCATCTTTCCTTTTCTAAATTAATGAGAGCATTCCAAATGTGATTACCTGGTTCTCGCAGTCCTAGAACCATAAATATATTCTCTACTCTCTCTCAGCATTGTCCTACTCCATCATTCATTAGAACAGAAATCTAAATTTTAAAAAAAATGCATCTCTTAACCACCTCTTTTATGCAGTCACCAATATAATTTGCAAAGAAGGAAAGTGGTATCAGAATTTCTACTCTTTAGCACATCACTATCTGAATTCCTCCAGGCTACTTTAAGTGTCTCTATTCTGATTGAATTTAGGGAGTTGTAAATTTCAATTGCTGAATAGCACCATCCTGAGTCCAGACAATATATCTAAACTCTAGATCGTGTTACCTGTTTTGGCTTCCTACATAAATTGATGGGTGTGCGTGCTCAGTCACTTCAATCGTGTCCAATTGTTTGTGACCCTATGGGCTGTAGCCTGCCAGGTTCCTCTGTCCATGGGATTCTCCAGGTAAGAATACTGGAGTGGGTTGCCATGCCCTCCTCCAGGGGATCTTCCCAACCCAGGAATGGAACCCGAGTCTCAGTCTCCTGCATTGGCAGGCAGGTTCTTTACCACTAGTGCCACCTATTCTGTGTACATTTAGAGGTCCTGGAAGTAGTTTTATCTATTTAATCCACATATACCCTCCTAGTCATTAGTCTTGTCTCAACACAATCCTTTGTCTAACTCATTCTCTAAAACATTTTTTAAGTCAGTAGTAAATGCAAAGAGAAGCTTATTGAGAAAAATTGTATTCAGAAGGACAATTTTATGTTAAAAGCATCCTATATAAAGTCCAGCATTTGGGAATATAAAGAGGACAGGCACCAAACTGTGCTAATGTCAAGTATTTGTTAATGCTGATACTTAAATGGATCTTGCCTCTTGACCACTACAGACAAAGAGTCTATCAAAGGGCTAATACAGATGATCCAGACCTGATATCAAATTTTCCTGATCAGAAGTAATTAAATGAATGATTATAACTTTCCCTCCTCTAAAATTGTCTAGCCCCACAAAATTCCCCAACTCACTTAACTTTTTTTCACTTTAGGTTATCACTTAGGTGACTAAAGATAAAAAGTTTAAATGAAACAAATTCCTAAAAAATGTGAAGCTGAGAAGAGCTTCAGTCTGGCTCCCTATAACTATAAAAACCAGTCCATGGATGTCTCTACCTGACTTAGTTTTTCTTTCCATTTGAACAGTTTGGCATGAATTTAAACCAGGTTTTTCAGTGGAGAGTTTCAGCTTGATTGGGAGAGTGGAAATTGAGTTCTTTCTGGCAACTCTTGGTCAGTGTTTATTTTTATATTGTATCTCATTAAGATGAGGATGTCTTCAGTTTGAATCTGCATAATGTTCACTGCAAAACACCATTTAATGCATATGGCCTTCGCATTTCTGTGTAATAAAGATCAATTATTGGCTCCCTGGTCTCTCTGCAGTTTTACAACTAAAGTTATTTTAACTTGAAATAACTTTTCATACAAGGCCAGTAACACTCCCTGCTTACCCTAGGATACCAGCCTCTGTTTCATTCTGTGTGGAAAACTGTGTATGCATGCTCAGTTGCTAGGTCATGTCTGACTCTTTGTGAGCCCATGGACTGTAGCCCACAAGCTCCTCTGTTCATGGGATTTCCCAGGCAAGGATACTAGATTGGGTTCCCATTTCTTCTTCCAGGAGATCTTCCTGATCCAGGGATTGAACCTGCGTCTCCTGCATTGGCAGGCAGATTCTTTACCACTGAGCCACCCGGACTCCCTTGTGGAAAATTAGGAATACACAAATATTAGTTATACATATATACACTATATATATATACACACACATACTGGAGGGCAGGGTACATTAAATCTAACTCGAACACCAGCTAATTTAAAATCTGAAGAATAGTGTCTCCATCTCAAGCAAAATAAGTTACCCAATTACAGGGAAGAGAATTATCAGGAAGAGAATGAGTATATTCTAGTCTATTAATAACTACTTGCAAGTGACACCTGAACTTACTGAAGAGCTGAAAGTCTTTAAGTTCCAAGTGTAGGTAACAAACCTAAGTATAACAGAGTTAACAACATATGAAAAGAAAGATAATCGACCTTGTAATCGGCTTACTGTTCTTCTGTCTTTTATAATGTCTACAGCATAAGGGGGGCTTCCCAGGTGGTGCCAGTGGTAAATAACCCACCTGCCAATGCAGGAGACATAAGAGACTCAGGTTCGATCCCTAAGTTCGGAAGATCTCCTGGAGGAAGGCATGGCAACCCACTCCAGTATTCTTGCCTGGAGAACCCTATGGACAGAGGAGCCTGGCGGGCTGCAGTCCACAGGGTCACAAAGAATCAGACATGACTGAAGCAACTTGGCACACAGGCACACAGCATAAGGAACAACATGAAATGTATTTACTAGAATTGTCTACTTCCTTGCTGTTTGTATTTCAGAGAAAGTATAAAAACAAAGTGTAACAATGTTTATCAAAATACGGTGCATCAAAGTAACTTTTGTGGGTGTAAGTACTTTGCCAAAATAGGGGTTCCTAGTAAATCAGTCACTGGGGTTTAGGGCTTAGGAAGCTGCATTTAAAACATAGTCTCTAAAAACTTACATGTTAAAGTTTGAGAACACTGTTTATTTTTAATTCATTTGGCTGTGCTGGGTCTTCATTGCAGCACACAGACTTGACTAGCTGTAGTACACAGGCGTTACATAGGACACAATCTCAGCTCCCAACAACTCACATTTACGTGGGCAAATGAGGTGCTCTGTGAAAAATGTTCAAGTAGAAGTATAAACTTAATTTTTAGAAGCACAAAGGAGTAGCATTCTTCCTGGGAACATTAGGAAAAACTTACAGGAGTATATTTACTCGAGTGGCTTTCATGTATTGAGTACTTCTACTATGTTAACCACTTCATATATTTTCTCATTTATTCCTCAGAATTCTAAGAAACCATAGAAGGTTATTTTTAAAGAAAATTCAGAGGTAGTGAGGCTTGCCTAAGGACACCATGCAGAGGTTGAATTCAAACGCATGCTTTTAACCACTACTCTCTCCTTCCTCCATTTAAACTCAGTCTTGAAGAATCTTCTCAGGTTGAGAAGGAAGAGCTGAGGCTATTCTGGGCTAGGAAAACAAAATATAAAAAACAAAACACAAAATGTACAAAATAGAGCTTCCCTGGTGGCTCAGTGGTAAAGATCCACCTGCCAGTGCAGGAGACGTGGGTTCAGTCCCTGGTCCAGAAGATCCCACATGCCAAGGAGAAGCTAAGCCCATGGGCCACAACTATGAGCCTGTGCTCTAGGACCTGGGAACTGCAACTGCAGAAGCCCACACACCCTAGAACCCATGCTCTGCAACAAGAGAAGCCACTGAATGAGAAGCCCGTGCACCACAACTAGAGAAAAACCTGCTGCAAAGACCCTGCACAGCCAAAAATAGAGGAACTTTTTAAAAATGTACAAAATAATTTGTTACATGCTAGAATTTCATGAATTGTGTGTGCTTTTCATATATATTTCCAAAAGAGATCATTCTAAGAGATTATATTCAAATTGTAGACTAAGGAAGGGTTTTTGAAACTAGCAAAATATTTTTGTTTACCTTCTTTTATTCCTTCTCTGATGATTTCTTATGTAAAAATTTCTGATATATCATTCTTCTCCCTTAATAGCTTAACAGTTCTTACAGGTCAAGTGTGCTGGACATAAATTCCCCAATTTTTGTCTGAGAAAGTCTTCATCCTTCACTTCGGAAAGATAATTTTACTGGTTATAGAATTCTTGATTCATGGGTGGTTTTATTTTTTGTTTTTGTTTTATAACACTTCAAATATTTCACTCTATTCTTGCGTGAGTGTTTTCTGATATCAAATTTTAACAAAACTGAAGAATTTTAATTTAAAGAGTTTTAAAAATTTGTTCCTCCCACTTTCTATATAGCTAAAATACATATACATATAATTTCTAAAAATGTTTTATTCCCTAAAAGAATAAAAATATTAATTTTTAAATAATCATTGCTTTAATGATGAAATAAGTTAGGTAGAATGGATTTTTTTATATTTTTCTATCACCTATTACATGCGTGCATGAATCTTTGTTTTGCATCCCCAGTTCTTCTCAATGCCTTGGTCTGTCTTTCTTTTCTCCTCAGTGAGTTCCAGGTGTGTATATAATTTGGAAAGAGACACGACTTCTTAGTGATGTGAGAAAGGGAGCCATCCCTCCCAGAAAGCAATAAAATTCTCACAGAATGCAAGTCAGCAAACCAAGGGTCACTTCCTGGCAGAAATCTTTTCCTAGCAGCCCAATTCACTGCCATTAGTTTTTCTTTACATTTCAGATTGTAAAAAAGTAGATTGCACTAGGGTGGAAGGTGGGGAACAAGTACTCCATAAGAACGCTTCAAATAGACAAGCTTTTGTGTAGATTTTCCCCCCTGAATTTCAATAATCTGCCCACCACTTTGTTTTTCTCAACCTACGTGAACCTCCCCAAGTATAAAAGCCTATTTTATCTAAACTTAATTTAGAAACTCAGCTAGGAATCAAGAGGCTTCTTCTCCCCCTTCAGAAGGGCTTCTTGACCAAATCCCCATACATTTGCCACATAAGCAAGCCTAGTAGATGTATATCATTCTCCTGATTTGATGGGGGGGAAATTCAAAGCCAAAGTTTTCCTCACATTTCAGAGATTTTGAGATCCCACTTCCAATCAAAAGATGAGTACTTCCTCAAAGATTTCTGGACATTCAAAGCCATGATATTAATATAATACCTCAAAATACTTGTGGGTTAGCCTTAATAATATTTTTTTTAAAGTTCCCCTCCCAGCTGTGTCACCCCAGGTTTTTTGAACTGCTAGGTGAGGCTAGAAAATTTAGTTATCTAAACTCTTAGATAAATTAATTTATATTGATTGAATTCCTTTCCCTTTGAGAGCAGGGAGGAAGAGATGTTCATGATCAAAGAGGGGAAGACTAGAGAAGGTAACAGTAGTTGATCATATTCTAAACATTATGAATATTTAAAAGCCTGAACAAATACTTTTCATTTTAACATGATCCTGTGTTAAAAATTAGATGACAATTCAGCCTTTTGCTTCTAGACTCCATCTTACTCTTCACATTAGATACCTTTTTAAATGGTTTATGAAATTAACAAGAGAAAAGTACATGCTGCTGCTGCTGCTAAGTTGCCTCAGTCGTGTCCGACTCTGTGCGACCTCATAGATGGCAGCCCACCAGGCTCCCCCGTCCCTGGGATTCTCCAAGCAAGAACACTGGAGTGGGTTGCCATTTCCTTCTCCAGTGCATGAAAGTGAAAAGTGAAAGTGAAGTCACTCAGTCGTGTCCGACTCAGCGACCCCATGGACTGCAGCGCACCAGGCTCCTCCATCCATGGGATTTTCCAGGCAAGAGTACTGGAGTGGGGTGCCATTGCCTTCTCTGAGAAAAGTACATAAATCAAGATAAATAAAAATATACAACTCAATAATAGTGAGCATTCCCATGTAACCAGCACCCCAGTCAAGAAACAAAACATTATCATCTCCCAAAAAGCCCCCTTCTTACCCTCTCCCAATCACTGTATCCCTCTCTAGAGGTAACCATGATCCTTTTAATACGATAGACTGGTTTTGCCTTTGAACATTATATAAATGAAATCATACAGTATGTCTTTTTTGTGACTGTTATCTATTTTACTTTGAACATTTTGGGTTGTTCTATGCTGTGCTTAGTCACTCAGTCATGTCTGACTCTTTGTGACCTCATGGACTGTAGCCCACCAGGCTCCCCTCTCCATGGGGATTCTCCAGGCAAAAATACTGGAATGGGTTGCCATGCCCTCCTCCAGGGGATCTGGAGTGATTATAAATAGAGCGGCTATGAACACATGTTTTGGTGAATATGAGGATTCACTTCAGCTGCATATATCACCTAGGAGTGGAATTGCTGGGCCATAGGGTTTGAATTACATTTAGCTTTAGTACATAGGGCCAGTAGTTTTCCAAAGTATGGTTGTACTAATTTAGGCTCCCATCAGCCATACTACAGAGCTCTTATATTGTCAAGTCATAAATTTGGGGCACATGATTGAGTTGAACACAAATCTGAATAAATGAAAAGTGAAGTCAGTCGTGTCCGACTCTTTGCGACCCCATGGACTGTAGTCTACCAGGCTCCTCTGTTCATGGGATTTTCCAGGCAAGAAAATGGACTGGGTTGCCATTTCCTTCTGCAGGGGACCTTCCCCACCCAGGGATCGAACCCAGGTCTCCCGTATTGAATAAATGAAAGTGAAAGTCACTCAGTCATGTCCAACTCTTTGTGACCCCGTGGACTATACAGCCCATGGAATTCTCCAGCCTAGAATACTGGAGTGGATAGCCTTTCCCTTCTTCAGAGGATCTTCCCAGCCCAGGGATCGAACCCAGGTCTCCTGCATTGCAGGCAGATTCTTTACCAGCTGAGCCACGAGGGAAGCCCAATAAATGAAGGCCACTGTTAATTCCTGTGACAACGTTTAAATTAATAGAAACTGGACTACTTTGTAGGCTTCAGGGGGTCTCTATACCCTGAAAATATGTACAATATTTTTGCATGCATGCACTTTGGAGAGAGAAACACAGATTGTATGAGATTCGCAAAGATAGATTTTGAATACTTTGGAAAACTGATGGCAATGTACATGAAAGTTAAACATAATCCAATCCTTCACACTCACACTAAGAATGACTTATAGGAACCCAGCAATCAAGAAGCTATTTGTGCAGGTGGGGGGGGGAAACTATTTTCCTGCAATTAGCAAACTGTCCTACGTTGGTTATGGTGTGTTGACAGAGACAGTCTGAATAGCCAGGTTTCCTGTGGTTAACAGAGAAAGATTAGCACCCTTGACCACTTAATTTTCCTTTTATTTTTAGCAGGTTAAACTTTTACTAAAATAGTTTCATAATGCTTTGATAACCACATATTTTGATAACTACATAACTTTTTTTGATAAAACGTACATACCATACAATATGCCCATTTAAAGTGAGTAATTTGATGGGTTTTTAGTATATTCACAGCATTGTGCTATCACAACAATTTTAGAACACATCATTACCCATATCCATTAGCAGTTATTCCCTATTTCCGCCAGTCCTAGGTAAACACTAATGTACTTTCAGTCTCTACAGATTTGCCAATAAGTGGAAACACATAATATGTGTCTTTTGTGACTGCTGCTTTCACTTTGCATAATGTTTTAAGGTTCATCCATGTAGTAGTATGTATCAGTACTTCATTTATTTTCATTGCCAAATAATATTCCGGCTTCCCTGGTGGCTCAGAGGATAAAGCGTCTGCCTGCAATGCAGGAGACCCGGGTTCAATCCCTGGGTTGGGAAGACCCCCTGGAGAAGGAAATGGCAACCCACTCCAGTATTCTTGCCTGGAGAATCCCATGGACAGAGGAGCCTGGCGGGCTACAGTCCACAGGGTTGCAAAGAGTCGGACACGACTGAGCGACTTCACTTTCACTAATATTCCACTGTGTAGAAATACCACATTTTAGGACTTCCCTGGGGCTCCCGTGGTTAAGACTCTGCTTCCACTGCAGGGGACATGGGTTCTACCCCTGGTTGGGTAAGTTCTGCATGCTGCAGAGTGTGGCCAAAAAATAAAATATTGTTCCCCTCACCACTGTGTCAAAAAATAAATAAAAGTGGATATTTTTTTAAGAACCAAACTCTTTTAGAAAAAAAAAGAAATATCACATCTTAGTTGATGTCTTTAGAGTATAATGTGTCCAAAACAAAATCTCTGTTTCTTCTCTTAAACCTCCTACTTTCAGATGTCCCCATATTACTAAATGGTGCCATCATGCACCTAGCTACTCAGGCCAAAAGCTTTGAAGTTATCCTGTATTCTCATAACAGCAAATTCTGTTGGTTGTACCTTCAAAATTCCATGTCCAGCTATTTTCAACCTTCTCTGTAGTTACTACCGCCTAGTCCAAACCACTGCCATCTTTCCTCTGCAACTGTTATAAAAGCCTAATTGATATCCTGCTGCTGCTTCCACCCCTGTTCCCCACAGAGCAGCCACAGTGATCCATTTAATACTTGTATCAACTTGTGTTCCACCCCTGCTCAGCACCATCTAAGGGCTGCCCATCACACAATAAAATCCAAAGCACCAAAAGCAATCTGCTCCTTGCCTACATCTCCTCTTTAGCTCTGGGTCCCCTGACTGTCTTGCTGTTTCTCAGATACGCTGTAAATACATTCCTGCTTTGGGAGCTTTGCATCTGCTTGTTCCCTCTGTGCCTGGACCAGTTCTCCCTGGAGGTAGCTGCTTAGCTTACTCCCCACCTTATTCAGATTTCTGCTCAAACATCTCAGGGCAAAGGAGCAGGCAGGCCTGGGAAGAGTATCACTGTTGGGTTTCTTGGGCAGCCAACCCAAGAAAGGATTGAGCTTAGTTAATTCCCTGGTATTCTGAGTCTGGTCCATTGGAGGGTACTATTGGCATATGTATTAAACCCAGACATTTCGGTCGTTTCACTTTTTATAATGGCCATTCTTCCATACAATCTTGCTTCAGTTCAGTTCAGTTGGGTTCGGTCGCTCAGTCGTGTCCGACTCTTTTCATGCCAGGCCTCCCTGTCCATCACCATCTCCTGGAGTTCACTCAGACTCACGTCCATCGAGTCCGTGATGCCATCCAGCTATCTCATCATCTGTCGTCCCCTTCCCCTCCTGCCCCCAATCCCTCCCAGCATCACAGTCTTTTCCAATGAGTCAACTCTTTGCATGAGGGGGCCAAAGTACTGGAGTTTCAGCTTTAGCATCATTCCTTCCAAAGAAATCCCAGGGCTGATCTTCAGAATGGACTGGTTGGATCTCCTTGCAGTCCAAGGGACTCTCAAGAGTCTTCTCCAACACCACAGTTCAAAAGCATCAATTCTTCGGTGCTCAGCCTTCTTCACAGTCCAACTCTCACATCCATACATGACCACAGGAAAAACCATAGCCTTGACTAGACGGACCTTAGTCGGCAAAGTAATGTCTCTGCTTTTGAATACGCTATCTAGGTTGGTCATAACTTTTCTTCCAAGGAGTAAGCATCTTTTAATTTCATGGCTGCAGTCACCATCTGCAGTGATTTTGGAGCCCCAGAAAATAAAGTCTGACACTGTTTCCACTGTTTCCCCGTCTATTTCCAATGAAGTGATGGGGCCAGATGTCATGATCTTCGTTTTCTGAATGTTGAGCTTTAAGCCAACTTTTTCACTCTCCTCTTTTACTTTCTTTTTTTTTTTTTTTTTTAATTTATTTGGCTGCACCAGATCTTAGTTGCAGCATATGGGATCTAGTTCCCTGACCAGGGATTGAACTTGGGGCCCCCTGCTTTGGGAGCAGAGAGTCTTAGCCACTGGGCCACCAGGGAAGTCCCTCCTCTTTTACTTTCATCAAGAGGCTTTTTAGTTCCTCTTCACTTTCTGCCATAAGGGTGGTGTCATCTGCATATCTGAGGTTATTGCTATTTCTGCCAGCAATCTTGATTCCAGCTTGTGTTTCTTCCAGCCCAGCGTTTCTCATGATGTACCCTGCATAGAAGTTAAATAAGCAGGGTGACAATATACAGCCTTGACGTGCTCCTTTTCCTATTTGGAACCAGTCTGTTGTTCCATGTCCAGTTCTAACTGTTGCTTCCTGACCTGCATACAGATTTCTCAAGAGGCAGGTCAGGTGGTCTGGTATTCCCATCTCTCAGAATTTTCCACAGTTTATTGTGATCCACACAATCTTGCTTAAGCACTGACAAATTTTACAGTGTTATTCCAGTATATCTCATCTCTCATACTCTGAAAAGATTTAGATCTTCCCTTGAAAAATTCAGACATAAATAAGAAAAAAGACCAAAAGACTAGGAATAAACAAGTAATTCAGGTTCTCTTCTCTCCTCACTTCCTCCCGCCAATGTGCTCTTCTCGCTGTATTTGCTTCTCTGTAAATGGTATCATCCTTTACTCAGGAATTTGGAAGTCATCCTTAGTTCTCTCCTCACCTTCACTTCCCACATCCAATATCATTTGTCTCTTCAGCTCCCCTCCATTCACACAGCCCTGCCTTTGATCAGGCCTCTCAAGTCTTGCCTGGATTACTGCAACCCTAGAGTCTTCCTCTCCACTTCAGTTCAATCTCCACAGTTACCTCTTTCCGAATCCCTAATCTAACAGTAGCATTTCCCTGCTTAAATCAGACATCCCCTCTTTGTCTTCATGAAACCTCAACACTTCAGCATGACTTGCAAGTCTTTCCTGGGACCCCAGCAACCAGAACAGCCTCATGTCTTGCCATTCCATAGGGGTTCCAAATCAGCCTTATTTGCAGTCTCTCCTTAGGTAGTTTTGCGTTTCTTTTTAAATACGGACTTCCAGACCCAAGTGCAGAGATGCTGATTCAATTGGGGTGAAAGAGGGCTGAGGAAATCAGCCCTGTATTTTTATGAAGTTCCCTTGGGCTTCCCAGGTGGTGCTAGTGGTAAAGAACCTGCCTGCCAATGAGACATGTTTGATCCCTGGGTGGGGGAGATCCCCTGGAGGAGGGCATGGCAACCCACTCCAGTATTCTTGCCTGGGGAATCCCATGGGCAGAGAAGCCTGTCCGGCTACAAACAGTCGCAAAGAGTCAGATGTGGCTGAGCACAGCACAACTAGCTTCCGTCCGCTCCGACTTTAACTTCTCTGTGCCTTCTCTCTTTTCATACTGTTCAAGGGATTCTCTCTTGGTTCTCCTCCTTACCACTCTGATCATTTATATCTGTGGCCCTTGCCAACTTTTCCTTAGTTTCTGTTCTGGGGCCTCTTTTCTACTTTTTTCAATGATCCCATCTAATCCCACAACTTCACTTATATTTTTGTGCGTGTATGCTAAGTAGCTTCAGTCATGTCCAATTCTTTGTGACCCCGTGGACTGTAGCCCACCAGGCTTTTCTGTCCATGGGATTCTCCAGGCAAGAATACTAAAGTGGGTTGCCATGCCCTCCTCCAGGGGATCTTCTCAACCCAGGGTTCAAACCTATGTCTCTTACATCTCCTGCATTGGTAGGTCGCTTCTTTACCACTAGCACCACCTGGGAAACCCATATTTATGTGAAAAAGTCCAAATTTTATTCATATTTGGCTTCTACATTTATCCCAAACTCCAGATCTATATGTCCTATGATGCTAAAATTTCAGATATGGAGATCTGAGTTCACTTATCCTAAGACTTCATTGCCTGGATATCTCCACCAAATGGCTCACTGGCTTTGAAAAAGTCAGTGTTTTCAAAATTGAACACCTCATTTTCTATCTACTTCCAATTTCATGTCCAAATTGATTCCTTTCCTTGAATTTGTTTCTACAAATAGTCACATTGAGGCACATGGCCTGCTCATTCCCTATATTCAGTTTGATGCTAATCTAGTAGATTCCATTGCCACAGACTTTCTCAATTAGAATCACTGTTTTCTACTAAACTACCTCGTTTGTAGATTAAATACTAATTACTTCCCAACCAGAGTATTGCAGAGGACTCCTAGCTAGATTGTCCCCCTCTAGTATCTTTCTGTTTGGAATTCTAAATGATTTTTGATTCGTTACCACTAGATTAATATTCCTTAAGAACAATTCTGATCTGCCATTCTCTGGCCTAAAAGCCTTAAATATCCCTCCTAGATAACTAAATTGTCCACTGGTTTCTTATCCTGACACTCAAGCCCTCCATGTTCTGGACTCAGTTCTACTTTTCTAGCTTTCATACTGACCCCATCCCCTAGAATGTCCTTCCATCACCTTTACCTGGCAAAATTAAAGCTGATTTCAAATACACACCTCCATCATTAAGTCTTCTTTTCTTGCGGGGTGGGGGTGGGGGGGGGGTGCTTAGTCGCTCAGTCCTGTCCAACTTTTGCAACCCTATGGATTGTATGTAACCTGCCAAGATCCTCTGTCCATGGGATTCTCCAGGCAAGAATACTGGAGTGGGTTGCCATTTGCTGAATGTGAACTTTCCTTTGAACCCCTTTACCACTTTATTAACACTTTAATTTCAAGCTGACCAGATTTTGCCTTGTATAATAATCTGTGTATTCTAAGATTCTCAGATTTTCCCACTAGAAATGTACTTAATTATACAGAAAAATGAACAGATAGCCCTAAGGCTGCCACAACAGGTTCCCTGGAAAATTAAAATTTAATATCAATTCTTCAGTGTATTAGACTTTTAATATAAAAATGACGTTTTTTAACTAACACTCTAGGAAGATGAGTCTCTTTTAATCTCGAGGATTTGGGTACACCTGGCATACTGTGAAAACCCTCTATGGCAAAGACTGCCTTACTACATATATATTCCTTATAAAACTAAAACAGTACCATCTTCAAACACTCAATATGTTCGCGAGTATTTACGCAGTGTTTACCATGTACCTAGACCTGTGCTGTTTCAAGGAGCTCAGTTTCCATGGGATGGCCCTGAACGAATAAAAAAACTGTACGTTAAGAGTTAAACGATGAAACGTAAGCCATCCATATTCTGCTGGACCATTCAGTCTCTCCATTCCACACCCTAAATGACACACTGGAAGAGTGAGGAGGACCACTTTGAAGTCCACTCTGACCTTCATATTATTTTCTGGAGATTGATAATTTTCTGCTACTGCGCGAAGCTTAATCCTCTTCACCTGGAAATAAAAGGTTTCCATCCTTTCGCTTTCCAATTCGAAGCTCAGAAAAGTCCCCTGGGGGCGACGAGGTAGGGCGGCAGAAAGTCTGACCCCCACGAAAGGAGCAAAAATACCAAAGCTACCAGCACCACCCCTTAACCTCCCCCACGTGCTTCCAATTGGTCCTTGTGAGTCACTCTCTTCCCAGATCGGCGTTCCAGCTTGCCCGTCGCCTCCATAGAACCCACATTTAGCCAGCAACTATTGGTAGATCGTTACGTCATTGCCCTATCCACAGCTCCCACTGGCTCCCATAGGAAGGGGCGGTCGCAACGTCACAGGCGAGGGCCGCCATTTTGACTGAGCAATCCTAGTGACAGGAGCTGAAGAAGCAGTGCTGGTTGTCCCGTTTCCCCTCCCCCTTCCCTTCTCCGGCTGACTTCCCGGGTCCCCCACACTCCACAGTCCCGGTCCCAGCATGTCCCAGAAACAAGAAGAGGAGAACCCTACGGAAGAGACCGGCGAGGAGAAACAGGTGAAATGGAGGGGGTGCGGTGGGCGAGTTGGGGGCGATTGTGATGGGGCGGGAGGCGGCCTCCCACCAGTGCGGATTGGTCGCCATGGTCTCGGGCTCTGCAGGGGTTGGCCACGTCTTGCGTCATGCAGGGTGAGTTTCAACAGGGCCTGCTGCTTTGGCTCTGGTTAGTTGGCTGGATTGTCAATCAGTATAGTACCCTTCCTGATTGGTCAGTAGACCTACTGCTAGGCCTATTGAAGCTGTGCTGTAATTGGCCGAATCTGAGCGTGGGGCGGGTGTTTGAAAAGAGTGGGTGAATGAAAGGGGGTTGGTGGTCTCCGGATGAGATGTATGTTATAGGTTAGTAGGGGTAAAATGAACCAACAGCCAGGCTGGGTCCTGCATTCTGTATCCTAAAGATACAGGTCAAGATATAAACGTTTAAAAAGGGATCAGCACCGGGGGAAGGGAGAAGAGTAATTATCATGGCTAATTTAAGACTGCAACTTTCTCAAAGAGACATTTTGATCGCTGGAGATGGTCTGTTGCCCACCTTCAAAGAGGACCTTACAAAATTGAAGAGGGCTAGAGTTTCAAACAGAATAATGGAGGTTAACCTAGGAAAGACCCCTAGAGAGTCGTGAAAAGAAAGACGCCACCATATTTCCCCCCGACTTCTAAGATAGTGGGGACTTATTTCACCCGCAATTCTGTGATGAAAACACGGCAGCTTCTTTAGGTGTTTTGTATTTGATTTATAACATTTAGTACTGGACTCGGGTTCATGAAATACCCCTGGGTTATATATGGGCCAGGTTTTCGAGGCAAAGGAATGCAATTCCACTAAAAAGAACCACAAATTGGCTTCATGTCCTTTTTTAAAAGTCAAAGAAAAGGGCGACAGGGCCCACAAAAAAGGGAGGCAGAGAGTAACAACAACAGTAAGAGACCCTGCAGGTTAATTGGGCTCCTGGCATGTTTCCCAAACCTCCATCACTAGGGAAGGTGTTGATTTTTTGACAGAGGTGGTGGGAAAGTACTAGTGAACCCACTATATCTTAATTTTCCTGAGATTAATTTCTGTTTACTTGTCACCTTCCTACTACAATGTTTATGGAAACAATGCTGTCCATTATTGCTTTCCAGTACTGACCATTGCTAAGGTGCTTTCTGGAGAAGGCCACAGAGCTAGCCTCCATAGAGAGATTTATCAAAAGCCTAGCTTAGGAGGGAACATCTCAGCAGTTATCCCTTTCGATTTCCTATTTGACCTGTACTGTATTTTACAGACAGCTGGAGATCTCGCTACTAATCTTGCATCACCAGAATCCCTGCTAGCTCTGTTCTGTCTTTCCTAGCTTCTGTTCTAAGTGAGCTACTGCTTGCTCTTTGATTAAAGTATTGTTCTTCGGTATTACCTTTAACTCAGTACTCACAGGTCACTGGGGTGGTTCCCTGGGTGTAGTGTGACAAACAGCTTATATTTTTTTCTCACAATACAGTCATCTTGAGCTTCAGGGATTTGAACAAAGGTCTGGCTTTATTTAAGAGTGTGAATAGCATGTTTACAAATGGGTAGATCTCCAGGAAAAGGTAATAGTGTAAAAGTTAGCAGATATTGGAAGCATTGCTTCTCAGTGTTTAATTTTACTGGCCCCCATTTGTTTCCTCCAGGACACCCAAGAGAAAGAAGGTGTTCTCCCTGAGAAAGCTGAGGAGGCAAAGCTAAAAGCCAAATATCCAAGCCTGGGACAAAAGCCTGGAGGCTCCGACTTCCTCATGAAGAGACTCCAGAAAGGGGTATGGAGCACAATCTCTTACCTTCTTACTTTGGAACCAAAGGGGCCTTAGGGATGAGATCTGTGGAAGTTCTGCTGAACACTGATATGAAGGTTTTGTTGTTGGGCAGTAGTAAAGAAAAATTAGAAACTTGTTTAAAAAAAACACAAACCCAAGGCACATACTGTAAATTCCTGAAAGGGTATCAGTTATTTTCTGATTTCCCTCAGGATACTAAAGCTTAATGGAGAGGCATGTAGGAATGGCCTTGGAAGAGTAAGGGAAGGATGTCAGAGTCTGGAATGCTGACAGCCTCCAGATGTTTGCCTGTTTGGATGGTGGGAGTTTTAGGACTGCAGATGTAGGATTAGAGCTAAATTTTGAGGTGCATCATTTCCGAAGAAAGGCCCAGAAATCTGTCCTACAGATTTCCTCAACTTGAAATGATTTCTTCAGACCCTTGAAATTAGCACCAGCCATTAACTATGCTGCCTGAAGAGACTCACTGGAAAAGTCCAGAGTGGTCCTTCTCCCAAGGGAGAGTCTTACCTTCATAGCCTTCTAGCTCCTCTTCGGGTTCCTCAGTCCTCAGAGGTACCTAAAGCTGACTGAGGGGTTGTCAGTCGTTAACCTGCAGTGTATTTCTCTATGCAGATGAAATGGAGAGGGAAACAGATCTCTGTGGAGAATCCCAGTTACTGAGTCTTAGTCACAGATGATGAAGTGATGCTGATTTGCAGCTTACCTTGCTGTAAGCAAGACAAGCGTAGGCAGGCTCTCCCAGCCATGGAACATGTGTGGGAGTGGTTGGAGTAGGAGGAAAATACATTATCCTCAGAAACAAGCCCAGTTTCTATTCATAGTCTGAGAGAACAGTTTCTTGTTTTGAGATTGTTAGCTTGAGGTTGATCATCTACTGATAGCCCCAGGTTGACCCTTTATATATCTTATTCATTATTGTTTCCCCAGCACCAAGCCCATTGGAGGCTAATTGGTCCTATATAAACCTTTGGGATTAAAGTCAGCAATATGGTTGAAGCATCGTGGACTCATGGAGCTATAAAAGGCTATAGGAGCTATCTCTTAACTCCAAAAATATACACCCTAGCTGGGAAACTGCTTACAAATGTGAAAAAGTCAGAAGACATTGTGGAGAAAGCATAATATAGTTAATACTAAGCTGTGTATGCATGAGGCTAATCAAAAAAGACTTGAAAGATCTGAGTATGGATGCAGGTTTATAGGGTTTATGGTAGACCTGAGTCTCCTTGCTTTTGAGGAAGACCAGAGCTCCTCACTCACCTAAACCTCCCTCTTGTCTCTTAGCAAAAGTACTTTGACTCAGGAGACTACAACATGGCCAAAGCCAAGATGAAGAATAAGCAGCTGCCCAGTGCAGGACCAGACAAGAACCTGGTGACCGGTGACCACATCCCCACCCCCCAGGATCTGCCCCAGAGAAAGTCCTCGCTCGTCACCAGCAAGCTTGCGGGGTAACCTGGGTCCCCTCTGCCCCCCTTCTCACCCACTGGACTTTTCTATATCATAGGCAGGGACATAAGCACCTAGCTGTCTCTTCTCAGCTTGCTCACCAGAAATGACTACGCTGCTTCTGGGGGCTGCTGAGACTGTAACATGGGCTAAAGAGAGGCTCTGAGTTCACTGCTTTGGTTAAATTGAGATTTCCACACTCTCTTGTGGCCCAAGTAGGGCTCAGAAATAGGAGCCTAGGATTGGATAATGCTGCAGACTTTCTTTTCCATTTGTGTGAGAAACTGGGGAGATGTCATTTCTCCTTTTGGAAGAGAATGTGTTCCAAAGTAGGTGAGGCTAAGCCTTGGGAATAATATGACAGGTTTAACATCCCGAGGCTAACCTGATATGATTGGGAAAGATAGATTGAACGAGATCTGTTTTCTGTGCTTTAAGTGTTTTGTCCTTTGGGCTGCTATTGCTTTCATGTTTTCATTATGGCAGGTTTAGCAAACCCTCAAAAAGAAAAACTGATGTGCTTGCCTAAAACTATAATGCCCACCTAACCTTCTTTGTTCAGTATCTTTTACAATTTGCCCTGGCAAATATTATTCATGTAAAATGGGCACCTTCTCTCTCTCTTCCAGCATGTTGCTTTTTGAAGGTATCATGGGATAGTGGAAAGAACAGTGGGTTAGCAGTCAAGATATCTGGGTTCTGTTTCCATTCAGTTCTAGACAGAACTGACCTGTAGCCTTGGTTGAGTCACTTCACCTCTCTGGATTTCTACTTCTTCATCTGTAATATAGATCCAAATGTAGATCAGATTGATTCTGATTCTAACATCCTGAAGAACTCTGTGCTATTCATTGTAAAACCAAAAGTGAGGAAGGACCATAGGGGAGACTACAGAGGAGAACTCATTGAAGACCACGTGAGGAGAGAAGTTGAGATTTAGGGATTATAAATGCAGGCAAGAGGACCTCATAAGTGTCATGGTCTTGAGGGTCAAGAAAAAAAAATTCTAAGAAGCAAGCCACGAACGCTCTTGCCTCTGCTCTCGCTTCTTTCCTAAAATCTGGGCCTTGGCTGCTAAAAGGCTGCTCTGGGAGCCAGGCTGTGGGCCTGAAGAAACATGCTCAGTCATGCACGTGTGGAGTCCCACATTTCAGATGTTCTCAGCTGCCCAGGTGTATTGTTAGGGAGACAGGAAGAAAAGGGAAGAAAGGTCGCTCCGGGGCTTAGTGCTGCTGTGGGGCTGGAGCAGCAGGTTCTCAGGAGATGATTCACCTTGGAGAAAGCTGGGGAAGGCAGTTAGGGAGAAATAGAAGGAGCACTGAGAAACCTCTGCCTTCCTGGAGCTCAGCTCCTTTGCTCTGAGAGGTGGCAATGCTGATCATGAACCAGGTGGAGGAAAGAGGGGCTGCGAGTGGCCAGCATCGTCTGTCTGATTATCACTAGCTTGGCCTGAACCACACTGAATGCAGTCTGCTAGTTAGGACAGAGAGGGCCAAGTGAGAGCTGGCAATTCAAGAAAGGAAGAGTCTGTCTTTAGTCCTCTCTTGACCTCTCAGCCCACCAGTTCTGATATGCCACACATCTGGCCCAATGAGAACAACTGATGAACTTGCTGATGCACACGTGGGGCCTTGGGGTGTGTCTACACGTCTTTCCTGACCAGCCGTTCACTTTTCAGGCCGTCATTCAGATTGGATAGGAAAAAGTTGGTGAGGAAGGAAGGAGAGAGCAGGATGCCGTGATGCCCTGGCCCCTAGGGCAACTCCTTGACTGTCACTTGTAATTGTATATAATTTTTGTGTTTCTTGCTTCATTTCCTCATGCTGTCTTCCTTAGTCTAAAGTCCATGTGGGAAGGGGAAAATGCCGAATATCCTTGTATAGTTTCCTCAACCGTCCCAGACATGTTGTACATAGATATGTCATGTTATTATATATATAAATATATATATAATTTTGTACGTTTTCTTCATCTCCAATCTTTTCGAATTTCGTACTCTTTTCTGTCTGAGCTGCTCTCTCTATCAGTCAGTGTGAATCCTCAAGACTGAAGTCACAGTGAGTCTCAGTTTCAGGAAGGAATAGAAGAAATAGGGAAATCAGAAAGACTATTGGTCTATCTTTCCACCTGGTCATGGAAACAAAGATGCCACCTGCTTCCGCAGCATGAAGTGCATACCTTCCATGGCAAAAAAGGGTCATTTTGAAATTCAGTTTGGTTTGATTAAACCTAGAATATTAAGTCCATTCAAAACACGTGTGTTGTCTGGCCCTGGCCTCCATGCAGCTGCCGCCTCATCACTCTGTGCCCCCCAACCCCAGTCCGTCCATCTCCCCTGTGACAAGTGGCTCTGGCCATCCCCCTGAAACTGAGCCTGCTCTGAAAACCTCGTTATTTTGATCTTTGTTTTCTTGGGTATCTCCAAAAAGACAGAGAACAGTTTTGTAACTAGGCGAAGACTGAAATTTTCCTCTTCTTTAAAAAAAAAAGACAACTCTCTGGATAGGATTAAGAGATGTGCCGTGTATCCCCAGTGATTGATAAGTGTGGGAGAATGATGGGGTAGAGACTGGGGTGGAACTTAGGGTTTTTTCCCTTACTACTTGACAGTGTTTTCTTTCTCTTCTTCTGTGTTCGTCCGCAGTGGCCAAGTCGAATGATGCTGCCCGGGGCTCCGCCAGATCCTGAGACGCTGCCCCCTGGGTCCTGTGCTGGCTCCTGCCCCTCCCTGCTTTTGCAGCCAGGGGTCAGGAGGTGGCTCGGGTGCGGGCTGGAGAGGCAGAAGCCCCTGCCCGTCGGTGTCCCAGCGCATGGAGCCCCTTGGGCCGAGCACCAAGACCTTGACTCTTTTTTGTTTTTTCTTTTTTTTCCAAGTAATTGTTGGGAGACATCTCAGTGAAATCCTGGGGGTGGGGTGGGGTGGGGGGTTGAGAGGGTGGAGTGGGAGATGTGAGGGGTTATGAATTAGGACTTAGAGTTGATAACAAAAACATTCCTAACTATCCTCCTTCTTGGCCTTGTGGCTGGTGTAGGGTGGGGGTGGGTTGGGGGGAGTGAAATGGACTAAAGGTGAGGGGTTCTAATTGAGCTGTGTAGAAGAGTGCCTTGCTAGCTTGGATATGACTGGGACTTGATGTCAGATAAACTGTCTAAATATGAAAGATGCGGATGACTCCTCTGGTTCTGCAGAACAAGCTAAGAACTGAATGTTAATTGTTTGGGTGGGGAAAAAAATGCTGTCTTTGAAGTAGATTTGCTGTGGGAAGAAGGGCAGTGAGTGTGGGAGAAAGGGGATGAGTGTGGGGAGCACCGCAGAGCCCAGGGGACTTTTTCAGTATTTGAAATAAAAAACAAAGAAGAAGATCCACGGGAAAAAAAAACCAACCCAGAAATTCTCTGCAGCAGTTGGTGTGTTTTATTGGGGTTTGGCAAAAGGGAAGAAAATAAGACTGAAGATACCATTCAGGAGAAGCTGGTGTGGGGTGCTGAGCCTCTAAGGAACAGGGGCCCTTCAGATGGGATGTGTCTGGGTTCTCCGTTTCCATCATTTAGGGAGAGGGTGCAGGGACGTTGGCATATAGACCAGGACTTCTATAGCTAATGCAAAGATGAATCTTCCTCAGGTTCTGACTCACAAAATGAGGGGTTTGCGGTGTTTGATCTGAAGGGTTTATTGACACCTGAAGATCACTCCAGGCTAAGCATGAAAGGAAGCCACTCTGTTTTCCCTTTCAGTCTTCCTTTTCTTCTCAAGCTCCTGTGTCTCTGAATTGTAACCACTAGTGATCTGCCTTTCTGCTAGTGGCCAGCAGGAGGCAGAGTCACTTCTTTCCTCATGATGTGCTAACCATCGTTGGAATCCTGCCACTGAAACGGGTTTAAAGCTACCTGTGAGTGTAATATACAAAAGAAGTGTTGCCAAAGGAGAAACAGACTTACACTTTTCTTCTGTCACACTCACACCAATCTACTATGTGTGAAGATGGAAACTTGCCCATTTGCCCAAGGAGATTTTAGGCATAAAGGAGATTTTATGAGTAGGAGATTTTACCATAGTTATCTTCTCAAATGAGAATGCATCAAGGAAGATGAGATATTCTAGAGACATTTCTATCACATTGAGAGGGTGGAGTACTTCTAAACTAGAGAAGGAATGTTGTTCTCAGCGTGTGATTCATTCTCTCTTAATCAGAAACTTTCCAAATAAGTTTTCAGCTTCTCAGGAAGCTGACTTGCTCTCTCCTAATTTAGTCAGGGGACTGCAGTGCCTCCTAACCATCAGCCTTTCTGAACAGCATGCTAGACACTGAGCTAGGTGGTTTGGAGATACATTAAAGAAATGCATGCCCCACCTTTAATGGCGTTTCTTATCTAACTGGAAGAGAATACATGAAAAAGTTTATACACTTCAGTAGTATAAACTTATATCTTAAAGCTAGGAGATGTATGTATGTATGTAAAGCTAGGAGTATTTATTATGATGGGGTTTCTTGAGTCTTATTCCCCTTAAACCAGTCCCATGACTTCTTTTTGAGCACATTGTCCCTACTTTTATGTTTGCCAAGTGACAACAGCTGGGCAATAAGGTCAACAAGGCCCCAAATGCGAAAGCATCTAGTTAAGTTCCATTTAATATAAAGAGAAGGGACGTTGACATAGAAATAAGTCATTTATAAGGTGGCAGTGCTAGTTTACTGAAGACCTTGAGTTAACATCTCTTAACTTTTAGGCTTTTCCATGCTTTTTCCATTGCTCTTGGCTTTCCTGGTCCTTAGGTTTAAGCTGTAGCCTTAGGAATCCTGGGGTACCCAGAAATGGTCATTGCTGTTTCTGTTCCAGTTTAAAACCTGCCTTTCCTTTTCCTTTACTCTCATACAACAGGGCTAGGCAGTCAGGAAGCCCGATTCTGCAGTGCTTCAAAAAGCTGTTCTTGCTCATTGTTTTAGCTTAGTGTTTTATCTTTATTCCAAAGAGTGGATTCAAGGGTTCTGCCACTCCTCCAGCATGGTTGAGTGATAATTGTGTTGACAAGTCTCTCAGTAGAACCATCTGATATGCAGGGTGGCAGGGATGAAGTCATCATTATTGTTGTCCAGCCACATTTATTTTAAGCTGATGTGGCCTGAGCATGGAAAACACAGGCAAAAGGAAAATAGCTGGGAGAATTGCCATTGAAGATACCTACTGTTGGTCTGCCAGCCACACCCACACTAGCAGCCCTTATGTGCATAGTGCCCTCTACTGGACCTTGAAGGAGGTCAACAAGGAAAGGAAAGATCTCTTCCCTTGGAAGCTAAGGTATGACAATGGCATGCAAATAAAAGCAAATTAATAAGATCCCACAAAGCATATGGGATCTTAATTTCCTGACCAAGGATCAAGCCCATGCCCCCTGTGGTGGAAGCACAGAGTCTTAACCATTGGGCCACCGGAAGGTGTCCAGATTACTGTAGTTCTAAGCAGAATTCCTGTGAACTAAGAGGAGAGTCAGGAGATGAGTTGTCGGCTGACTTTCCTTAGAGGTGGGTGACTTACTTAAAAAGATAAGGCCCCCCATGCTTGAGCAGTGATATTTTAATTCACAAGTAATTGGGAAATACTAGCAGTTTTTGACTCTCTGCAATTGGAAATACTAGGAGAAGGCAATGGCACCCCATTCCAGTACTCTTGCCTGGAAAATCCCATGGACTGAGGAGCCTGGTAAGCTGCAGTCCATGGGGTCACTAAGAGTCAGACACGACTGAGTGACTTCACTTTCACTTTTCACTTTCATGCATTGGAGAAGGAAATGGCAACCCATTCCAGTGTTCTTGCCTGGAGAATCCCAGGGACGGGCGAACCTGGTGGGCTATGGTCTATGGGGTTGCACAGAGTTGGACACGACTGAAGTGACTTAGCAGCAGCAGCAGCAGTTATTGGACAAATAAGCAGTGTAAGAGATGGTGTCTGTCCTGGAAGAACTTGAAGCCTCACTGAGATAGCACTTCTACATATAATGCAGGATAGTGGTAAAGGAATTCAGAGAAGGGAAAGGGCTGGAATCATTAGGTAAATAGTAGAAGAAATGGAAATTGAACTGGGCTTTAAAAGATGGGTAGTATTAAATAATCTAGTTCAATTATTAGTTGATAAGTGCCTGTAATATGCCCCCTGGAGTAGGAAATGGAAACCCACTCCAGTATTCTTGCCTGGGAAATCCTATGGACAGAGGACCTTGGCAGGCCACAGTCCATGGGGTTGCAAAAAAGTCAGACACCACTTAGAGACTAAACAAACAACTTGCAAGGAGATTGCACTCTGGTGGGGAAACTACGCCTGAGGAAATCATGCTGCAGTGTTAAGCTTGCAGCAGTAGAAGTTTAGCGACATAGAGGAATAGGGACAAGTATTTAATAGTTACATCTAGCCCATTGCTAAGTCCTTAATTTACATCATCTCATTTAATCCTCACAACAGTTCTACGAAGTAGCTAGTACTGCCATTATAGAAGTGAGAAAACTAAATGAGTAACTTGGCCAAATCACACAGCTTCTGAGGAGTGGAGGCAGAACTCCAGTGCCTGCATGGGATGGCGAAGAGAGTGATCAGGAAACGCTTCTACTACCTGGCCTGTTCAGTCCCTGGTTAGGAAATTAAGGTCTCACAAACCGCATGGCACACCCCAAAAGAAAGTAATCAGGAAAGGTTTCCTGGAGCAAAGTCCAAAGGAGAAACGAGATTTTTCTAGAAAGGTGCAAAAGGGCATTTTGGTAGCAGGACCAACACTAAGAAGCATGAGGCAATGTGGAATCTGCTGAGTTTGCAGTACAGTATCACGTGAGTCCTGGGGAGGGACTGGAGACCAGGCCAGAAAGGCAGACAGAAGGATATGATTTGCAGGCAGGCATAGGAACCACGGAGGTGACGGCAAAGAAGAAATCTAGTTCTGTGTTTTAAATAGGTCACCGCCCAATCGTGTGGAGATGAAATTTAGTCTCTCAGTCGTGTCCCACTCTTCGTGATCCCATGGACTGCAGCACGCCAGGCTTCCCTGTCCTTCACCATCTCCCAAAGCTTGCTCAAACTCACGTCCATTGAGTCAGTGATGCCATCCAACCATCTCGTCCTCTGTCATCCCCTTCTCCTCCTGCCCTTAATCTTTCCCACCATCAGGATCTTTTCCAATGAGCCGGCTCTTCGCATCAGGTGGCCAAAGTATTAGAGCTTCAGCTTCAGCACCAGTCTCTCCAATGAGATTTAGAAGTGATAGATTTAGTGATGGACTGGTTCTAGCATCAAGTTTCCTGATTTTAAATGCTGATTCTGATACATTTGAATGACTTGAGACAACTTTCTTAAACTCTCTTTGCTTCAATTTACTTATTTTATAAAATAGGAATGATGTAGCCACTGTACAGGATTGCCATGATGATTAAACAAGATAGAGCATGTAAAGCCCTTACTTCAGGGATTGCAGCAGTGCCTAAGGTATGGTTCCTGCCCAGGGAGCTTGCAGACTATTGAGGGATATACTGAGGATAGGTGGACTGACAGTAATTAGAGTACAAGGGTTCGGAGCTAAGATAGGGAAGAGCATAAAATGCTCTGGAAGTACAGAGTCTGGGCACCTAATTTGAATAAATGGGAGATCAGCCAGGAAAATCCTTACACAGAGAGTAGCTTCTGAGCTGAAATACGATAAGAGTAGTAGGACTTAGGGAAAGGGGTTAGATTGGGAAAGGGGGCCTTCCAGGTGGAAGGAACAGTCTGCAAAGATGCAGAGGTATTATATTCTGGAAACTTAAAATAATTGAGTAACTGTAGCATAGTAGGCTGGACCTGGGTGGAAGTAACCAAGGGTTAGGTCACAAAGGGCCCATTAGGCTTCATCCTGGAGTCAGTGTGAAGATGCTGAATAAAGATTTTGAGCAAGGAAATGACATGATCAGATTGGCCCCTTAGGTAATCTTTCTGATTGTAGTGTCAGGAGGAGACTGGAGATGGTAAAATGGGTGTATTTAAGATACTGCTAATGGGATGGAATAGGAAAAGGCTACTGTGAAAAGGAAGATGATGAATTCCATTTGAGACATAAGTTTAACAAACATCTAAGTGGAGAATTCTGTACTTGCAAACTGTTAACCATGGGTTAGTTGAGGTACAATAACAACCTGTATGTAGCTACCGTACTATAGGTTAGATATGATGAGGAAGTAAGGTAATGATAGTGGGGATGAAGAAGACTGAACAGACTCCAGAGATACATGAGAAGTACAGTCAACAGAAATTGATGTGAGGAGTGGGACTCGGAAAGAGACGGGACACTATCAAAAAAATTCTGAGGTTTCTGGCCTGAGTTACTGGGTGAACTATGATGCCGTAATCCAGAGAGAATACAGCTGGAAGAACAAGTTTGGCATGGAAGACAATGAGTTCATTTTGCAGAAGAGTTGATGTGAGGTGCCTGTAGGACATCCAAGAGTAGGTTACTCGATTCATGTTAAGTTACTGGATTTATGCATCTAGAGGTTGGAGAAAATTTCAGAATAGGAGATACAAATTCTGTAGACCTCAGGATACACGAGTAAAGCCATGGACAGGGAGCAGAAAGACTGACACACTGGCCCGATGAAGGCTGACACCTGAAGGAAACAGAGAAACAGGCTCACTAGAATAGAGTCAGGATGATGGGGTGCCTAAGAACAGAGTTAATGGAGAAACGGAAGCAGTCAATAGTGTAAAGTACTGTTACAAGTTAAGTTTAAATCTCACTGTGTAATAAAGAGTTAGTCGCTCAGTTGCATCCACCTCTTTGTAACCAAATAGTCTGTAGCCTGCCAGCCTCCTCTGTCTATGGGGTTCTCTTGGCAAGAATACTGGAGTGGGTTGCCATTCCCTTCTCCAGGGGATCTTCCCAACCAAGGGATTGAACCCGTGTCTCCTGCATTTCAGGCAGATTCTTTACCATCTGAGCCACCAGGGTGCCCCCAAATTTCAGGAAAGCAGTGCGCCAAAATTGTGAATAACTTTCAAGATTATGGTTTAAGGAGTGTATGTATGTTTCTACTTTCTGTACTTTTCAAGATTTTGATAATGAGCATCTATTTGATGATTAGAGGTACTTTTAATTCTAAAAACAAGAATAAAATCACAGTTTTTGTTTGGGGTTTTTTTTTTCTGATGGATGAAAGGGTGTCAGTTTGATTTACCAGTTAGTAATCTTTTGGGACCAGTTTCAGTGTATTGTAGAGGTAGAATCTTGCTTGTAAACCTGAGTGGTGTGTGAAGGTTTTCTTGTCTGTTGTTGTTTTAGAATGGGAATGATAGGCATGGATATTTACCAAGTAAAAGAAACAAGTAAAAGTAGAGGCATCATAGAGAAGGATGATAACCAAAAAGCAGGACTCCAAAAAGGGTGGGGTGTGGAAACAACTCAGGTGGATGTGGTTAATTAAACAATAGTTCAGCAAACATTAATTGAGGACATATGTGCTATCCTCTGTACAAGGTGAGGTACTGAGGTTAATCTAGTTAGCAAGCCAGCTGAGTAAGAAATTGGTCTAAAGCAGAAGGACAGATGCCTCATCCTGCTTGAGACTCAAGGTGAAGATACAGAACTTTGTTTCCAAAGCAGAAATAGAGACACAGACATAGAGAACAAATTTATGGACCCCACAGCGGGAAGGGGTAGTGAGAAGAATTGGGAGACTGGGGTTGACACATGTACACCACTGTGTATAAAATAACTGAGGAGAACCTACTGTAGAGCACAGGGAACTCCACTCAGTGCTCTGTGGTGACCTAAACGGGAAGGAAATCCAGAAAAGAGGGGAGACACACACACACACACACGTGATTCTGCACACACATAGCTGATTCACTTTGCTGTACAGCAGAAACTAACACAACATTGTAAAGCAGTAAAAAATGATTTTAAAAAAAAGATATAACAACGGGTAAACTCACAGCTGTTTGTGAATAGGGGTCGGTAATTTATAGGAGTCCTTGTCTGACGGCTTTCTTGTTCTTTGTGGAAAGGATGTGAAGTTACTACTTGAGAGTTAGGAAGGTGGGAGTTAGGGGACTTAAGAGTGGCCATAGTATTGAAGAGAGGATGAAAGGGAGGAGGATGAAAGATGACAAAAAGTACTATTATTAAGTAAAAGAATTAGGAAACAGTGTTGAGGATCTAACAGAAACCATGAACGTATTTATAATCGTTGGGATGCGTGACCCACTGGAATGGTGGTGGTGGTTCAGTCACAAAGTCGTGTCAAACTCTTTGCAACCCCAAGTACTACAGCACACCAGGTTTCCCTGTCCTCCGCCATCTCCCAGAGTTTGCTCAAGTTCATGTGCATTGAGTCGGTGATGCTATCTTACCATCTCATCCTCTGCCACCCTCTTCCTTTGCCTTCAATCTTTCCCAGCATCGGGGTCTTTTCCAGTGAGTTGGTTCTTCGCATCAGGTGGCCAAAGTATTGGAGCTTCACCTTTAGCATCAGTCCTTCCAATGTATATTCAGAGTTGATTTCCTTTAGGATTGACTGGTTTGATCTCCTTGCAGTCCAAGGGACTCTTGAGAGTCTTCTCCAGCACCACAGTTCAAAAGCATCAGTTCTTCAGCACTCAGCCTTTTATATGGTCCAACTCTCAATGATACCGTTGGAATGGTATCAGTTCCTTTATTTCTGCTGTTTTCTCTAGCAACACCTAGCTGCCTGGGTACAAGAGCAGAGAAGACTTATTATTGTGTAGATCCTGGATCATGATTTATAGACAGATGAAGAGGACTGGCAGAGGAACAAGGGGATAGAAGGTGTTCTGAAAGAAGGAATACTTGGTTCAGACTGGGTAAGAAGGTAGGCTAAGGAAAGTATGATAAACTCAGGTCAAGAGAAGTCTTAATAAGGTCAAAGAGCAGATGATTTAGAAGTGATAAAGCTGGAAGCTCGGGACATGGTGTCAGAATGATGTTGGCGTTTAAGATTTCAGAGTTGGAACTCTTCCATGTCATGACAAGGGCAATAGGAACAGGCGTTTCAAGTGGAGTAAAGGTAAAGATCATTGGGGTATTAAAGAACTGAGGGAGTTTCCATATCAAGCTGCCAGGGTAGGTGGCTCCTGTGTGTTTGAGCTTTTGTTCTATCTTATTAACCCTAACTGTATTTTTTTATATAAAAGGAAAGTTGAAGTGTCTTAACTTGGAAAACAACGGTAGCAACAATAAAAGAATTACGGGCTTAGAGTGTTGGGTCAGTAAATCAAGGTGTTTAAATGAATCTAGAATTATGCAAGACTAGGGAGGAGAAGATGAAGCCAACTTCCAGTCCTGGTATAGGAGTGACCAAGAATAGCAGAGAATATGAAGGAGAATTTAGCTTGACAGAATGAACTCCAAAGTAGGAGGGGTTGCATGCAAATGTCTTGGAAAAATAAGGGCCTGAGGAAGGCACTAGGGAACTAGGAGTGTCTCAGTTACCCCCCTTTCTGATATAGGAGGGGAAAACCGTGTAGGTCTGCAAATAGAGCCATGTTTGAGGGTAGCTTCAGTGTAATTTAAATGAGTGGGTTGAGGGAAATTCTCTAAAGAGGAGTTTCTGTGTGAGGTATCAGAGAAATGACGGGACCAAGGTTGAAAGTAGGAGAGTTCTGCATTTGGGGCAGAGTCCAAAGATTGTAGAGATGGCAACCACTTGTGCAATGAATTAGCCTTAAGGCTCCCAATTTGGTTCAAAAGTTGTTTGGTGCCAGTCTTGAATGAAGCCCTCACCGGGCTGTGGAGTGCAGCGTCCTCAGGCCTGCCTCTCAAGGTTCTGAGGGGAAGATTAAGCTTTCCGTCTCTGAAAAGACATTCTGGGGAAAAGGAAATGGAATAGTAGTTTGAACAGTGATCAGAAAGAGGAACAAGTAAGCTAGATTAAAGGAACAGCTGGAGGAGGGTCCTTCATTCACACCTTTATCGAGTATTGGCCTCCTGCCAGGACTCTGTCATGCTCGTTGCTCCATCCCCAGTATCAAGTGTTTGGCACATATGTGTTCAATAAATATTTGTTGAAGGAATAAATTGTTCACTAACTTATGTTCAGATTAGTCTGTGAGTATTTGGAAAAAAGTAAAGAGTTTGACCTCTTTCAACAGTCTCTGAATGGCAGCAGTCGTAGATAAGCCAAGAAATGAAACTTCTGAGAGAACCATGTTGGAAGGTTACTCCGCACACAAAGCTGGGTCTCCCTCTTGGAAAACTTTTAGATGAGCCACATGACTAAGAGCAGGTAAAGGTCAAGTGCTCAGAACGCCAACCAAGGATTGCTTTTGCTGTGAAACATTAACTTCTGACAGGAAGAGAGCACTCAACACTGACAGCCACATTGTGGTAAAGTGGCCCCTTCAGGTAAGAGAAGAGTTGGTATAAACGGAAGTTTTTGTGACAGAAACACTTAGTGTTTTTATAATAGATGGACTTTTTTTGATATATTTTTTTTTTACTTCTTCTGATATATTTATCATGGGTAGATACTAGAGAGTAATACAAAACATGAACTCTTAGTTATTAAATCTTTATTATTATATTTAGATTGAAAAGGCTGAACACAGTACAAAAACTTTTCTCAAATTATTCATGTCAACTGCTAGAGCAACAAGTAGTGTTCGTGATCGAGTACCAGCTACCTACCTACCTTACAGTCCCAAACCCAATTAGTAACATCAAACTGATACTTGCACTACAATATTTATATTCTTAACTGCATATAAAACTCATGGTAGAAATTCAAACATAAGTAGACCTAGGAAGGAAATTTGGGGCAGGTAGCAACCCACTCCAGTGTTCTTGCCTGGAGAATCCCAGGGACGGGTGAGCCTGCCGGGCTGCCGTCTCTGGGGTCGCACAGAGTCGGACACGATTGAAGCAACTTAGCAGCAGAAGCAGAGATAACTTAATCTACCTTCATACGCAGTCTGAATCAGGTGGATTCCTTGAACTGTCTTTCACAGCACCTTTAATCACCCCACTTAGATACCACCTACTCAAAATAAACAAGGGCTTCCCAGGTGGTGCTAGTGGTAAAGAACCTGCCTGCCAACGCAGGAGACATGAGACTTGGGTCAGGAAGATCCTCTGGAGGAGGAAATGGCAACCCACTCCAGTACTCTTGCCTGGAAAATCCCACGGACAGAGGATCCTGGTGGGCTACAGTCCACAGCATAGGGTCACAAAGAGTCTGACACGACTGAATCGACTTAGCATGTATGCATGCAAGTATACAAAGGGAAGTCGTGGCATCATTCAGTGATCATGAGTCCTGGTTTGACATTAAAGTCCATGTCTGAAGCATCTACTATGATAAGGAAAGTCTGAATCACCCTCAGACTTCCCTCTATTACATTTCTGAGTCATTTCCTTTTCTGGGTACATGCAGAAACTATCCAAAAGTACAGAGTTTTGGAACCACAAGAACGTTTGACATCATTGAGTTCAGTGAAACTGTGACCAGGAGATCGTGCCTTTTCCCCAGTTGCACAGGCTCTGTCAGACAGCTCAAGGCCCTTTTCTCTAGAAGCTGATCTCACAGCAGATTTGGGACTCCAGCTGAAATTTTTTGTTGTTGTTTTTAGAAGTAAACAAACAAAATACTCAAGTTGGAAGTCTGAGAGGAATTCAGGGCCGAGGGAAACAAGCTGTTGTCTCATGGTGCTCCCTTCAAGTAATCTGACCTGTCACTGGTGCTCCCACAGGGGACCAAGGAGAGGACTTAACGTAGGACCAGCATGTTATTACTTTCCACCTTGGGACTATTAACATTTTGGATCAGATACTTTGTTATGGGAACTGTGCTGTATATTTCAGGATATTAACAGCCTCCTCATCCTCTATGTGCTAAATGCTCAGTGAGGACAATCAAAAAAGTCCCCAGACATTGCCATGTGTCCCCTGGGACCCCCTGGTTGGGAGCCACTGTGCTGACGAAAGGAAGAGGCTCTTGTAACTCATGCCTGGGGCTGTTTAATCCTCTCAGCAGTGCCTGTTGTTATTCCTTCACCCTTGTGCTTGGATTCTCTCTCACCTTCCCCCTGGGGCCCCTAGGCCTTCATCAGATGGGACCCTCAGATGGGTGCCCTGAAAGTGGCACCTGTGGTGAAAATGGGAAGCAAAAGTGTCTACCCTTCCCCTCTTGCACCAAGGGGATCCCCCTGGCTGGATAGGCATTTACATAATTGGTTAAAATAAGACAAAACGTATGCAAGGCTTAACTCTCAGCTGTAACTGCTGTGAATCAAGGAGAGAGCAGAACTTTAAGCCCCTTTCCTATCTTGACAGTGGGCTGGGAAGGGGAGATAAGGGCATACCAAAGGAATCTGCCCTTTCTGCACAATTTCCCCTTGACTCAGCTGTCCTACTTCCCCTCCCCAGCCCACACTCATCCTCACCAATGCCCATATTTAGCACTGCAAGCCTGCATTGTCATAAAAAGACAGAAACCAGATGGTTGCTATGAAGATTTGTTTACATACACACACACACACACACACACACACACTCACACACACACACACACACACACACTCACACCCTAGGGCATGGCCCAGACTGAGCAGTGGTGATGAGTGGCAGTTCTTCCTGGGACGTGTGTTTTTCTTTCTCTTAATTTGCTCTTACCCCATCACCTCTTCTTTTCTTCCCACGTTTTCATGCTGCTGCTTCCTGCTCCCAGATAACACTTCCTACTGACCAGTACTGTTCTTGAACATCTCCTTTGCCTCAAGAAATCACAGTTTAATAATAGAATTACTTAATCTCCACCCCTTAATCTGTAATATGAGGAAAATTATTATATAAATCTTAGATGGCTTTTGCTAGAATTAAATTAGATATATATAAAGAAACTTGTGACTGACAAAGTACATTCTCAATGAATGGAATTTGTTCCTGTGCTAAACTAAAGCCTGCTCTGGGGCACCTGGGAACCAGCCACAGGTGCCTTTGGAAATCTTGGCTCCTGCTTTCTCTTTGATGGAAGAAGAAAGCTATTGAGGGAGTGTCCTTTGTCCTGTAGAATGATGGAAGAGCAGAATTGTGTGTGTGTGTGGGGGGAGATTGCCTTGTTTTTTGCCTTTGTCGTACGCAGTTGGAAAGCTGTTTGGGGAAGGAAAATCTGCATATATGATCTCTTCCCCTCTGCAGTCTGAAATGAAGGCTATGGGAAAGAAATGACACAAGACGTAAAACCATTGCCTGGCTGAAATGGAAGCACAGAAAGGAGGCAGAGTGCTCTCTGGGCCTTGGGCTCTGTCTGCTCGTCTCCAGCAGACCCCTCTCCAAGAGGAGCCTGCCCATGTCGGAGTAACAGGCTAGGGCTTATTCCTACTATAGATTCTGTGCATGGTGTCTTGATTTTGGAGGGGAGAAAACAAAAACCTGGAATTTTCTGGAACTTCCCTGGTGGTCCAGTGGCTAAGACTCTGTGCTCTCAAAGCAGGGGGCCCAGGTTCCAACCCCTGGTCAGGGAAGTAGATCCCACTTGCCCCAACTAAGACTCAGCACAGCCAAATAAATAAATAATTCTTTTTAAACTGGAATTTACTAATATCAGATAGAGAGCAGGTACTTCCACCCGTGAAAATAGGTAAGATTTCTCTTCTTCAGCTTGAATTTAGTGTGGAACTATGTTCCTACAGGAAGTCTGAGTTCTTCCCAACACACTGAGGAAAACAGAAGAAAACATTATGTACCTTGCATTTTCACCTCTGTCCTATTTTTACAGATTAAAAAAGAAAATTTGATTGAAAAAAGAAAGATAAATTCTAAATTGAGAATTGTGGTTATATCTGGAAGGGAATTAGAGGAATGGAATTGGAGGCGATAATCAAAGGAAATTTAGTCTCATCTGTAATGTTTTGCTTTGGTTTACAAAGAGTATTTCTGTATTAACTATGTGATTAAAATTAAATTTTGAATAGTAAGACTATTTGACAAACTTTTAATGAAACACAGAAAAGGTAATTTATTTAAGGTCATTTGATAATTACAGACTCCAGAGTCCATGGCAGCCTACCACCCCCATCCCAACCCAGAGCACATGTCCTATGCATACCTTCACTGAGAACTAGGTTTGGAGCCAAGAGGGAGTCCTGAGCTTTCCCTCTCAAGGGCAGTGGGGTCATTGTAGTGGACCCTAGACGTTAGCTTGCTTTTTTTTTTATATATCACTAAAGGGAAGTATAATCAAACCATGTCTGACCAAGTTGATGACAACCCTATGACTTGGTCTGTGAAGTATGACTAAATCACACAGACTCAAAGGGAATAGGGAAGGATGTAAAGCAGGACTGATAAAGGAGATTGTGTTTTGCACTTAAGATTTTAATTGGATGTTTCAGCTGGGGTACCAAGATATAATAGATATGGAATTTCAAAGGGTGACACCAGACAGAAGTGCAGAAGTTTAAAGGAAATTACCAAGGACCAGCTCCACAATTCTTGAACTCTCTTATCCATTTTAAGAGTATAAAAAGTGGAGATAGGGTTTACAAGGGAGATTTCTTTTGAGAGAGCTAGGACCCTGTCATGAGTCATATCCAATCTGGGGGAGAAGGTGTAGGCAGTACTCCCCTCTTCTCACTGAAGCATCTGATGTTTGTTCCTGGGTAAGAGGTAATCATTAGACTGTGTATGACTCACGGGAGAGGAATTTCAAGGCAAAAGTTGGCTAACAAGGGAGTCTGAGGTAACAGAGATACATTTCGGAAGTAACTGTACCCCCTTCTGACAAAGGGTCAAATATACATGAATCCTGGGAACCGAGTATGGAGCCAGTTTCAATCCTGCTCAAGAGAACTCCCGGAAACATAGTGGGACTCTTAACAAAAGGTTCTGTGTAGAATGGACCTCTGGAAAACAAAAGGATAAGAGAGGGAGTGGCAGCCGTAGAAATACGTTATGTCATGTCACTTAACTTCAGGGAAGCTGATACTGCCTTTGGAGGGCCCAGCAGGAAATCCTCTGATGGATCCACACAAATGCCCAGGAGACAGTCGGCTTCCAACGTCAGCATGAGAGCATGAAGCCACCAAGAACTTTCCTCCCACTTTCTTCCGCTCCCTTCCGGAGGTGTCAGTGTCAGCCTCTAGGAAGTAGAGTAGAGGCCAACTACTGCCCTTCCACAAAGCCAGCTTGCCAGCTGTATTGGTCCTAACTGTGGCGGGGGCGGGGGGGGGGGGGGGGGGGGGCGGTGTGTGGATACGCGCTCACCTATAATGAAGACTGATGAGTCTGTTCAAATATTTCTAAATCATGAGTATGTTCTGCTACTACAGAATTGAACTTTAATTTTTATTACATCCCTTCAATTGGTACTTGTTAAACATTCCAGCTATCATATTTGTAGTTACTCTATAAGACATTTAGTTGGCACTCATGGAATGAGATTATTCCTTCCAGTTTGTAGTCTGAAGTGCTTTTGAAAGGCTAAGATCATCTCCACAGTAAAGCTACTCAAAAGAAGGGAGTTTTAGGGACTTGGGGTTTGGTAAATCTGGCTGAGACCAAGGGAATTTTAAAATAGACTCAAAGTCATTTGGGACCTTGAGGATCAACTAGTTCTAATTCCTCCTGAATTAATCTTTTCCGCAGCACTCTGCCAAGTGATCATTTAGTTTTTTTCTTGAATAACTCCAGTGTCTTAGAATTTACTACTATCTTCACCCTCTTAAAACTCTTCAAGTATGTGAGGACAACTTCTCTATGGATCTCATTTCACTAGTCTAAACATTCTCCCTTCCTTCAGTTATTGCTCTTTGACCTGGAATGGACTTCTGGCATCTCCCTGACTACTTTCTGGATGAGTTCCAATGGTGTCAGTATGCATCTCTCAGTTTGGTCCAGATGTGACCTGACTGAGGCAAGAAGAAATAAATCCTCACCTCCTGGCTGTAGACATGGACTGTGAGAGAGCCTAGGTCCTCTCAGATTTTCTTCAGTGTGAACCCTATCACACCGTTGACTCATTAAAACTATTTAAAACCTAGGGGTGTAATGTTGGGAATCAAATAGAGTTGTTTTATTTTTGTTTTATAAATAATATATGAATACATTTGCTTTATAAAACTTGTAAATAATAGAGATTAAAATCTTCATTCAGAAAAACTACAAAGGCAGTCTTCCTTGATCATTTCTCAAATCCTGGTCCTTTAGTTATACATCCTTCCAAATTTTTTTCTGCCTATTTACATGTATATATACATTTAGAAATACGTAGTTGTATAGGATTTTTCAAACATACACAGTACCAGATGGTTTGTGTTATTCTACATCTTTTTTCACTATAATTCAGACATTTTTTCATATATGTACATACAAAGCTATCTCACTCTTTGTAGCTGCTATAGTAAGGGTCTCATAATACGAATGTATAACAGTTTAACCATTCTGTTGTTGGGACATAGATTGTTTCTATTTTTTGTTATTACAGAGTTTCACAGAAAATTGAACAATAGCAGACTCCATTGTCAGACTTTCACAGAGGAGAAGTCTGAGTTCTATATCTCAGGCCAAAATGAGAAAAATTAAAATTGAAATATAAACCAAGTTTACTACCCCTTTCAAGTTTACTATTCCTCACTGTTGTTTTTCTCAAGAGCATCTCAGCTAGTCTTGGCCCTTTGGTCTTCCAAGTAAGTTTTGGAATCAATTTATCCATTTCCTTATTTGGAACTACATCCAACCTATACATCAGTTTGAAGGAGAACTGACATTTTTACAATTATGAGTCTTCCTGTATGTGAACATGATTTGTGTCTCTGTTCGGTTTTCTTTAATGTATTTCAATAGAATTTTACAATTTTCTCCCTATAGTTTTACACAGAGTGAAAGAGACTGCTAGTTATGCTTCCTTTCTTCTACAGCAGCAGAATTCCCAGTTTTTAGCTGGGTACACAGACACTCAGAATAAAGACTGTAGTCTTAGAATAAAGACTCTTGCAGGTAGGAGACCATGTTTAACTAATCTCTAGTGGTGTGTGCCTGCACTCAGTCGCTCAGTCCTATCTGACTCTTGCAGACCCTTTGGAGTGTAGCCCTCCAGGCTCCTCTGTCCATGGGGTTTTTCAGACAAGAGTCCTGCAGTGGGTTGCCTTTTCCTTCTGCAGGGTATTTTCCTGACCCAGGAATCGAACCCATGTCTGCTGCATCTCTTGCATTGCAGACGGACTCTTTACCACTGAGCCATCAGGGAAGCAATAATTTTGAGCTAACAGGATGTTAACAAAAAAGATAACACAACTTCAGGGAAGTGTCATTAAAGAAAGCTAGGTACCCTTTGCCTACCCTTTTCTACTTCCTGCTGGTTAGAATGCAAATAGCATGTGTAAAGCTAGCCACCTTGGACCATGAGGTAGAAAAGGATGTTTGAAGATAGCAGAACAGCATAATAGAAGGAATATAAGTTCCTGATCATATGGAACCACCATGCCAACTCTGGGTTTGTTCGAAAGGAATAAGAATGAATATTGGATAAGGCAAACAGCAATGTCTGTCACACCTTCTGAAGGGCTACTGAACCCTAATTCTATGCTAGTGTTACCTGTGGAGACTAGGGCCTGAAATTATGATTTTACAGGCAAAGATGGTGGATTAAGTGTTAACGATGGCAAGGTAGGAAGATACTGATACTAAAGGCACAGTATGAATACAGTATTCAGTAAGATGTGTAGAAAATGTCAAAGAAGTTCAGTTAATGATTTTGACATTAAAAACATGAGATCAACCTTTTAAGTGTGTAATCAACAATGATCTTTAGAGATTATTTATGGGGGAAGGTTTAGGCAAAGTTATGTGCATTTTAGAAATAAGGCAAGAAGATGACTATATGATCTTTTAATATCATGTTAGAGCATTTTCAGATAAGTCCACCAGAGAGTCATGAGATTGTCTTGGGGGATGTAATTCTGTTTGATTAGCACCCAGGTTTTCAACCTTCAAAAATTAGAGGGTCCTGTGATAAAGTATGATATGAAGAGGCCTTAGAAATAGCTTAAAAGCAAAAGATTAGACTCAATTTAAAGAGAGAACAAGAGGCTCTAGGAATTCTAGAAATTTCTAACAGCCGAGTAGAGAGTCTTCCCAAACTTGAGTTATATATAGGGCCTCAAAACAAAATAAAGACAAAATGTTGCTTTATTAGGCTGAGGAATAAAAGAGTTGAGTAATTAAGAGAGACAGTAAGAATAAGAGCAAGGGTTTTCTAATTAGAAAGGGAGAAGGCAACATGAGGGGCTTCCCAAGTGGCGCTAGTGGTAAAGAATCTGCCTGCCAATGCAGGAAACGAGACGTGGATTCCATCACTGAGCCAGGAAGATCTCCTGGAGGAGGAAATGGCACCCTACTCCAGGATCCATGCTGGGAGAAATCCATGGACAGAGGAGCCTGGCGGGCTGTAGTCCATGGGGTTGCAAAGAATCAGACACAACTGAGTCTGAGCACAAGCATAAGCCAACATGAGATGCTAAGTATGCCAATTTCAGGCCCCAAGGACTGGAGAACAAAGCTAGTAGAGTACATCTTAGATATTATACTAAGACTTTTCTTTTTCTATTTTGAAAGAAATGATGTAAATGAATTCTCTGAAATAAAGCCTCATTTTAAAGAGGAAATGTGCTCACAGTTTGGGGACATTTCAAAGGATTCAGTACACGCCTACAAGAAAGAATGGCAGTCAGGATGTCAACAGTGCTTTTCCCGTTAAGAAGTGTGGCCAATATAGCTATCCTAAGAACAAGAGTCCCTTGGACTGCAAGGAGATCCAACCAGTCCATTCTGAAGGAGATCAGCCCTGGGGTTTCTTTGGAAGGAATGATGCTAAAGCTGAAACTCCAGTACTTTGGCCACCTCATGTGAAGAGTTGACTCATTGGAAAAGACTCTGATGCTGGGAGGGATTGGGGGCAGGAGGAGAAGGGGACGACAGAGGATGAGATGGCTGGATGGCATCACTGACTTGATGGACGTGAGTCTGAGTGAACTCCGGGAGTTGGTGATGGACAGGGAGGCCTGGCGTGCTGCGATTCATGGGGTCGCAAAGAGTTGGACACGACTGAGCGACTGAACTGAACTGAACTGAAGAACAAGAGCCATTCTTGATGTGTGTGTGTGCGTGCACATTCAGTCATGTCCGATTCTTTGCAATGCCATGGTCTGTAGCCCACCAGCCTCCTCTGTCCATGGAATTTTCCAGCAAGAATACTGGAGCAAGTTGCCATTTCCTTCTCCAGGGGATCAACTCGTGTCTCTTGCTAGGCAGATTCTTTGCCAGCTGAGTCACTGGGGAAGCAGAGATCTTCTAAGTGAACTAAAATTCCCCGAGGACAAGCCCTCCTGGACATGCTGGAAACATGGTGACTCCTTGCCTCTGAGCTGTGTAGACCCTTCCCCCCACTGGTTAGAGTAGTGCTTCTCTAGGGCCATCCAGAGCAGTCTGGAAGGTGGTCTGCCTGTTGATCTTATATAATATGGATGCCTATTTTATGATAATGTCACACTGTGTTGTTTCATCCTCTTAGTCATCAAGCCCCATAGACTGCCTCCACAATGTCATGTTATTTTTTCCATTTCCACAACCACTACCTGAGTTCAGGTCACCATTAATTCTTGCCTATCGTATTGCAGTAGCCTCCTAATTTAGTTACTTCCAATCCTTTCTCTCTGCATCCATTCTAAAACCAACGATTTGAGTAATGAACCTAAATTAAAGCTTATATCATGGTAATGTAGTTGTTGTTGTTATTTAGTTGCGAAATCATATCCAACTCTTTGTGACCACATGAACTGTAGCCCACCAGGCGCCTCTGTCCATAGATTTCCCAGGCAGGAATACTGGAGTGAGTTACCTTTTCCTTCTCCAGGGGATCTTCCTAACCCAGGGATCGAATCCACTTCTGCATTGGCAGGCAGGTTCTTTACCACTGAACCACCAGGGGAGCCCACTCTAGTTCTTAGAGGTCGCCAACTGCCTAGAAAAGGTCTAAGCTTTTCAACTGGTTTTCAAAGTCCTCAATAATATGACCCCATCCTGCTTTTCTAGCCTTTGTATATCCTATATTAATAAACATTCATATTTATCCATTCAACAATGGGGTGTTTGCCATGGGTCAGGCATAGCTAGGGTTTCAAAAGAAAACAAGGTATCCAAGCGGATTGCCAGTGGAAAAGGTGAAAAAAACTGAAGAGTAACTAGTATGGAAGAAGGAACACCAGGAAACTATGGTGCCCAAAAAATCACATGAAGAAAATGTTTCAAGAAGGGAATGATTAAGTACATATTAAATACTGCTAAGTCGAGTAAAATGAGGACTCCAAATCAACAATTGGAGTTTGGCCATGTGAAGGTCATTGCTGACATTGACAAGAATAGTTTCCGTGGAGTAGTTGGAATGAAAGCTTGGTTGGGGTGGGTTCAAGAGAGAAAATATAGGAAGTTGAAGGTTTTTGCTACACAGGGGAACATCAAGAATTTAGGTTCTAGGGACTTCCTTGGTGGCCCAGTAGTTAAGAATTCAAGCTTCCACTGCAGGGGGCACAGGTTCAATCCCTGGTCAGGGAACTAAGATCTTGCATGCTATGCAGTGCAACCAAAAAAAAAAAAAGAGAATTTAGGTTCTGGGAAGTCTTTCTAAAGATGTGAGGGAGAACATCAAGTTTGTTTGTTTGGTGATGGAATTATTCAATATACAGAGAGAATTGATGATGCAGGGGACAACTTCAAGTATTTGGGGAGGCAAAGAAGATGGGATCCAGTGCACAAGCAGTTGATCTGAGATAGCTGAGAAATTTCAATCATTTTAACCATAGTGATGGCAAACAGAATGGAAATAGGAGTAAATAAGCAGACCTGGTGGTAAGAAATAAAGTTTCTCTCTTGTGACTGCTTCTATTTTCTCAGTGAAGTAAGTTAACAGCTGAGAGTGAGGAAGGGAGGAAAGAATATGGGAGGCTTAAGGACATAAGAGAGGATGTGCAATAGTCATCTTGGATCACAGGAGACTGAATTGATTAAGCAAATACAGTCAGATTACTGGGCACTTGAGATTTCTAGCTATAATTAAGGTGACACCTGCAATGCATTTCCTTTTTTAGCCTCTGAAGAAAAAGCTTTCACACACAATTTTTTTTAATTCATTTTTAATTGGAGGATAATTGCTTTACAATATTGTGTTGGTTTCTGCAGTGTATCCAACATAAATCGGCCACAGATATATGTATGGCCCCTACCTTCTGAACCTCCTTCCCACCTCCCACCACATCATTGAGCATACAAATTTGCTCAACCACTCTCCCCTTGATCTAAAACTGCATTCTAGAAAGCAGATCAGAAAATACTTCCATGTCTTCTTCCTCTCGGTTGCCTAGCCCAAAGCAAATTTTCCAACCGCTCAACTCCAATATTAAGCTGTTGATGCCTCCTATAAAGCATAAATTCCATCTCACATTATGGTTAGTTGCTGTGCAAGATTGGAAGCTCCTTAAATAGAGAAACTATATCTTATTCACTACAACCACAAGATGTTTCTCTCCATCCTCTCTACCACATATTATAAATCCCCCTGATTTTAGGCCTTGCCCAAATACATAATTGTGTGTTATGAATGTCCTATTTTCTTACTAAACAGATAGTTTCAGAAACAGGAAACCTGCTCACCTTTCCTGCTTATGTCCCTCAAATATTTTGCTCTTGAATTTTAGCTATTATTTTTACAGGTCCTTTAACAAAAAGAAGTTGCTTCAATAAATGTTAATTCATACATATGGTATGTATCAGGATCCTTGTCCTCAAGGAGTTTACCCCTAGAGTCAAATGTCTTAGAGGAGGTGCTGACAGACCAAGGCTTGTAGGTAAATAGCACCAGAGTACAGAGATGGGGAATGGGAGAAAGCAAATGGGGAGACAGAAATAAAATTTAGCTGGAGCAGAACAGTTTTGTTTTGTCAGTTTACATAAAGTGATTCTATAGGGCAGTCCTCAGCTTGTTTAACTTATATGAGAATACATCATGAGACATGCCAGGCTGGATAAAGCATCAGCTGGAATCAGGATTGCTGGAACAAATATCAATAACCTCAGATATGCAGATGACACCATCCTTATTGCAGAAAGCGAAGAGAAACTAAGGAGGCTTTTGATGAAGTTGAAAGAGGAGAGTGAAAAAGCTGGCTTAAAACTCAAAATACAAAAAACTAAGATCATGGCATCCAGTCCCATCCCTTCATGGCAAATAGATGGGGAAACAATGGAAACAGTAACAGACTTTATTTTCATGGGCTCCAAAATCACTGCAGATGGTGACTGCAGCCATGAATTTAAAAGATGCTTGTTCCTTGGAGGAAAAGCTATGACAAACCTAGACAGTATATTGAAAAGCAGAGACATTACTTTGCCAACAAAGGTCTGTCTAGTCAAGGCTATAGTTTTTCCAGTAGTCATTTGGATGTATGGATGTGAAAGTTGGACCATAAAGAAGGCTGAGCACAGAAGAATTGATGCTTTTGAACTGTAGTGTTCAAATCTGGTGTCCCCTGAACTGCAAGGAGATCAAATCAGTCAATCCTAACGGAAATCAACCCTGAATATTCACTGGAAGGACTGATGCTGATGCTGAAGCTCCAATACTTTGGCCACCTGAGATGAAGAGTCATTAAAAAAGACCCTGATGCTGGGGAAGACTGAAGGCAGGAGGAGAAGGAATGACAGAGGAGGAGATGATTGGATGGCATCACCCACTCAATGGACATGAGATTGGGCAAGCTCAGGGAGATGGTGTAGACAGGGAGGCCTGGCTTGCTGCAGTCCATGGGGTCGCAAAGAGTAGGACACGACTGAGCGACGGAACAATAGGGCAGTCCATTGAGCCTCCCCATTTCCAAGGAGCTGAGGATGTGCAAAGTAACTATAGACCCCCCAACAGTGCCTTCTTATTTAATCCATATTATCTAAGACTGTTGTTCCCCATATTAGCAGAATTTACTCATCCCTTTTCCTCAAAGTCTGAGTGACTCGATCGTTAAGGCTTTGGGAATGGGGGGAAAAAAATCTCTTGCACAAAAACAACAGCAGCGGCTCGCATATCACGGCTTAGGGAAGCACAGAGAGAGCCATTAATAGGAGGCCCAGGTGGGCGCGAAGCCAGAGCGCAAGCCCACCAGCTCAGGCGCCGCAGCCGCCGTTTTTACGTAACCCGCCGCGAGAGACTCCGGGGAGCCGGAAACCCCGCCCTGCCCCAGGCCCCGCCCCTGCCTTGACCCCGCCGGTTAGGTGCCGTGCGCAACCGCCGGAAGCTTTCGCTGCGTTCCCCATTTACGGGATACAGATAAAGTGTTTTTTTTTAAGAGCTGCTGACGCCATTGCGTAGGACTCGCCCTAAAACCGTGATCTCGGAGCGCCTCTCTCAGAGCTTACTTCCGCTCTCTTCAAGTTAGGAATCGGGCTCAGCCTCCAGTTTTCTCAGGCGGCAGCGGCAGCGGCAGCGGTTCGCGATGTTCGGCCTCAAGAGAAACGCAGTAATCGGACTGAACCTCTACTGTGGGGGAGCCGGGTTAGGACAGGGCAGCGGCGCCTCCTCTCCGGGGGGGCGGCTTTTGGCTGCGGGGAAGGAGGCCACGGCGCGGCGAGAGGTAGGGGGAGGGGAAGCCGGCACGGTGATTGGCGGAAGCGCCGGCCCGAGCCCCCCGGCCACTCTTGCGCCCGACGCCCGGAGGGTCGCGCGGCCCTCGCCCATTGGCGCCGAGGGCCCCGACGTCACCGCGACCCCCACCAGACTGCTGTTCTTCGCGCCCACACGCCTCGCGTCGCCGCCTGAAGAGATGGAATCCCCGATCTCCGACGCCATCATGTCGCCCGAAGAGGAGCTGGACGGGTGCGAGCCAGACCCTCTCGGGAAGCGGCCTGCTGTCCGGCCTTTGCCTTTGATGGTCGGAGAAGCCAGTAACAACAGTCCAGGCTCGGACGGCTCGCTGCCCTCGACGCCGCCCCCATCAGAGGAGGAGGAGGACGAGTTATATCGGCAGTCCCTGGAGATTATCTCTCAGTACCTCCTGGAGCAGGCAACCGGCGCCAAGGACGCGAAGCCCCTGGGCGGGTCTGGGGCCACCAGCCGGAAGGCGTTGGAGACCCTGCGCCGAGTCGGGGATGGGGTGCAGCGCAACCACGAGACGGCTTTCCAAGGTAAGGGGTTAGTCCTGGAAGTCGTGCTGCCTTTTTTCCCCAGCTCTCTGGACTCACCCATCTTCGGTGGGTGGAAACAGAAACGAGTCTGTATTGAAAGGACTCTCCTATTTCTGAAACCCGAATATTCTGGCCGTGAGTCATTGTTTCCGCCCACTTAATTCTTTTGGAAATGGCAGCTCTGTTCAAAGCCCGGAAAGGGTGGGATGTCAGTTTTCAAGTGGGATCGCCCAGAGTGCTTGCTGTAGAGCCCGAATAGCAATTTCCCTCGCCGTGGGTGGGCAGGCGAATCGTGCCCTGGTGTAGACAAAAGCAACCGTGGGAACCTGCGTGGTTTTCTTCCTCTCAGGCATGCTTCGGAAACTGGACATCAAAAACGAAGACGATGTCAAGTCTTTGTCTCGAGTGATGGTTCATGTTTTCAGTGACGGAGTAACAAACTGGGGCAGGATTGTGACTCTTATTTCTTTTGGTGCCTTTGTGGCCAAACACTTGAAGAGTATAAATCAAGAAAGCTGCATCGAACCACTAGCAGAAAGCATCACAGATGTTCTCGTAAGGTCAAAACGAGACTGGATAGTCAAACAAAGAGGCTGGGTAAGTTTGATTTAAGGTCGAGTAGGGGACTTGGAGTGGAAATGGATGAAGGATTTTATAAGAGAAAGAGGATATCTAAAGGTTTTTTAAGATGCACAGCTTAGTTTTCAAGGCTCTAATTGTGGACCTCTGGTTGCATGGTGTTGATTTAAGTAGTTGGCCCGTAAGGATGGTGGGTGTGTCTTGAACTGTTGCATCAAAAATCCTGATTTTCTTAGGCTGTTTTATTGTTTGAGTCTTTTGCCTCGGGTATTTTATTATTCAGCTGGTTACTCCTCACCCCAGTTAATTCAGATTATGAAGAAATGAAAGAAGACTCCCTTGGGGATGGTAGTTAATACATTCTTGAGCGGGCCCCACCTCCCTTTAATTGCATAACGTGTCTCCTTTGCAGAGTTGGGGGTAAATAATTGGTTCGTCATTAGGTTTGGAGGGAAATCTTAGATATTTTAATTCATCTTTTCCTTGTAAATAGTGTTTTTAAGTCAGTAGAAGCCTGTGCTTGAAAATGTGCTTTTCTTTTTCGTTTTCTAGGATGGGTTTGTGGAGTTCTTCCATGTAGAGGACCTAGAAGGCGGCATCAGAAATGTGCTGCTGGCTTTTGCAGGTGTTGCCGGAGTAGGAGCTGGTTTGGCATATCTAATAAGATAGCCTTTTAAGTGCAATAATTGATTCTTCAGCCACCAAACTCAAGTATTTATGAAGTTGGACGTCAGGCTGTGCAGGCCATCACCTAGCGATGGATAAAACCAAGTGACAGGAGGATTGTGGCTAACAGTAATAAACATATGAGAAAAGTGATTTCCCTTGAAGAGTCAGTATCTGAAAGAAGCTGAGTTCCATTTCAGCAAGAGGCAACCTTTGGGAAGCTATGGAGATGGACGTTTTAGTGAAGACAGTAGAGTGGAGAGACTTAACCTCTCCTAAAACAGGAAATTGGCCAGTGGACAGGCTAGTTAGTCATAGATACGCCCACTGAATTCATAAACTTCTATAGTGTTAAAATAGAAGCACTAACAACGCCAGTGGCATATGTAAAGTTTAAGCTGCAAGTAATAAAACTATGACGAGAAGCCTCAGTACTGTACAGCAGAGTGTGAACGGAAGCTTTTTCTTCTGTAGCTTTCCCAAGTGGGATTCTTCAATAGACCAAATGCTCAGGATGTTTATACCTGTTCTACTTTGAGGGATTCTTATTTGCCTAATGTCATGGCCAAGAATACTGAAAATTTGAATAGAATTACAAATTTGGAATGTCCAGTTTTGAAATTTGTTTGGGGAAATTGGTTTATATTTTTGGAAATTAGTATTAATCAAAAAGGAGATAAAACAAAATTTTACTTTCATTTTTTCATACCCTTAAATTCTGTTTCTATAGTTAAGAACCTATTTCTTAACAGCTTTTCTATTCTAATCTTTGTTCTAGTCAATACTAGATTGTATACAGAACCAGCTGATGTAATTGTATGCAACTTGGTGTAGTACAACAATTCTGATAACTATGCAGGCTTTAATTTTCCTATCTTGATTTGGGTAAGTATTTCTTAAACTGCTGTTTGGGGTTTTTTTAACCTGGGACTGAGAAATTAATGGAAATTAATCCTTTCACTTTGTTACACCTGGGTTTTCAATAATTGAGTCACGGGTTTAAGGTTTATTTTGGGGGGTGGAACACACGGGCTGATGACTTTCAGATGATGTGCTCTGATTGGGCAACTACTTATTTTGAGTTCCTTCCATTTGATCTAATTTAACTGGTGCAATTTAAACTGAGTTCATGAGCTCATCTTCAAAGCTTTTGCTAAAAGATTTTCAGCTGTTCAAAATGGGATTTGTAAGGAATATGTATAAAAAGATCACATCAGGTGGATGAGAGACACTTGACCCCCTATTTGCTTTATAAATTGTACAATAATGGCTTGGCAAAGCAAGCTATAGTCTAACCATGGTGCTATTATTAGGCTTGCTTGTTAAAACGAAGGTCTAAGCCTAGCCTGTGAATAAAACAAATAGTTATTTCATTTTTATTAATGATTCTTGAACTTTATTTCCTGTCTTTCCTTAAAATATTTGCTGCTTTTTCTGCTCCCTCTACACATATTTATATTAGTCCCTACAAATTTACCTTGCCATTCCTGAACTCTTATTAGCCCTTTTAGTTTTTGGCATTAGGAACCTAAGTGACTGCCCACGGAGTCCACCAACCTTCCTCATTTTTGAATTTTATCTTAGGAGATGGCAGTACAGTGGATGCTGACAGTAACAGTCATGAGGTGAGAAGAGTCCCTTCTTGTACTAGTATCTTACTGGGTGTTGCTTAACTCTGGGGAGAAATTTTCAAAAGTCCCCTTAGGGGTTTTCAGAGAAGGGGACAACTTCTTAGGTGATTTTCTCTAGGTACCTTTGCATTTGAATATGCTCACTTAAAATTGATGGGCTCTTTCGTTAAACCTCAAAGTTATATAAAAGTTACTAGTAAACCGAAGAAAACTACAGTGGAACCAGGATCATTTGAAAACTTGAGCCTCTGAATGTGACCTTTAGTTTGTGGACTCCAAACGAAAATAGACATGACGAAGAATGTAATAAGGGAACAATTGCCCTGCCTGCCCATCTCTAAGCCTTAAGGTCATCTAGCTAGAGCTATTTTTTTATCTGTGTATTTATCATTGTTGATCAGAAACCACTTATTTATATCATGTCTATCTCTAAGGACCTAAAAGCACTTTATATAGTTAATCTTAAGATCTAGTTAAGGTGACTGAAAGGCCTGTCTCCCCATAGCCAGTTGTGGAAATAAGCACAGAGATGTAAACTGATGGAATTTAGGGGCCCCATTTCCACTTTACTAGGTGTGAGTGCTGAAATGTAAAGGAGGATCTAAAATTGATATTTTGGTCAGCAGCTGGCGATGAGGGTTTAGGGAGCCCAAGTGGTTTGGGGCAAGGTGAGTGCTTCTGTAGGGAGAGGAGGCATATGTTGTAAGTGCTGACTACATATGTGCAGGCAAATCCTCCACAATGGAAAGGGAGGGGCTGCTTGGAAAGATGGCTCTCAGCAGCTTCTGTCTGATGCTTCTCTCAGGGAAAATCCTGCAGTCCTTTAGTGTTGTCTGTACATTCTGTTGGGGGTGAACACCTTGGTTCTGGTTAAAACAGCTAATGCTGTTGACAGCTGTGCCAAGAAGGGTTAGGACCAACAAACTAATGTGGGCTATAAAATGTAGTGTGTTTCCCTAACTTCCTGTTTTTCCTGAGAAGAAGAAAATAAATATTTTATTCAAATACAAGGTGTGGTATGGGTGTTTTCTAATCAATGCTTGTTTTCCTTCCCCCTCTTAGGCAAGCATCTGAGGGAAGTCAGCTGAGCAAATAAATAGAGTCTAGGTGAATTAACCAGCCAAAGCTCCATAAAGCTGTTTTGCCTTAGAGTGAAGGTCAGTTCCCTTTAGAATAACTTCTTTCATTCAAACTAGAGGTGTTGGGCTCTTAATTACATGTATTACTGTTGTACTTTGGAGCAGTTCCTGTACATTTTAATACAAAAATCAATACCCTGTCCTGGTTTCTTTTAACCACCAGATGTTGGTATAACTTGAAAGTAAGGAGGTTCATAATAGCAGTTATTGTATCACTCTGTCTTACTCAACCTTTTGAGATGATTGAAGGAGCTAGAAGAATTAACATCCAAAGTTAAGAATTTTGATAAGGTGGTTGGTACTAATGTTTCAGTACTTTTCCCATTTCCTCCCCAAAAGGAGGTGTGAATTAGCAAGTCAACTTCAGAAGCACTGTCCTGTCTTTATTTCAGTTACCTTGAAAGAAAGTGGAGTCACCATGGAAATGTGCAAATATGGAGTTTGCATTTTGGTTTTAAGCCCTGACCACAAAATACTAATCGTGCAAACCGGATTCTGTGCTTCCCCCATTTCGTGTTACGTACATCTGGCAGCTCCTCTTTCTGAAGCCTAACTGCCAGAAGATGGTAGTTTATGAAGAAAACTTTTTTACAACTGAACTCTCATACAGAGGTGTGCAGGGAGAATTAGCAAAGGACATGAGAGCTCAAATCACGATCAGTGTCAGGTTCTGCTGAACAATATTGTTTCTCCCTTTGCTCTGTTGCTATTTGAAGCTATTTCTGTGGCAATATTCCTTAGTTGAACACCTTATAAACTTGGGTCAAATGGTAACCAGTAATATGAGTCACTGAGGGAGTCAGTCAACACTTACTCATTTAAACACCACTAGGCTTGTTCTTTCAGTTCCTGTTTTGTGACTTGAGTACCAGCTCTTCATACTGTTTCAGAACACTGTCCTTAAAGCAGTTGTGACAGCTGGAGGGTTTTATAAAAGTTAAAGTGTAATAACTTGCCAACTGGTGTGTAGCATGGCTCCAGCCAAATACCCAGAGCACGGACCATTAATTCCTGGAGTTTAAGATGATCAGCTGAGTCAGTCTTAATTTATCCTAGTTCTTTTTGGCCCTACTTGTTCAGTGATTACAGAACTTTATCTTCTGGAACCCTCCCACACTGTTCAAAGGCTTCTCAGTTTCAAGATTTGAAAGCTTGACTCTCCTTTAGTTTCAAAGTTGTTACAGTGTTATCTTAGTTATGTGAAGTATGTGGAAGGATGGGGGTTGGGAATCTGCCTCCAGGCAGATGTAACAGAACTCTTGGAATTTCATGTTTTTTAACTGGTAATTCTTGTGAAGTGGGGGGAAAAAAATAAGTATGGCAGGCTTTTGTTCCCAGCTATACCTGGTATCTCTGGCAGTTCATTTCTGTACCTGTATAGAAAAATAATTCTTGGCTGTTGTGAAATGTGTTTGAGCCAAGAGTACTGCTATGGATTTTACCCTTTCCAAGTATCTATTTCCATGGCTTGTTTCTCCCATTGGGTTTCTGTATTTTTACCAGTTTACCTTCTCTTCCTCATCCCTTGGTTAGGGATTAGGTTACCTTGCTAAGAATGTTTCAATACTGCAGTGAATTGGGACTTTTTGTTTTGGAACTGAAACATTTAATGAGCTCAAGGCAGCCAGATGTTTGAGATTTGTCCATCACCTGGCAGGGGACTGCTTACTGGGCACTGCCTACTTTAGGATGCTGGAGTTAGGAAGACTAATTCTTCCCCTCAATAAAAACTGACAAGGAAGGAATGAGAGGTTGGGGGCAAGTAGATGTAACCTTTTATATACAGAATGAATTAAAAATAAAACACCTAGGGAACACTGGAAACTTCACAGGCAAATGCACTGTGAACTTTGGGTCCTGGATGAGGGGAAAAAAGCTATAAAGGACTTGAACAATTGGAGAAATTTTAATGTAAGCAATATGTTAGGTAGTACTGATCAATGTTAAATTTCTTGAGTGTTTTAATTGTGGTTATGTAAGAGAATGTCCTTGTTCTTAGGGCATACATCTGAAGAATTCATGCATAACAAATCCATGGAAAGAAAGCAACTGTAGCACAGTGGTAAAGTTCACAATCTAGTCAAAGTGATAACAGACAAAAGTAATTAAGAGTACAGTGCACATGGTGATTAAAGGTATTATAAAATATATATATAGTGAAACAAGGGCTGGTACAGGCAGGGAACATTGGAAATTGGACCTTAAAGTGAATAGAAAACGTGCACAGAAGTGTAGAACAGGGAAAGAACCTCTAGTGGAGGCTGTGAAAGGAGATTTGTAGATAATTTTTTACTCATTTCATCTTCCCTGCCTGCCTCCCTTCCCCTTCACCCTGCATGGCAGTGAATACAGGCTCTCTTCAGTCGCTTCCATTTAGGGCTTTATGTAGAAGTATTGGAGAACACTGGCAGAAAAAGAAAAGAGAGGTCTCTTTGGTTTTAGAAGTATGAATTTGGTGTAAATGACATACAGCTGAGTGGATTGTTTATCTGGGAAGTAAAGAAGACAGACTTGGTTGCTTCCTCTATCTTGTTAAAAGTGGCAGTCTTGAACACAAAACCCAAGGATCATAGCCATCGCTGACTGGATCCTGGTGTAGGAGCTGGCGTTGGCAGACCTGCTTTGAATCAGGTTGTCTTAAGAGCACCACCTAAGTTAGTTCACTCACATATTCACCAGCTCTCTTCACCCACTCAGGTTCACACAGGGAAAGAAAAATAACAGCCCCCAAAAGTCATTTAACTGGACCCCGAGAAACTGAATGACGGCGCCACTCTCCCTAATCCTGTTCCCGTGGGAGACTCGATTACAGCTATTCCCATCCTGGCTCAAAAACCAGTTTGCTCTGACTGCCCAGACTTCCCCACAGGCTGCATTCTTGCCCGTGAGCTCATTGTTTTGGCTTCTCTGCCTGTGTAAATCCACAGACTGCCAGAAGTCTCAGTCCCAGCCCCCTAGCTAGCTGAAGCTGCATTCCATTCAGAATTTCACCACCCCCACTGTGGTCACATGCCTGTGTTTATTCAGGTTATCCTGGAATAAGGTGTGCTGGGAAAGAGCCAAGAAAAACTGTTTGCTGGATTTCTACCTTAATTAGATGAGTTTCCACTTTAAGAAAGGCCTTCAATTCTGGGCCCCTAAAAACTGTTTTCCAGTTTAGTAGAAGCTGGTTTCAAAAATTGTGCTGCACGTTTCATAGGCCTACAGGGCTGGTATGACCCAGGTGTTCAGATTTGGGAATGGGTGGGGGGGCGTTAGGTAGGGATTTTCCCTTAGAAACACTCGTGGGAACAGGACGGGGGGACACCTGGACTACTGCAAGAAGCAGCTGTTTCACTGCTTTGTTGATTTTCTTAGGCCATGAAAGCCCAGATCTAAGGCAAGGTGGGGCTGAAGGGTAATGGGAAGGGCATTTCTCTTTGTAAAGTTTGGGGTTAATATTGTATGGCCAAGTTGTATACTCCTTTCCTCTCTACTCTTCATCGGTGGTTTTTCTTTTTTTTTTTTTAAGCCAAAAACAAAACTGCAGACTGACACTGGGGGAGGTGACACTTTTTTCATTTCTCAGAAATCCTCCATGAGGCAGAGTAGAGAAACAGAAACAGGGAAACAACTTCATGTTGAAATGACGTGAGGTTTTGTCTGTGTGCATGTTTTGAAATGAGGTGGCTTGTTTTCAGCTTTAAGGAAGAGCAGCTCTGCAGAGGAGCTTGGTAATGGCAGAGGAGTGGCTGGCTACCTGCTGCTTTGCCCCTTTCAAAGCTTGGTCATTGGGGTCAGATCTGAAACAGGGTAGAGGTTCTGTACCCTGTTTTCCCCCTCATGAACCATAATGATCAATCCATTTCACTCATGCTGTTGAGTGAAAAAAAAAAAATTGCACAAAGTAAGGATTTGGTCAGCAATCCCAGAAGTAGGTTATTTTTAAAAAAGCAATGCAGCTGAGTTGCTTTTAAGTACAGAACACATCAACACAACTTTGATAAAGTTTGTCCTGGGGGGGAAAACATGACTCAATTAGTAATACATAACCCTATGTTTGCATGACAGTGTATCTTACACAAAGATGATGTATATTTAATTATTTCATGGGGCTTAAACACTGAATATATTTGAATCAATTCCTCGAAACTTTAAGTTGAAAAATGAAATTTAGACAGGATTTGCCTGAAATGCAGCAAAATCATGAAAGACATTTGAAAACAACAGAAACAGTTTATCCCATCCAAGTTTGGATCACTGCGGCCCAGTAACTATTTTGATAAAGTGTGTGCTCTGTGGGAATGAAATTGAATAACAGATAAAAGGAATTAAATTTTAAAGTGAAAATACTAGGTCTCAGGGCTTAATTTTCTCCCCTGTAAACTATATTTGTCTTTCCGATCTTATTACTGCAAAGATTTAAAGAGAGAAGGCTTCCCTAGTGGTCCCAAGGTTGAGAATCCACCTGCCACTGCAGGAGACATGAGTTTGATCCCTGATCTGGGAAGATCCTATATGCTGCCGAGCAACTAATCCCGTGCACCATGACTACTGAGCCTCTGTTCTAGAGCTTCAGAGCTGCAGCAAGAGAAGCCACTGCAATGAGAAGCCTGTGCAGCAGCAAAGACCAAGCATAGCCATGAATAAATAATTTTTAAAAAGAATACACACAAGTGCTTTTAAAACAAACGTAAGGGATTTTGGGAAATGTCCCATAAGGACTAACTCTTGACCATGTCCAAGTCATTGAATTCCCGGGGAGAAACCACTAAGAAGCTGGTATCAATAAATAGGAGATCAAATTAAAAGGGTCTGCAGCTGTATTTTGAAGCAGAGGGGACACAAACAGGATTTTCTGTGCCTGGGCATTGTGGGAGTTCAACCAGATGGCAGAAATCCCAGGGGTAGGTTAGCGCCCTACCAAATCTTCCCTATTGCCTATTTCTGTGTAGGTCAAAAGCCAAGAACAGGGGGCTTCCCTGGTTTGTTGTTCCCTGGTAGTCCAGTGGTTAAGAATCCACCTTGCAGTGCAGGGAATACCAGTTCCATCCCTGGTCTGGAAATCCCACATGCCTCAGGGCAAATAAGCCTGTGCGCCACAACTACTGAGTCCAGACCCTGGAGCCCTTGAGCTGCAACTGCTGAGCCTGCATTCCTAGAGCCCGTGCTCTCCATCAAGAGAAGACCTCGCAGTGAGAAGCCTCTGCACCGCAACTGGAGAGGAGCCCCCGCTCGCCGCAACCAGAGAAAGCCCAAGAGCAGCAACAAAAACCCAGTGCAGCCAAAAATAAATAATTCTTTAAAAGAGCTAAGAACAGGTTTTGCCTTTTTAACTGGTTGGGAGAAATTGGTGACTTTAAAATTACATGCAATTAAAATTTCAGTGTCAAAGTTTGGGACAGCCCTCTTGGTAAAGATCCAAGATCCCGCCTGCCAATGCAGGAGTCGTAAGAGATGTGGGTTCAATTCCTGGATTGGATCAGATCCCTTGGAAGAAATGGCAACCCATTCCAGTATTCTTGCCTGGGGAACCCTATGGACAGAGGGGCCTGGTGGGCCACAGTGCATGGGGCTGCAAAGGGTCGGGCACAACTGAAGTGACTTGGCAGTGGTTGAGCGAATAAAGAATCTGCCTGCAATGCCGGACACACAGGAGATGCAGGTTTGATCCCTGGGTCGAGACGATCCCCTGGAGGAGGAAATGGCAACTCACTCTAGTATTCTTGCCTGAAAAATCCCATGGAAGAGGAGTCTAGTAGGCTACAGTCCAAAGGGTCACAGAAAATCGAACACGACTGAGCGACTAAACACGCCTCATAGGACCTTAGTATTGAGTAAAATCACGTTTGGGGGGGTTCCCTAGTGGCTCCCGACGGTAAAGACTGCCTGCGATGCAGGAGACACAGGAGATGCTGATTCAGTCCCTGGGTTGGGAAGATCTCCTGGAGAAGGGAATGGCTATTTACTTCAGTATTCTTGCCTGAATAATTCCATGGACAGAGGAGCCCAGTGGGCTAGTCTGTGGGGTCACAAAGAGTCACAACTGAGCTTTGACACAGTTTGAAGGAAACAGAGTCATGATCATTTGTTTACAGATTGTGCAGGGCTGGTTTTATGCTGCAACAGCAGAGTCAAGGGTTGCAGCAGAGCTTGATGGCCTGCAAAATTGGAAATATTTATACTCTGGTTTTATTCTTTTAATACACCTTGCAGCATGTGGAATCTTTGTTCCTCAACTAGGGATCAAACCCACACCCCCTACACTGGAAGTGTGGAGTCTTAACCACTGGCCCATCAGGGAAGTCACATTTTTGGTACTTTAGAAAGAGGTTGCCCTCTCCTCTGCCTGAGCTAAAAAGGAGTCAGGATGTCATGGAAGAGTCAGGCAACCAAGAATCAAGGCAAGGGGAGGGAGGAAGAAATCAAAGAAGGGGTCTGGTCCTAGGGCAGATTAACTCTGCCCCCTCCCATCAAGGGCAAGGTCTTTGCCACGTTGCCTTTTATTCTAGGGAAACCAGGGACACACACATCCTTCTTTTTAGGAGTAACCTCAGCCTCTCACCCTGTTTCTTTTCCTCCTCACTCCAGGTTGTGTAGAGCTGTCTCTTTAAGATTCAGGAAAGGCTCAGAGGAGTACAACACATAGGCATACATCCTAACTCCAACCTGGAACCTTCATGAAATCGAACCCATTTCTTCAATACTGAGATTCTTTGCCAGGACATTCAAACACAGCTCTCTGGTGCTCACTGAAAAAGTGCTTTGGTCTCTCCAGTACCTAGCCATCTCTGCACCTCCCCTTCAGCTGACGTAGCTGATTGGTTCCCTAGGTTCTGACTGCTATGGCTCATGCATACCTTGTTTTGGACTAACTTGGTGTGTTACTCCCTCCAATCCTTTCTAGGGTCTGACTTCAGCCATGAAACACCCTCCTCTAGAGTCTTCCCCAGTCTCCAGGGTCAAGGAGCCCGAGGTCAGATTGAAGATCTGTGCTGTCTAGTTTGGTTAACCCAAACTGTTTATCTCTCTTGTTGACAGACTTAGTCTTAGGTACTTTCCTGAGGCTTTCTACTTCCTGTAGAAGGTGCCTCCCACCCTTTATAGCTGACATCTCTTCATCACCTGCCTGTGACAAATAAGCCCCCCTCTGCTCTAACTTCCCCACCCCACTGACTCCCAGAACCAGAGATGATGGATTTCATGGATGCTGGTAGGAGAGAGGGTGGGACTGTGGGAACCCCCACCCCCACTCCACCTCCAAATTATAATCTCTAGCCTGATTCTCCATGCTTTAAGAGGTTTTCCTGATTCAGTTTACTCTGGTGGGGGAGGGTGTTAAGTTCAAATGAAGTCTCTATTTGTAAAACGGGGGAGAAGGGAAAAGCAGAAAATGAAAGAGGATCTGGTTGGAATCTGGAAAGGGATTAACAGTTCCTTGCGTTTTATTCTCACTTTCCTCCCTCTGCTCTCCAGGTCTGTCTAGATCCTGCCTCAAGGGCTCTTGAGAGAGGGTTTCTTAAGACCCTGAGACACTCATGGCATCACGTGGGTCAGCACCTGGGCCCTTGCTCTGGGCTTCACTCTTCGTTACCACAGAGGTTGAATCTGGACCAGTGAAAAGTACGGGTCTCTTCAGACCCACCCCTGCAGCTGTGAGCACCTGCTTGCAGGGAGGCCCCCAGTTGGGGAAGTCTAGAAGCTAAATTTAGTCTGAAGGCTGAAGGGTAATTGGGTGGGTGATTACCCTGGGGAAGCTGGGAGGGGGGAGGGGGGAATTCTGAGCCAGCTGAACAGAGACCTCAGAAGTTCACTTGTAAGTCCCCGGATTAGAACCACAGTCATCTTCCCCCAGCACACTCAGAAATGAGAAGCCCAACAATCTCCTGGCCTTCTGCACGCTTGATCTCTCTTTTGCTCATCAAGATTGTTCCTATCGCCACCCCACCCCCACCTTAACTCTCAGGGGTCTAGTTCCTCTGAGTCCTTCCCTAAATTCCCCCCAGAGCAGCAAGGCTAAGGGCCCCTGCACCACATCTCTGAACTTGGGTTACAGCTTCCTCTCTCCCAAGTCCCTCCACAGTGTTTCAGAGGTCAGCAAAGAGGTATCTGGCCACAGTAATCCCCTGAAAGAGGCTGGGAAAAGGGGGTGCTTGAGGTCAGCTTCTGCTTCCTGAAAACTTTCACAGTGACTCCCCTTCCCATTCTGACCTCAGTGACCAGAGGAAAGAATCCTTGGGGGCTGCACTGAATCCTAGCTTTAAAATGAAAGGGGAAAGGGGGTAACCCCCCAGATGAAAGCCCACATCCTGAGAAGTCAGAGGCTGAAGTCTGTGAGGGAGCTGGGGGCTATCAGGGAAGGGAGGTGTTGAAGCTGGGGGAGCCTTAAGAGGGGCTGTGGCTGCATTCCCCACCTGTGATTGGCTCTCAGGCTAAGGCCAAACTCCAAACCTGCCCAGCAACAGTCCTGAGAGGCCCTAAGAGGGAGGAGGAACTTAGGGGAAGTCAGCTGAACTGGGGCCACCGCCCAGCCTTCAGCTTCCAGGAATCACTGGGAGGGCCCCAGCTCTTCACCACACCCTCCCTTGGTCTCAGGACTCTGCCTTCAGCCTTCAGTGTCTGCAGGGCTGGCTCAGGTCCTACTCCCCTGGTGCCCCCACATCTGTGATCCCCTCAGAGGTTCACCAAAGAGTAGCCGTCTGATGCCTGCAGAGACACCGAGACTGGGCCCCCTCGGTACCTCGTTCTGCATTTCCCACCCTGGAGGAGTCAGTTTCATTTTCCTTTCCCCCCATTTTATTCTGCCTCCTTCCTGATACACTGTCCTCCTGAGATGGTACCTGTAGTATTCCTTCTCAGCCCAAAGAAAGCCTGCTTCCCAAGGCAACAGAATGACATGAGGGAGCTGCCAGAATGGAGAAGTCCTGTCCCCTCGGGTAGCTCTGGGGTCCTTCCCAGGGTCTGGCTGTGTCTAGGTGTACATGCTCAAGACAGTAGTCACTGAGTTCAGCTGTTTCTGCAGGCCTTTACGATCTTACTTGGCCAGACTTGTGGAGGTGAAGGAATGGGAGAGGGGTCCTCCTGATGGGGAGAGAAGCTCGATTCTATTGCACTTCCCTCTTTCCTAGACATGGGGACCCCTCCCCCAGAAGTGTGGCTTCTACAAGTGGTGATCAGGACTCAGAATTGTAGGGGTGGGGTTGGGGAAAGGATTTGTGTTATGGAAAAGGCTGTCCACGCTCACACCACCTCCAACAAACTATTTACCTTGAGAGTGGACATGGGCGTTGGGTTGGGAGGAGACCAGGATGAGACATCTCTGAAGAATGTGTCTTTGGCTGGACATCCAGTACTGCCTTGGCTCCACCCTCGACTCCACCCCCAAGTCCCGTAGAGCCAGGCCAGGCTCCTCCTCCTCCAGCCCTTTCTGCTGGGGGCGGGGGGTGCGGGGTTCGGGGGTTGGTGGGAATCATTTCCTTTCCTCCCACTCTATAAAAAGCAACAAACCAAGAGCTTAATAGGAAAATGGGTAATAGAAAAGATGAGAGGGGCAGGAAGTCAGGGCCAAGGAAAGAGAACAGGAAAAAGGACCCCTGAAAAGGCAGCTGTCATTCAGTTCAGCCCCAGATGGAAAAAAAGTGCTACTAGATTCCAAGAGACTTTACAGAAGGACCCAGCCTACCGAGAAACCCACCATAGACCGAGTAGTTTCTGTTTTGGACCCAAGTGCCCAACTCTGTAGCTAAGCTGGGGGGAGTGGTGACCTCTAGTGGTGGATGACCAACCTGCAGGGCCTGCGATCCCCCAGGACCCTCTGCCTCTGACCAAGGCTTCATTCGGGTCTCAGGTGACTGGGGCTCCTTCATTAGGCATTCTGCGCCCAGACTCTCTCCATCTGGGCTCCAAGCGCTGTTCCCCTTCCCACCCTTCATTCTCATCTCACACAGCTTGCTTAGGTGGCCTGTACAGCTGGGTTCCCATGAGGACAATGAAGAGCCTGTTTCTCATTTGTCATAATCATCTTTAATAAAAATAAATTAGTTCTGGAGTAGGAACCATTTTAGGAGGTGGGGAGCAGAAGCAGGGGCTAGGATGTCTTATTCTAAACTTGCTCTTTTCCATCCTCTGCCCAGCTGGTCTCTGCTCTGGGAGACAGTCTCTCTTCCTGGAAGGCACTCGCTCACCCCCACCCCTCATTAGCTATGAGAGGGAGGGATAGAAACTAGGTAAAGGGAGGAGTCAGAGGACAGAAGGATGGTTTACATGATACATGGCCTGAACAGGAGAAATGAGGGTTAGGACACAAAATTGGGATTAATGTGGAGGCCAGACTCTAAGTAGCTCGGATTCCCAAAGAGCTGCAAACTTGCTTTCCTCTCATCCCAGAAAACTCTCTTGGAAACAGGCATCATCCCCTCCCGGGGGACTGTGTAACTTCTTTTTGAGAAGTGATACAGATGTATGGGCGCACACACATCCATACGGGCCCATACACATTTGGGTGCATGCGTGCACACACACCATCACACCCCACACAGGCACAGACCCAGCCACACATCTTGATGGTCACTGTCCATCATCTTGCCAACTTCCATCACCCTGGGGGCGTCTCTAGTGAGGCCAGGACAGGCTGGAGAGCCAGAGAATACAGAGTGGGATGATTGAGGGGTGACTGGTGGTGGTGTGAGAAAACCACAAGGAGAGGGTCTCCTGGACCCTCTTCAGGCAGGCTCTGGGGAAGACCGCTCCAGGACATGGGCACAAGAGCGGCAACAGGTGGCTGTGTAGTAGGGATAGACGCAGAGCCGGGCCTGCACCACCAGGGGGCAGTGTGGAGAGCTGTCCTTGCATTGGTCATCTGGGGACAGAGGAGGCCATTGGGCACAAGAAGTCACCAAGATCCATCCCGCTGGAGGCGTGCTGCCCACTCCCACTCGTCCTTCCTAATCTCCACCCACATTTCGGCTAACTCGCTCTACCGGGGATGGGGGAGAGGGAGCTCTTTACCAGGGCGCTGGCTGCAGGGCTGGCTGTTACAGGATCGTTTCCTGGCGGGCCGCAGGTGAAGAGGGCATCGGATGCTGAGGGTCTGATTGGCAGTCAGGCACTGGACCTCCCTTGTCTGCACGCCGCCCTGGCAGGAGCGAGAACACTGGGGAGACCCCAGCTATCAAATCAGACCTCTGCTGTGCTCCAGGCTCCTCCTGCACCCCAGGCCTCCTCCTCAGAGGAGGAGTTGGGGGCCTCTCCTGGAGCATTATGAACCCCCACGCAGAGGGGCCCACCTCTCCTCCCAGTCTAGGCAGGGGGACAAGTTAAACTGCCCCCGGCCTTAGCTAGTGGGCACAGAGGGATGTCCAAGGAGAGAAGCCTCTCCTCTCCTGGTAGTCCACACTGGGTAGGGCAGGGGAGCCAGGCACTCACCGGACTCCAGGGTGTAGAAAACCACCGGTCCTGGCAGTCCTGCCCTTGACAGGGCTGCAGGGCAGGGGGCCTGGGAAGGTGGGAACAGTTGCTAGGAGAAGTCACGTTGAACTCAGTCCCCAGTTTGGACACACAGATGACGTCTCTACGCTGCGTGCCAGAGCCGCACTCTGAGGAGCACTGGCGGAGGAGGCAGGGAGGGAGAGCAGGATGACTCCTACCTCCTCGCCCCAGGAATCCCACCCTCGGGCCCCTCCCAGGCGCTCAGCTCACCTCCGCCCAGGGCCCAGTGTACCAGCACCATGACACCTCACAGGGCCCCAGGCTGCAGGCACGCATGTCAGGGGGCCGGCTTCTGGGTGCACAGGTCTGCTCACCGGCTCCTGCCCCTGCTTCCTCCTGGCTCATCCCGTGGGCCTCCCCACTCCCAAGGCAGACCACAGAACGTCTCTGGATTCCCGTCCCACACTCCGCTGAGCACTGTTGGGAAGCAGAGTGTGAAGGGGGACAGGGTGACGTCGGGGAGGGGAGGGGGTCAAGGGCAGACACCTCCTGGATCCGGGAGTTAGGGAATGCCCTGGGGGACTTTCGTCAGGCAGGGTTCAGGACGTTAGTGTAAGTTTTTCTCCAAGTTCCCAACACTGGCAGTGTCTAGCACACAGCAGGTGCTTGCCCAGTCAACGTTTATGCAACTGCGTTGGGAAGACACCTGAGAGGGTGTCGGCGGAGATGGGGGACACTAGGGATGTTGGGGCTCAGCAGAGAGGGGGGCCCACCTTGGAGCTCCAGTCGCTGTGGAACCAGGCCGTGGTGCAGGGCCCCATGTCACAGGCCTCTCTGCTGGGGGGCCGCGGGGGCCCTGAGGCGCACTCCTGCTCACTCACTTCATCCCCGTTGTTGCCGACACAGCGGACCTGCCGGCTCCTCTGGCCGCGCCCGCATCGCACAGAGCACTGAGGGGACGAGGGGCACAGAGGGCTGGGCTTCCCTGGCTTCCTCACGGTCTTCCCTCTCTGGGGCTTCTGAACCAGGACGGGCCTTTGATGCCTGGCTCAGAGGTTACAGGGCTTCATGGGCTGAGGAACAGGCTGAGTATAGGGCATGTCTTAGCTGCCTTACAGTTGGAGGCTCATATGAGATCTCATTTGTAAAAGTTTCTGCCGATTAATACAGAGTTGGGAAAACCACAGCTCTAGCTCACGGGTGCCCACACCTCCAGGATCCTCCCCGTCCGAAAGCCTCCTTGCCCGGGGCCACTCACCTGGCTCCAGGACGAGCGAACCTCCCAATGGCCGCAGAGGCGCAGCTGGCAGGGCTGGGTGATGTTGGGCCGGGGCAGGTGCCCGCAGCGCTCCGGGGGCACTGAGGAGCCGCCGCCTCCAAACTCCTGCCGGCAGCGTAGCTGACGGTGCTGGGTGCCCGGCCCACATGAACGGCTGCAGGATGTCCACTCGCCAGCCTCCCAGCTGTGGGCAGAGCGGGGGAAGGGACAGAGACACAGATGGCAAAAACAGAGAGATGTGCGGCTGCCATGTTCAGGAAAGGGGACAACAGACTGGGAGTGGGGACCTGTCAGAGGCGAGTGGGCTTATTTAACATTTGGAGTCTGGGATCCCTTGTGGGGCTCAGGGTTGTCTTGCGGTGGATCAGATGGTAAAGACTCTGCCTGCAGTGCAGGAGATGAAGGTTCGATCCCCAGGTCAGGATGATCCTCCAGGAGAAGGGAATGGCAACCCACTCCAGTATTCTTGCCTGGGAAATCCCATGGACTGATTGGCTACAGCCCATGGGGTCAAAAAGAGTTGGACAGGACTAAGCGACTAACACACACACACACACACACACACACCACACACATCCTCAGTTGTGTAAGAAACTAAGAGAATGCAGCCAGGAGACCCTGTATTGAGTGCAGAGTCCAAGTGAGATCCTACGGGTGCAACTGTTGTGTCCCTAGGACCCTAGCCCTCCCATGGGGCACACTCACTATGGTGGGCATGGGGGGCCATGGCAGGGCTCCTGGGAGGCTGGCGGCCTGGCACCCATGGCACAGCTGCGTTCATCCAGCTCGTCTCCTGACTCTCGAGAAACGCAGAGGAAGATGGGGCGCCAAACACCTGAAGGGGGATAAAGGGGAGCCTGGGGAGGTGGGATGGCTCGGCATCCAGTGTCAGTGGGTCCCAGGCACTGAAGTCTGAGTTGGCACAGAGTCAAGGTGTGATGCACGCCCAGGGCAGGGGATCAGGAGTGCCAAGCCGGGAATATGGGCCAAGGGGGCTGGTGTGTGAAGTCTCACCTTTCCCACAGGATGCCGAGCACTCTGAGTGTCCCACTCGTTTCCAGTATCCGGCTGGAGACCCCATGGGTGTCCTGGGAGGGGGTGGGGCGGGCATCTGGGGGATCCTCACCTGCCGCTGGAGGGTGCCTGGGGTGCGGGCAGGGCGGGGCGCTGAAACAGGAGGGGGCTCTACCCTCAAAATCTCTGTGCGGAGAGAGTTGAGTAGACAAATCAGATGGGCCTCCTCACGCTCAGCTTCACCCCATCTCCTTCTAAGTCTGGGGGTCAAAGTCTTACCAGGCTGGAGTTGAGGAACACGAGGCTCTGGAGTGGGGTTCTCAAGGTTCGGGGGAGGTGAAGAGATGACATACTGATAGAAAACACCTGGGTTTTCCTCCTGAAAGATCATCTGGGGAGAGAAAGAGAAGGTAATGAATGTTCGGGGGTGGCCAGGGGGCATCTGCCAGCCTTCTGCCCATCCTGAGACCCACAGGTTCCCCTCAGAGGAAAGGCCTCCCGCAGCGGTGAGGCCTCCCCAGGCCCAGGCCCCTCGCTCACGTAGACATCCACGGGCTGGGTGGTGGGGCCTTCTGCGGACAGACTCTCCCCAGCGCCCTCCTCCCGGGGAGGACGGTTGTACCGGAAGACAGTCCCGCCGGCGGTATAGGACCCAGGGGGATCCACAGCCCAGTTTCCATTGATGATGGACCGGCCCCCAGGACCTCGAAGTGCTGGAGATGGCAGATCAGGACACGTGAGGCCATCCTGTCCTCCTCTCCTCTCACTTCCCTGCTGGCGGGGAACCCACATACCCCCCCAACCTACACACTCCCCCATGCTCCTGTGGCTTCCTTGTTGCCCCCACCTGGGAAGGAGAGGGAGGGGAGCCCTGACTTCACTGGTGGCTTGTTTCCTGTGCTGAATGGGGGTGTGCCGGGCAGAACCAACTGACCAGGGATGGAGTGGGGACCTAAGACGGGGGAGCTCAGGGACGCACCAAGGTAGTTGGAGCTGGGCCGGAGCTGGGCAATCTGGAGTCGGGAGGCCCCGGCAGGAATGGATAAGATCTTCTGATAACCCAGAGGGCCACCCCGCTCGGTGAGGTTCCCCGAGACGAGGCGACAGGTAGAATCATCACCCCCACAGACGCCACAGCCATCTGGATGCCGGCCAGAGCCGAGGATGCCATCACAGCCAGGGCTCTTGGGGAAAGCAGAGTGAGGCAGAGGCTGCTGGAAGCCAGACATCACTTCGCACCCTGGCCTGGGCTTCTTGGAGCCTTCAGCTCACCACGGGTCTCGACCTTTGCTGTACAAGTGAGACTGTTTCTTTGTCACCACCCCCATTCCCAGCTAGCCTCCAGGAAGCTTGGACGGGCCCAGGGGGGTCTTTCCTGCTGTTCACATCTTTTGCTCAGCCTCACTTGGCAGGTAAGAACCCTCCTCTTTGCCATCTCTGCCTGGTGTTTCATCATTGTGATAATGAACAAGGAGGCTCTCTCGGTGTGTGTGTAGTAGTTACTAACGCTGCCCCTCTCCCCATGCATGATCCCCCTCTTCCCTCACCAGACAGCGTCCAGCCACACAGATGTCCAGGGCTCCGGGCTGACACAGGGTCCCGTCCTGGACCTTTTGGGTGTGACGGACATAGAAGCGGAAGCCACGGGGACGGCAGTTCAGCTCACAGCGCTGAGAACCCTGAACTAAGAGACAGGGTAGAAGGGTGGTTAGCTAGGTTCCCTGGCGGGAGGTCAGTTGGGAAAGACTCCAGGACCCTGAGAACAGCCCTTATGCTGGCAATAAGGCATCCTGAGGTTGCCGGGGGCCCTGTTGTCAAAGGCAATGCAACAATTCTGAAAGGTCAGTTTGAGGGTCACACAAAACTCAAGTCAGATCAGCTGGGATCACTGAGACCAAGAAAAGGGCGGGCAACTCTGAAGAGATACCTGAAACTATGATTATGGGAGTTCAGAGCTCAGGAGGGCTTATCTTAGTATCAAGGTGACACAGGCCTAAAACCCAAAGGGTGGTAGCTTGGGACAGAGTGATGTCACATGGTCCAGGGCCAGTAGCACACCCCCAGCCAGCTGTCACCACTGGACAGGATCTCTCTGCCCATGCCCGGCCCCTATCGTGTCCAGTCCACCTCCTGGATGGGTTTCTTCCCAGAGGAGGTCCGCTGAAGAGCACCTCTGAATGCAGCCCTCTCCCAGCCCGACTCCTCGGCTGACCATCCACCACATCTGACAGCAGGGGCCCTGTCTGAAACCCCCACCCCTCTCTGGGCCTGTTCTGTCTTCACCCCCGTTGTGGGAAATAAGGAAGACAATGATGCAGGGGAAACACAAGAGCCTACAGAGGAGACAGAGAGAGCTGAGTCTCCTTCCCCGTCACCCCCCAACCTTCAGCCCCCCTGTCCCAGGGATGGCTAGAAACCTCACCTTCCGTGAAGGGCTCCCACTGGTACAGTTGGCCCATGAACTCCTGGGAGTCAAAGGCTGCACACTGCAGGGCCCGGGGGTCTGGCTGCTCAGGGGGGCAGGGCTGAGGTGGGGGATACAGAGGAGTCAAAGCTGGGGAGGAAAATGGGGGTGTGGGTCAGGGCTGGATTTGGGGGGTAGAGAGGAAGGTCAGGTCTAGGGAAGAGCTCCAAGCCCCCTGCCCTGAAGAGGCTGGATGCCAAGGCCCTTCTCCCTCAGGCCCAGATCTGACGGGCTAAGGACCCAGACTTGGGGTCAGGGAAGCAGAATTGGAAGTCTGTGAGGGGCCAGAAAAGGGACTCACCGCTTGGCTGCAGGCTCTCAGCTGTTCACTCTCCCCAGAACATCTTGGGACAGGGCTACTGGGAGCAAAGAGGCTCCAGAGTGGGCTGGAGCTGGGGCCAGAGCTCAGCAGAGGCAGCCAGCCATCTGGCTGGGGAGGGGCAGACTCTGTGAGGGACCCGTGGAGATGCCCCCCAGGTCTCCACTGCTCCCGGCTCTGCTGGCCTCGGCCCCAAGGCACAGAAAGGAAAGGATTAGGGTGTCTGTCTGCCAGCCTGGGATTGGCCCAACCCTGGGAACTTGGCCTTCTTGGCTGAAGGGACAGGTGAAAGGAGCTACCTTCTCCTGGGGATGGGGAATGAAAGGAGGGCTCTGTGCCAGAGGCCTGGGCTCTGGGGTGTGGCCCTGTGGGGGCTGGCCTGGCTCTAGAGGGCACTGCTGTCTGAGGAGCTTCGGGGCTTGGTTCTACTTGGGGTGGGAGGGTGTGGGCAGAAGATTCTGTAGGAGACAGTTCTGTTTTCTGGGTGTGGTTTGTGGAAGGTGGCTCTGTTCTCAGAGTCAGGGATGGAAGATCTGAGGTTTGAGAGAGTTCAGATCTGGGTGGTCTTCGGGGATGCCTGCGGTTCCGATGGAGCGGCAAAGCAAAAGGCACCCTCCCATAGCCAAACATTCCTGGCTTGATGGGGTCTCGAACCCGGGACCTGAGAAGGTGTTGCAGACGTGGAGTCACAGCGCTGGCCATCTCTGACCCGGCCTCCCCATCCTACTTCCTAGCACCAGAGAAGCCTTTCTAAGCCCTGGATCCTTTGCTACCCTTTCCTTCATCCCAAGCCCCGCCTCTACCTCAAGGTATCACCCCTACCTCAAAGCCCCACCCCTCACCTCCTGGCTCCTTGAGTCTCCGGAGCCTCCTCTCTCCCTAATTGAGAAGCAGGACCTCGAAGAGGGCCACCTCTTCCTCGAGGCGGTGGCCTGTATAGGGGAAGGGTTTCTCGGGAAGTCTGCGGTCTGGTGCCTTGACCCCGGGGAAGCAGGGCTTCTGGATGTCTTGGGGGCCGGGGTGGAAGGGGCAGGCCCTGGTGGAGTTGAATTGTAGGGAGCTGACATGTCCGGCTCCGGCGCTGTACCCCAACCCCACAGGGCTGGGAGCAAGAGGCCCACTGGTCCCAAGGACCCCAGACCCCTTCAGGGCCTTGGCTCTCCTCAGAGGGTGTCTGAAGAGAGTGTCCAGACAACACCTAGGTAGACAAAATGTTCAGACAAAATTAGAATGATTTTCGAGGGAACTGTACAGAAAATCTAGTCCATGCTGAGGTTTGGGGCAGTTGTTACTGACCCAAGGTCATATTCAGTAGCAGAGGTGGGACTTAAAGTGATTTGGCAAGGAGTTAGGGAGTTGGAGAGGCTGGAGGGCCAAGGGTGAGAGAAAGGGGCCAGGGCTTATCAGAAGCTGCAGAAAATGCAAATGTGGTCTGGAGATAGTGGGTAGTGGGGAGACAGAGAGATGAAAGGATCGTAACCTCTAGTCCCTGGCTCACCTCCTGATCCAGGCAGAGCTGAGGGAGGGACAGAAGCAGCATCAGACACAACCGGGGCCTGCAAACCAAAAGCAGGAGCGAAGGTATCAGACAGGAGCCTGAGGAGGTGTTACATGACGCCTCGCCCCCAGCTGGCTCCCCACATCCTGATACCAACTTCTCAGAAAGCAGAAGTTACTCACCACTTCCCCCGGCCCCTCCCAGAGAGGTCCTTTCCCTCACTTCTACATACTAAGAGTCAGTCATTCCCTCCACCCTGGCCCCCTACCACTTACCTGCCCGCCCACTTATCCATTGCTCCTCCCTTGATGGCCCTGGGCCCAGGGAGGAGGGGACCGGAAGTAAACACTCTACTGTGGCATCTGGGCTTCGGGTGGGGGTTGCGCTCTGTAAGGACCCAAGCCTGGTCCAGTCTCCGGAAAGCTGGGGATTGGGAGGGATGACTTCTCAGAAGGAGAACTCAGAGTGAGAATGGAGGGGTGAAGATTGGTCCATCCCTTAATGATCCTAAAGGTGAGAGGGAAAAGGAGCACTGCCTTTGTCCATCTACCCAAGCTGAAGGGGTGGAGGTCTGCCCTCAGCCTCCCAGTTCAGGCGCAGTCCCCTCCCTCAGCTTCAGAAACTTCTCAGCTCCTGTGTCCTAACCAGTGACTGTCTCTAGGCCAGCTCAGACACATGCATCTTTCTTAAGAGGGTTGAGGAGGGAGGCTCAGTGAGGACTTTTCAGACATCCTCTCTGAGCTGCTGACTGGAAGCCCCCTGGGCTTTCCATTCCCACCTGCTTCTCAGCCTTTTCTTGCCTTCTTACCTAATAAGCTCCTTCTGGAACACTCAGACACAACTGTGCCTGTCTCAAACTTTTCAGCCAAGGGATAAACTAAATGGGCTGATGGTTTATCTCTAGAGAAGCAGGTGATTTTCCCCAGTGATATTTAACTTCCCTCTAGGGGCCAGCCTCCGGCATTGGATCAATGAGGCCTTCCTTCAGGCAAGACTCTGATGGCTGGGGGAAGCTGGGGAGAGGAGATACAGCTAGAGAGGCTATTGGTCCCCAGTCACTCATGGGTCTATCTTCTGAAGAGCCAGGAAGTCCATCCTGAAGTCTCAGCTTGATCACTGGAGAAGTGGAGCTTGGAACCCTCCCCTGGTCTAAGCCTGGCTCTCCCATGGCTCCCCCTGGCCCTCCAGTCCCTTCACAATGAACCCTTCCCACCCCCACTCTTCATGCTGCTCTGAGCTCTGCTTTCCAGGAAAAAAAAAAAATGTTTCTGTTGGATCTGAAAGGCACCCGGGAGAGGAATCCAAGGAGCTAATGCCGAGGTGGGCCAGCTCAGGGGCAGGAAAATGACAGAGGGAAGGGCAGGAATGTGCTTGGAGGTAGCAAATCCATTCCCCCTCACCTCCCTGAGACCCCAGCGCTTGGGACTTGGGATGTTAAGAGAAGGATCACAGTGGCGGGGCCTGTGCCCGAACGGTCTCCTCAGCTACTTGGGGTTGTGAAGGGGGTTGCTGATGGCTGCTCCTTCCCTTGGCTGGGCTGACCACTGAGGTCAGCAACTCCGCCCTGATGAGGAGGCGGGTAGGGGCTCCAGAGAAGGGCCAACATTCCACCCAAACCTTCAGCTTTCAGCCTGACTCCCTTCCTGGTGGTTGAAGAGAAGGAGAAGGGAGGCTGGTCACTGCCGCTTCTTGCTGCTGGGTCCCCTCTCCACTCCCTCTGCCTCTGCTTCTCTCTGCTACCCCAGGCCTGTGTCTAGCTGTCTCTCTCTATGGGTCTACCCAGTACACATAATCCTGTCCTGAGCTGGGTTTGGCTTTGGCAGCTCCCTGGAGAAGTGAGGGGTGGGGGGTGGGGTGACGTGAGCTCCTGGGGCCAGGGCCAGGCCTGGCTCCCTCTCTGGAAAAGTCCTACCCCACCCCCCCGCATAGTTGGGCAGGGGGCCGACACACGCACACACAGGCACACACACACGCTGCAGAAACAGATACACATTTGTGGTTTTCAGTCTTTTCATGTTTTCCGTTTCTCATCTGGTGAGCCTCACTGTCCAGAGTGAAGAAAGGAGAGGTCAGACAGAACTGGCCATTCTTGGGCCCGGCTGACACTGGTCTAGACAAACCTGGGCTCCTCCCTGCCACAACTCCACACTGGCCAGTGGAGATCAAGGAGGAGTGACCTGGGCAGAACTAACCGCTTCACTAACCCCAAGAGACCTACCTCTGGGGAACAGTGGCGCTGAGGGGCAGGGGGTGGGTCCAGGGCTCCAGGGCTGGCTGCAGAGTCCCTGTCTTGGGCAAGAACTCCTTGGTCCTCCTTGTGCCACTCCTGGGTCCTGGAGGCCCATCCCAACAGGTGTCCTGCCTTTCTAGTCGTCAGGCTGAGCTGGATTCGGGGCACCCACTTGTAACCCTCCCAGCGTCTGTGTCCCCCAACCCAGGACGGAAACGGATGACAGGGTTGGGGGGATGGGGGAGGAACGCATCATCCAGAAATACCTTTCCAGAGGGGAAGGGCAGGAGGTGCCCGGCGCGTGCCGGGAGCTCCTGGGTGTGTTTTCCAGTTTTATTCTGTGTAGGAATTTTGGCTGATTCTTCGTCCGAGTGATGGGGCCAGCGTTCCAAGGGATCAGAGCCCCCTCCCCAGGAATTGGACCCCAGGGACTGGAAGATCTTCCGAGGCTATAAGAACTGGGGCCGGGGTCGTGGCTGGGGCGCGACCGCGGGGCTCGGAGAACCCGGACGGCGCGGGGGCGCGGGGCGGATGGTCTAACCAGACGGGGGAGAGAGGGCGACCGGGGCCAGGGGTCCCAGGGAAGATCTGTACCTGCTCTGCGCGGCCCCGGCGGCCAGCTAACCCCTCTGCGCCCGGGCGCTCCCTCCAGGCAGCCTCGCTCCGCGGCAGCCACTGCGGCCCCTGAGCCCGGCTACGGCCGCCTCCGGCCGCGGCTCCGCCCCCGCCCCGCCCCGCCCCGCCCCGCCAGCCCGCCCGCCACGCGCCCAGCGGCAGCCCCTCGGCGGCCCCCGAATCCCCAGCCCGCCAGGGCCACCCACCCTGGGCTGCGGGCCTTGGCCGCTCCCGCCCGGCACCTGCCGACCGCTCCAGGGGGCGAGGCCGAGGAGGTCCCAGCCGGGTTCCGAGGGAGCCATCGCGCCAGGGCTGTCCCTCGACCCGGCTGGGGCTCGGGTCTCCGGGACCCGGGTCTCCCGACCGACTCTGAGTGGGCGGTGCGCGCGCTGCGCCAGCCCAGGCCGAGCGGCCGCGAGGGGCGCCAAGGGGTTGGGTGGCGCCGGTACCCGAGCGGCGTGGGCGAGCCCCGCGCCCCACATTGGGGCGTTGCTGGGCTGGGAGATGGTCAAGCCTGACCTCGATTCCACGTTGGTCAGGGCCCTCTCCATCATGCAGCCTCCCGTGCAAGCCCAGTTAGTTATCCCTGCTTCTCCTAAATTGGACTGTGAACCATGTGGTTCTGACTGCTCAGGGACCCTCTAAGCCTCGGTTTCTTCATCCATGAATGTTAGCTACGGGGCGTAGCGCAAGGAATGCGCTGATTTAGGAATCAGAGGATCTGGATTTGCATCTCTCTCTGTGATCTTGGATGAATGCTTCAACCCTTCTGTGCTGCAGTTTCCTCATCTGTAAAATGGGGTTAACCTGACATATACGAATAGGCTTGGAGATAAGTCTGCCTAGTTACTTAGATCAGGAAGAATACATCCCAAACTCGGAACTGGGGGCAGCAGCTGGGGAGGGGTTGGGAGAGGAAAATAAAAATATAAGCTTTCACTTTTTTACTCTATATGCTTGTATGTTTTTGAATGTTTAACCACAGGCATTATCTGTTTTTTATGGTAAAGAAATAAATAATACACGTAAAATGACAGAGTAGATAAAGTCATTATTTTTCTTGTCACCACTATTTTTAAAGTTTTATTTGCCATTTGTTCATGAACTACAGTCATGTACTGTTGGGTCTACTCTCAAGTATTTGAAAGGTTTTATTTATTTATTTTTTTCCAGTGACTTGTCAATATTTTAAAACCAGGATATTTCAGTAGCAGGGTATCAGGTGTTCCCACCTAATGCTTATTGAGCACTTTCTGCTCTTGGTGTGGAGGGCACAATTAGAACAGCCTCTGGCCTTAAGGAGTTGGGTCTAGTTGGAGACAGACTTGGGAGGTAAGTACTGGACTCAACAGAAGCAAATGTTATCTCAAGAGATGAGGGAAATGAAAACATAAAATGCTTTTATGTATAAGTATTATATCCTTATTTGAAGTTTAACATCTATATTTTATTATAATTTATAAATTATATAATTTATATTATAAAATTATAATTTTATTATGATTTATTATTATTTCAATAAATCCCTAAGTTTTCTCAAGATAAGGACCATTTAGGCCACTTTGTGTCATCTCTGTTTTTTCATCTTTTGTATTTCTGTTTTGGTTTTTGTATTTGTAGAGTTAATAGAAATATTTGGAATGAAACAGAACAAACAGATGAGTCCCAGGTGCCCAGGCCTGCTTTCTGACTTTTTTTTTTTGCTTTCTGACTTTCAACTCAGGCTCACTGGGTGGTGGGTAAACTGGCAGGGAATCCCTGAGACTCCTGTTATTTTGTGGGGTGCAGGACAAGATTGCTAAAGCATTTATTTTTAAGTTTTTATTTCTCAAGAACCATTATAAAGTATCCTGGTTTTAAAATATTGGCAAGTCACTAAAAAACAACTTCAGGACACCACAAGTATAACCTAAAACACGTGGATCATTGCAGATTGGTCTGCAGGCCCAGGTTTGTGCCTTTCCTGAAGACATCTTCAGCCTTGGTCTCCTGCTCCTAGAGCTTGGGAAGGTAATGAGTTAATGCCCCCTCCCCATATGGGTGGTTTATTTTGGGACTGCTGTTAACAAGTCCTAATTCAGAGGCACATTTATAGTCCTGGATTTGGAGGGGAAGCCCCTTTGCTCAGACTTTAGAGAACAATACTGATGATGAGATGCCCAGCCCACAGGGCAGAAGATATTTTAGGTCCAAGGACCTTTCCGTGCCCCCAAGTCACATCCCAGCAGCACTCACTTATCAACCAGGGGGCAAGCTGCAGGACCAGAAAGTGTGGCCGAAGACAGCAGAGTGGGAAGGGAGCCTGAGGGGAGGGAAAGGTCTGCCTTTGACATTTGTAACTGAGGGTCAGAAATAGACCTTTCCATTAAGAAGTGGCTGCTGACCGAAGAGCTCACGAGATTTATTACAGCTGTCACCTCCCAGGACTTGGTGGTCTGAAAATATTGTATTAGGGAAGGAATTTCCTATGCCTCAGCAGTGCGCAAAGTGCCAGATAAAATTTGTGGACACTGTCTCAAGGATAAAAAGAAATTTCTTAAAAGATTATGCAATAAGTAAATGTTCACCCCAAAGTACCTCTAGGACCATGGACAAAAGAGGGGATAGGCTAAGTATTTTTCTGACTTGGAGTATAACAGAGTGACTTAATAATAATAATATAGTTAACATGTATCTGAGGGCTTCTCTTGTGACTCAGTGGTAAAGAACCCATCTGCCAATGCAGGAGATGTGTGTTTGATCCCTGGGTTGGGAAGATCCCCTGGAGAAGGAAATGGTAATCCACTCCAATATCTTGCCTGGGAAATCCCATCGACAGAGCGGCCTGGTGGGCTACAGTCCGTGGGGTCACGAAGAGTCAGACACAGCTGAGTGACTAAACAATAAAACATATACAGCACTTACTACATGTGCAGGCCCCACTGTAACACAGCTGGAGACACACATGCAGAGAATTCCAGGGACCCAGTCTCCAGCCTTGGCCCTGGTTGAGGAACCGAGATCTCATAAGCCTAGATCCTACAAGCATTGGGGCACAGCCAAAAAGAAAAAGAAACAAAGACACAAAGAAAAATATAGTAATTTCTCAGTGAGGACCTATTATCTGTTTATGTTGTGTACAAGTGAAGTTTTTGAGAACTGTAGCTGAATTTGCTTAATAATCTCTTCTGGTAGTAGATTAAAGAAGTTTTATTTCTGTTGAACCGAATAACATTTGAAACTCATATTTCCTGTGAGATGTTGTCCCTACTCCAATACAGTGCTGATGCCAATACCAATATGTGTAGGTGGCGTCCGGAAATTAGCGTGAAACTCTTGGTTTGTGGTCATAGCACCCATTTTCAGAAAGCCTAGTCTGTTTGCCTTTCTGCCTCTGGGAATCGTGGTTTGCTCAACTCCTTTGTTCCCGAAGAGCCTCTCTGTTCCCAGTCGCTGCACACCAGGCTGGGCTCCAGCCGCTGGTTCCGTGTCCTGTCACATTGTTCTGGCCGTTTTCTTTCACTAATGCCATTCTTCTGACATCGGCCCAGTTAGCTCACTCCCCACGACAGTTATGAGAACAGACTATTGCCACCTGCTCACTACAAAGGACCTGGAGGTGGGGACCGCCTGGCCATGTTTACCGCTGTATCCACCACTTTGCCTTGCACATAGTAGGCATTTAATAAATGCTTGTGGGATGAGCCCTGAATGAGAAATTGTGATCTCTGCCTCAGCTCTGGCCAGATTCCAGCACTTCCTGGATGCTATGTCAACTCATTTTGGCTGAGCTGGCGCTAGGATGATGGAATCGTGAAGAAACAGGATATGACCCGCTTGGTAAAATGAGGTCCAAGATGAGGATAGGACATTCTGATCGCCAGTCACTGCTCCGAAAACATTCAGTTTGGTTAGAAACTCCCAAAGCTAGGGTTCTTTTTAATTTGATTTCCATAGTTCAATCCTTCCGGGTCTGTTAGGCAGGTTCTGGGGTCCTGTTGACAGAGGTTGCCTTGGTACCGCCCTGAGCCTGTCCATAGGCATTCCAAACACAGGAAGTGTTCAGTAAATGTTTATGGAATTGAATGAATTGATCAAACATAACCTTGGCAGCCATTAAGTTTACAAAATCATCAATACTTTGACAACTATGTTAAGCGGGTTGGACTCATGTACATCTTCTTACATATGTGTATGGGAAACGTGGCCATAAGCTAGAGTTTCTGGGTTAGCCCTCCAGCAGGTTTGAGAATATTCATTCTTTGCTAAATTGGTAAGGTCTTCAAATATTATTCTTCCTCTGTTATAGTCTTAACCTAACCAATTTATAGATTTAATAAAATGATACCCATCACCAGGGATGGGGAACAATTAGCCAGGACACTTCCTCTGACACAAGCCTCCACTTAGTCCTGTCCTTAGGATCTCGGAGAACATTCTCAAGAGCCACACACCCAACTACTAGGGCCTGTGGGGGCTCAGGGCAGTGGGCAGTCTCGAAGTCCCCTTTTGTGCTGCCACTGAGGCTGCTGCTGCAGCCCTGGGTCGTAAAGAGATGAAGTGCTGAAGAACAAGCTCTGATGCAGGTTCCATCCCAGTTTTGCCATTCAGTAGCTGTGTGACCTTGGGCATGCTAAGTTTCTGGCTTCTCAGTTGGAGTAACAGCAATACTCCGTTTATGTTCTTCATAGATTATTATAAAAACCAAAATAAAAATGACAACATGGAATCTCCCTCCCCCCAAAAATAATCTGCCTGCCAATGCAGGGGACACGGGTGTGATCCCTGGCCCTGGAAGATCCCACATGCCTCAGAACAACCAAGCCTGTGCAGCAACTGCTGAAGCCCACTCGCCCCAGAGCCTGTGCTCCGCAACTAGAGAAGCGACCACCGTGAGAAGCCTAAGCCCCGCAAGGAGGAGTAAAGTCCTGCTCACCGCAGCTGGGGAAAGCCCGCGTGCAGCAGAGAAGACCCTGTGCAGCCGCAAATAAACAAATAGTAAAAGAGCATGAACCTGCAGAGTCATATAGAAAAGCCAGCCAGCATTATGATTGATGATACGTTTTAAATTTTATTTTAGTTGATGTGAATCAAAATTGCACTGTGTGAAGGCTTAGACCTGCCCCTTTGCGATGCTGGCATTCTGTGCTCTCTCAGAGCCCAACAGGATTCCGCAAGGATTCACCAGTGACACAGCATATATTAAATGTGTTCTCAGAGCAGGTTGACAACGGTGGCCCAGCCTCTGTGCCAGGGATTGGGGGAAAGATTATGTTGCTGTCTGGGCAGAAACTATCTTCCTTACTAAGAAATCTGGCAGCAGATGGGCGACCAGGACTGACTTCTGTGATGTCTTCCCAGCTTGGCTGGCTCCTTGTGCCTTGCGGTTCCTGGACCAGAAGGTGAGGTGCGCTGGCGCAGATCCAGCAGCTGCTGAAGGCAAAAATGCACTGGGGAGACATCCTCCCGGTATCACAGAGAGAAGGGCAGTGTTTGGGGGAGGCGGGGTGAGGGTTGAGGCCTCTAAGCATTTTGAGAAAACAGAGAAACGGATTGTTTTGTTCTGGAGTCTGGAATTGCACTCAATGTACTGGCCACACATAGAACTATGACCAATTCCAAGATCAACTGCAGATGTGAATTAAGAGCAGGAAACAGTGTATTTTGTCCCAAGTAAGAAAGGTGGCAGAAACCCATCTTCCCGCCCCAAAAAGGCTCCTATAGAGAGAATAAAGGTCCATGTAATAATTGGACCCAATGTCCAACCCCTCACCTGATTCCAGAAGTAAATGAAGAACTTCTCCAAGCAGAGCAAAGGTGTACAGAGAGGCAGGCTCTGGAGGTGATGGAAGTCTGTTTGTGGTTTGAAGAGGGCGTCCCTTCAAAGTAACAGAACAGAGCCAGGAAATCAGGTGACGTGCTGGACGCTGCCGTGCAGAATTTGAGCAAGGTATTTCTACCCACCTGAGCCTTGATAAATGGCTTCTTTCTTTGGTGGCTTGTCACTGGAGACAGCGGATTCTAATCTCAGGACTGCCCCAAGGAAAGGGCTGTGGTAATTCTTCCCACATGAATCTTGCTCTCGTGCTTAGAAGTTTCCCAGACTTTCTAGAGAAAGCCAGCTTGGTGTCAAATTAATTTTGACAGAGTGTGCTGAAGGCCTAAGAAAGGCAGACATAAAAGGGTAGGAATCAGGGTACAAAACTCAAAACTGCAGCCAGAGAGACGGGCAGGGCAGCCAAAGGAGGGGCAAGAATTTCGTACATACCAAGGACTTGAAGTCAGAAACGGAAGAGCCAGGGCTTGCCGTGAGGAAACGCAGTCGAGGCAGGAGGGAGGGCAGGGTTGCCTCTCTGACCACAGGCCCAGGCCCATCTCAGAGACCCTGAGGGCCCTGTGCGGAAAAGCAGGGGCCACGTTGGCTCCTACTCCTGAAAAAGGTCTCCCTTCTCTGCTCAAAGCTTCCCTGCTCCTGCAGCTTCAGGCTCTAGTCCAGCTCTTGGCATTCAAAGCCCCTCCACCTTCGCCACCCAGGCCAAGCCTCCAACCACGGCTTCTGTGCCTTCGCGTCTGAAATGCCCACCCCCATCCATCTCCTCTGAGCTTGGAACCTTCCACGCCACAGCTCAGTCTATGAGTGAGCCTCTCACCTCCCAGGACCACCTCTGTCCCTCTCGCTCCTTGACCCAAAGCCCTGGCCCTGGCAGCCCTCTAGGCCCGGGGGTCTCACACTTAGGTGAGTCTGACAATTGCCTGTGGGGATATTAAAGTATAGCTATCTGGTCCCCAGTCTGGGTGATCTCGTTCCTAAGCTCCACAGGGGTTTTACAAACACCCACAGGCGAGGCCAGCCGGTCTAAACCACTCTTTGGGAAGTTTACCTGTGAACCAGGTATGCAAGAACCATCCTTCATTTCTTACTAACCGCCTCATTTCTGTTTTTAGCGCCCCCTTCCCCTGGGGTGATGGAAATTTAATCAGTCAGTTTAGAGACTTCACATCCTCGCCTGCAGGCATTGGGCAGTCACGTGCTTCCTAGCAAGACTGCTGATGATGGACAAAATGTTTATTCACTGAGGTGAACCTGACAGATCTCCAGGAGCAAAGGCCGGTTCCTCTTCCTTGCTCTCGCTTTGATGTAGCAGGGTTACGCTCTCCCAGTGGAGGGAAGCGGTGGACGCCTGACAAGACTAAGAACAGGTGAGCCTATGGCAGTTGTGACTAGAATCCAGTAGGAAGGGAGAGTCAGGAATGGATCCACTCTGTTTATTTAAAACTGACATCTTTGGAACTTCAGGTTCAGGGCTTCCACTGCATGGGGGGGGGCGGTGGGTTTGATCCTTGTTTGGGGAACCAAGATCCTACATGGAAAAAAAAAAAAAAAGAAAACTGATTAGGACTAATCTTCAAAATCCTACAGTCATCTTTACTCCTTTAGAGGTCATTTTGCCCAGTCCCTTCGTTTTCCAGGTGAAGAGATTGTGGCAGTTTTTGGCAAGTCCAGAATTAGATTCCCAGCTCATGTCATGAACATGAAGTCTGTCCTCCTAGCCCAAAGACTTCCTGTCCTTCACACAGTTACATGTCCTCATCCATTCTGCGGCCACCCCCCGTCTAAGCTCTCCTCGCCTCCTGCATGGATCACAGTGACGGTGGCCCTTACAAATGTGTGATACTTTGCTTCTGGCATCCATGGAATGCCTTCTCTGCTTATTCCCATCCCTCATATCCAACTCATCCTCCAAGGTCACTCTGATGCCACCTCTTCCGAAAGCAGGTGCTGCTCTGACCTGTCCTTTCCTCCTACAGCTACATTCAGCACCACACCCCAGCGAGTCACGGCAGGTGAGACAGTAGGCAGGCTGTGCCTCACACTATCAGTTTATATCATTTAGGGAATTTACAATCTATCGCTGTATCACTTAGATTTATAATTTTATAATGGTAATTTATATGCATTTATAAATTTGTTATAAATAGAATTTGTTAAATTCCCAAGAGTAGGGGCTTGCCCTACTCTTCTTGGTTTCTCCTTCAGGGCCTGGCATTGAGGACCACGTGATAAAATTTCAGTTGCTGCTTGTGTGCTGTATGTTAAGGGGAGAAACTTAGCAAAATACTTAGAAGTGTCCACTGAGCCACTGGCCCAAGTGAACTGGGAACACCAACTGAGAAGGAAAAATTTCTGGGGTAATTCCCTGGTGGTTCAGTGGTTAGGATTCCACATTTTCACTGCCAAGGGCCCAGGTTTGATCCCTGGTCAGGAAACTAAGATCCACAAGTCACATAGCACAGCCAAAAAAAAAGAAAAAAATCTGGAGTAAGCAAACTCAAGATTGACCAAGGGTGATGGAAAGAAACCAGTGCAGTGGGCGTCTTCTTCCAGGACAAGAGGGGAGAGTGTACAAACCAAGGACCTGACATTGGAAGTAGGAGGGCAGAGGCTTGCTGCAGGGAGGCACAGGCTGAAGGAGGAAGTAACCGGCTCCCTGCGTGCCCCAGGGCCAGCGGCAGCCTCCTGCAGGTGAGCCTGGACCCTGGCTGCCCCACTGCCCCAGTGGGGCTTCCGGGGCGCTAAGATTTTCCTGGGTTGAGAAGCATATTGGTTCCTGTTCTGTGGCCTCACGTTCAGTCCAGCACTGCAGCCTGGCTCCCCAGCTTCCCTAGTCTGGCTTCTGCCACTGCTCCCCCTTGATCCCCATTCAGTCCCTGTTCCCGGACAGGCCCACACAGTCCCCCGGCTCTGCTGGCCCCCTTAGTGCCCAGGGGACTCTGAGACTCACCTGCAGAGCTTCCATCTTGGGCAGCGGGGGCCTCGTTTTCCACTGTAGGTGTTCAGTTACGTTGTTTAATCTGTGAGTTATCATTTTAGGGTTCGGCTCCCTGAGCTTTACCTTTGAAGCCCTGACAGTCAGTCCAGGGTCAGTATCAGAAAGAAAACCCCTGTTTCTGAGTCTTTGTGTCTTCTCCTCACTTTAGTCCTCGGAAGATGGGTCAGGCCTCTGTCTAGTTGTCCCCCGACCCTCCCACCACAGGGCGGGGCAGGTGCCACAGGAGGGGCGGCCTGGCAGAGAGGGCGACTGTGGTGAAGGGTGAGGAGGGGCGGTCACACCCCACACCACCTGCCATTCTCTCACCTCAGGCCGTCCTCATCTAAAAACACCAGGACGCAGCGGGCAAGAGAACTACACTGGCCCCAGTTCTTCACTCTGCATAGAGCCTCTGGTCTCCAAGGGGGATAATAAAACAATTCATTTTTAAAATTTTTACTTATTTGTTCTTTTTTGGCACCATCACGCGTCTTGCAGGATCCCATTTCCCCCACCAGGGACCGAGCCCGTGCTCCCTGCAGTGGGAGCAGAGTCCTAACCACTGGGCCATCAGGGGATTCCCTCCAGGAGCTTTTTAGATCCATCATCTCATTTGATCTTCTCCCCAAACATTATAAAGCAGAGGTGGACTGATGGACATTCCTTCCATTTATCAGATGAAAACACTGAGGCAGGAGGTGATGCCAAGCGCTTAACTTAGGAGACAGAACTGGAGCCAGAAGCCAGGTCTCCCCATTCCTGGCCCAGCACCTTCCTGGCACCTTCCCAAGCCGCTGGCGCAAGGAGAAGGGTTGGCGGCCAGGTTGTGGTTTTCAGAGCCAGCATCCCTGCAGGCGGAGCTCACACTTTTCTGGGAAGGAACGTGCAGCCTTTCCGAGCAGGGAGTTCCAGAGAAGTGCAGGCTGGCCCCTTATTTCCCAGAAGAAACAGCAGCTCAGGACCCCTGACTCCAGGCCAGCAGCAGGCACCACCACTGTGTGCTCTGCGCCCTTGTGCGACAGTCAGGATGTGGGTGTTTGTTCTCTAGGTCCTGATTGCATCCCATTTGAGGCAGGACTGTGGGGCCCTTCTGCGACTCACTTTATTTTTATTAATGCAGCTATATAGGCACAGTGTCCTCAGACTGCCTGGGTTCACATCTCGGCTCCTTGACCAACTGGGAATGTGACGGGGGACATGACTATGTCACGACCTCAGGGCTCTGCTTTGTGCAGGTTTAAGTGGAATGGTGCACACAGGACGCAAACTTTAACTGAACATAGTAAGTAAGTAAATATTGTATGGTATTTTTATTTAATATATTTTGGGACTCTGAATTAAAAGTCCCGAAGATTTACCACTCAGAGGATTGAGTGGTAAAATTCTCTTTGGCCACACAAGCATAAGTGCCTGGGAAGACACCACAGAGGTGGACACAGGAGGAAGCTATTGAAAGGTCTGAAATTTTCCCCAGCAGGAAAGCAGCTTGGGGGCTTAACTGGCCTGCACAGCGGCACCCTGATAACTTCCCTGAGTGGGGATGAGGAGGCTGCAGCCTGCTCTGCACCCTTCCAGGGACCTGTCATCAGCAGCTGATTCTGCTCCCGGACTTGTGGGCCAGGATTACTGGGGATCTGAACAGCCTAGGGAGACAGGTCCCAGCCCACTCACTGATTTCTGACAACAGGTGGGTCTGAAGGTCGGACCAGACCTATTTGTGGGGAGACAAATCACAAGATTCTGGAGAGAATTAGAGAAAACATTCCCATCTCAGCCTCCATCTGCCTGGCTAGGGCTGTGCTTGGATGCCAGGCAGAGCAAGAGAGATTTAACTCAAAGCAAAATGATCAACCAAGATGTTGGGGATGGACCCCTCATAAAAGCCATTGAGAGATGCATTCAGGTCTGAGTCCAGAGCTCCAGTTGGGGTCTGCGGTGTACCCGGCTTCAGAGGCCCCAGCTTCTGGAACTTTCAGAAGTGAAATTGCAGGACTTGAGAAGCCTGGGGCTCAGGCGTAGGACAGTGGCAGTTCCTGAGTGGCTTCAGGTCCTGAGCAGGTTCTGAGTTGCAGGGGATCTGTTGTGGCCACTCCCACAGAGCAGTGCGGTGGGTGCTTGCTGGGCAGCCAAGCCCCTCTGCCCGGACCCACCTGTCTGGGACAAGCTCTTCAGAGTTGAGGGCTGTGAGCACAGGTTAGGGGTGGGGTGGCAAGTTAGAGCCAGTGGGTACCTCACTGTCCTGTCCTGGCCCACAAACAAAACTTCTGCACCTTCTTCCCTACCCTGTCCATTCTTCTCCAGCTTCAGTCCTTTACCCTGAAGTGGATTTTTAAAAATAGGTAAAGCAGTGGTGATCATTTGTAATGTACAAAAATATTGAATCACTATGTTGTCCACTTGAAACTGATATAATGTTTTAAGTCGATTATACTTCAATCAAAAAAATTTTTGAAATAGGTAAAGTGCATGGTGCACAGTAAAAAGCATCTCCCTCCCTATTCCCCTCCCTCAACCTTGGCCAAGTCTGTGGGTCCTTGCTAAGATGAAGCTCGCAAGTGAAAGATACAAGTCAGTAGCTTCCTTTCCTATCTTCTTTTGGTTATAGAAATGCCTCTGAGAATCTGACAAAGCCTGAGTTTGTCCCTAAAGCAGAATACACACATGTACAAAATTAGTGTACAACTTCAGGGGTTTACACACTCTCTGTGGCCCATTTTGTCCCCTTGAACAAGGGATTCTGGTTGTGACTTAAAGCAACTAGGTCAGAGCCACGTCTTATCCCCTCAATACCATCCCCCCACCTACATCCCCCGACTGCCAGGATCTGGACAAGATCTCAACAAGGAAGCTCTCCTAGGGCTTGGACAAAATGGCAAGGCAGGCAAATCATTTAATGCTTCCTATTATATTTAAATTTTAAATATATATTAAATTTAGCTTTTCCAGTAAGCGGCCTGAGGTGACCCCTAAAAATGGTGCGCTATTCACTTGACCCAGAAAGCCCCACAAAATCATGCAAATCAAGAGGTTCAAATCTTCGTGTTCACTTTAAGAACACTCGTGAAACTGCCGAGGCCTTAACGGGTATGCACATCCGAAAAGCCAGCAAGTACCTGCAGGAGGTCACTTTAAAGAAGCAATGCGTGCCATTCTGTCGTTACGTCGGTGGAGTCGGTAGGTGTGCACAGGCCAAACAGTGGGGCTGGACGCAGGGTTGGTGGCCCAGAAAGAGTGCTGAATTTTTACTACACATGCTCAAAAATGCAGAGGGTAATGCTGAACTTAAGGGCTTAGATGTAGATTCTCTGGTCATTGAGCACATCCAAGTGAACAAAGCCCCCAAGATGCGGCGCAGGACTCACAGAGCTCACGGTCGGATCAGCCCCTACGTGAGCTCTCCCTGCCACAGTGAGATGATCCTTACTGGAAAAGAACAGATCGTTCCTAAACCAGGAGAGGAGGCTGCACAGAAGAAACAGAGACCCCAGAAGAAACTGAAGAAACAAAAACTTATGGCCCGGGAATAAATGCCGCAAAAAATAAATGCAAATAAAAGTTAAATATATATATATAATTTAAATATGGGCTGTGCTACGCTTAGTCGCTCAGTCATGTCCGACTCTTTGTGACCCCATGGACTGTAGACTGCCAGGCTCCTTTGTTCATGGAGATTCTCCAGGCAGGAATACTGGCGTGGGTTGCCATACGCTCCTGCAGGGGATCTTCCCAGCCCAGGGATCGAATCCAGGTCTCCCGCATTGCAGGCAGATTCTTTATCGCCTGAGCCACCTGGGAAGCAAATTTAAATATATATTATATTTAAAATTAAAAAAAAAAGCTAAACTCTTTGCACGACATCGAAAGCCCTCTCTTCGTTCCTGGTCCCATCTCCATTACCTTCCCCTCAAGCTGCTCTAGGCACACCCACCCTCTTTCGGATCCATGTGGAGTGTGTCAAAGCCAGTCCTGCCTCAGGGCCTTTGCCTAAGTTGTTTCCCCAGCTTCCCCTGCCATTTCTGGTTCCTTCTGGTGTCAGCTCAAATGCCATTCCTCAGAGAGACCTTCCCCAGTCACGCTTCCACATACCCTGGTCTCACCCTCAGCATCCTATTGGATGCTTTCCAACATCCTATTTTCCTCAAGACTCTAACTGTGAGGGGAACCACTGACTGAAACCGCCTGCCCTGGCCAGACACGATAGTAACCACTTGCATGAGCTAATCTTACAGCCGGAGGATCTGGTAAGGCCTGTGGGACAAACAAGCTACTACCAACCAGAAGAATTTCGGAAAGGTCAGTCAAAAGAAGGCAGAATATATGGCCAGTCCATATATCTTACCAACTCCCAGAATCCTTCTGGCCGGAATCCATCTTGACTGAGTTTGTGCACCACCACGAAGGACCCTGAGTCCGAGGGATTCGTCGGAGACACCCCAGAAACTATCCCTCTCACCATAAAACCCAAGACTGCGAGCCATCTGGCAGAGCAGTCCTCCTGGGTTCCCTTGCCCTGCTGCTCTCCAATCTGGTTGTTATTGTTTAGTCGCTAAGTCGTGTCCAGCTCTTTTGTGGCCCCGTGGACTATAGTCGACCAGGCTCCTCGGTCCATGGGATTTCCCAGGCAAGGATACTGGAGTGGGTGGCCATTTCTTCTCCAGAGGATCTTCCCGACCCAGGGATCAAACCCACATCTCCTGCATTGGCAGGCGGATTCTTTGCCACTGAGCCACCCGGGAAGGCCCCTACCCAGGTGCCCCTTCCCAATAAAGTCTCTTGCTTTGTCAGCAAGCGTGTCCTCAGACAATTGTTTGCCAAGTGTTAGACAAGAGCCCGCTCTTGGGTCCTGGAAGGGGTCCCCCATCCTGCAACATGACCACTTCTGAGATTATATAAGCATAACTTAGTCATTTATTGTCTGTCTTTCCCCACTAGGGCGTGAGCTCCGTGAGGCCAGGGGCTTTGCTGGTCACAACAGTGCCCTGCACTACAGTAAATATCTGTGTATTAGATAAAGAATTTTGGTGGAGGTTAGATAAGAATCTTGACTCAAATCTCCATCCCACCCGGGCAGCTGTAGGCAATCCCTAGTCCAGTTCTAGGCAAGACGCCTGCCTTTCCCTCATTGCTTTACTCCCAGCTATCCTACCCTTTCACCAGATCTTTGGAGCGGCTCCCTCCCAATCAGCATCTAACAAAAACTCTTTTGTGATTTTATGCCTGGGGGATTTAATCTGAGTCAATTTGGCCTCCCCAGCTCTCACTCAGTGGAGTCCAAAGGTCTGCTCAGCATTTCCAGTGGATCAGCCAGCAACTCTGCTGTTGGAGGGTTCAGAGCTCCACCCCAGGGGAAACCGGGGAACTGACAGAGGTCTGAGCCTCTGCTCTTTGCACTTTCATTCTTGGGTCTTGTGGAGATAACCAACCAAATGAGAAAAGCACCGGCAGGCTATTTATTCTGTCCTTGCTAGAGCAAGAGAGTCAGCCAAGGTCACATGCATTTAGGAGAGACTCAAAGGCAGGCAGAGGGATGGGAAAATTTAATAGTGAAAAAAAAAGGAAAGTTCCAGGTATGCCTGACTGAGGCTGTTGGCATGAAGCTTGTAGCCAGGCTCACTAGATATTGGGCATCCTATATGATTGGTTGGGCTTCCCAGGTGGTACTAGTAGTAAAGAACCTACCTGCCAATGCAAGAGGTGTAAAAGACGTAGGTTCGATCCCTGGGTCCAGGTGCCCTGAAGGAGGGCATGGCAACCCACTCCAGTATTCTTGCCTAGAGAATCCCATGGACAGAGAAGCCTGGCAGGCTACAGTCCATAGGGTTACACAGAGTCCAGACACAGCTAAAGCTACTTAGCACGCACACATATGACTGGTTAGGAGTACATATTTGACTTTCCATGATTGATCCCACGTTGGAACTGGGGGCCAAAATAAGAGAAGCTGACAGTGATTAATCAAGTCCTGGGTTTTTTGAGCCAATTGTTATAGAAGTTATTGTTTCGCTTCCTAGATATTAGAGATAGTCTGACTTCCTGCAAATCTGATTTATAGGTTTCCTGGGTGGTTTACTGTAGATGAGGGGGTGGTTTCCTGGGCAGGTTGCAGAAGTCGTGGGTGAGTTGTGTTTCTCTGTATGATCGGGCCACTGTCTGTCTACGTGCACAGTCTCTTAGTCTGCAGGGCAGAGCAACCTCCCAGTGTCTCTTCCTCCCTTCCCTTAAACATGTGAACAGCTAGGAATAATAGAGTCATCAAGTATTCCATTTCCGTCACTCAGCAGCTCTCTAGAGCAGGCACTCTCTGTCCCGAGAGTGGCGATGGATACAGTAGAAGGAGGAAGTGGGCCAGCCCGTTCCCTGGGAGTCTGCGGCCTGGTGGGGAGGCGAGCCGTGCAGCCCCTGCAGAATTGTGCACGTGTCACACAGTTGTTCCAACCAGGGATTCTGATTTAGGGGAACTGGAAGGGCTTTGTGGTAAGTGTGGGATTTCGCAAGTGGGATTGTTATGGATGGAAACCAGGGAGGGAAGGGACGCCATGAGGAAAGGAGCGGGCAGAGAGGCTGTAGGGTCAGTCCTTTCTCTGCGTCTCAAGTCTTCGCCTCCATGAGCCACTGTGAGCCCGATGAGGTGTGTGTGAGGTGCTTTGTGTGCTGTGAAGATTCCAGTGGGAGGGAAGGCTGTGGGAGCCAGCTGCAAAATGAGGAGCATGAATGTACCTTTTTGTTGTAGTTGCTTAGTCACTAAGTTGTGCCTGACTCTTTTGTGACCCCATGGACAGTAGCCCTCCAAACTCTTCTGTCCATGGCATTTTCCAGGCAAGAGTATATGAGTGGGTTGCCATTTGCTTCCCCAGAATATACTTAGAGCAGTAATAATAATAATATCAGCATTTAGTGAGTTGGAATCACGTTTTGAGCTCACATAGAATGCCTACCACAATCTTATGAGGTAGTTACTATTATTATCACCATACTACAGATAAGACAGTTGAGGCAGAGAGTGGTTACGGAACTTGCCCCAGATTACACAGTATCAGAGAGAAGAGAATGCTTAGATTAGTACAAGACTGGTAGCAAAGATGCTCCCACAAATGACGCCTCCCGACTGAACTTTGTCCTGAGTGGGGGTTAGGCTAACCACTGTGCTGTGCTCACCTGTGTCCAGCTCTTGGTGACCCCATGGTCTGTAGCCCGCCAGGCTCCTCTTGGAATTTTCCAAGCAAGAATACTGGAGTAGGTTGCCATTTTCTACTCCAGGGGATCTTCCCAACCCAGGGATTGAACCCACATCTCTTGTGTCTCCTGTATTGGCAGACAGATTCTTTAACATTGTGCCACTGGAGAAGCCCTTCTAGGTAAAATAAAAATGATCTCTTACTAAGTGCCAGGCATGGTCCTAAGCACTTAATACTAACTCACTGAATCTTTGCAACAGCCTTCTGAGATAAGGAACTGTGATCATCATTCCCATTTGATAGAAAACGGAGACACTGAGTAACATAGCCCGGGCTTCTGTCCTTCGAGTCCACCGTCGTCCCAGGCTGCCTCTCGTTAATAAGCAGGGGTGTGATTAGCCATCAGTCAAGCCCTGGTTGACAGAGTCACACGGCGGTCCTTGGTTAGGAGCTATAACCCCAAGTCAGTGATTCTTGCCTTTCTGGATCACAGACACTTTTGAGAATCTGGTGGAAGTGATAGACACTCATTCCAGAAAAGTGAGTGCACAAGCACCCACACATGCCCGCAGCATGCACACACACCCCAACACACACGCTTTAGGAAATTCACAGATCCCCTTCACAAGCCTTCCATGGCGAGTGGGTGATAGGGGCAGACCTCTGTTGTGCGTGCTTTAGTCAAGGGATGTCTCCAAGCCTGGAGTGAAAAGGCAAGCCTTTGAGTTCTACAAGTTCTCTCTACTGAGAGAGTGGAAATAAAAATTCACATCTACCTTTACTTACTTTACCAGAGAACAGAGCAGAAAGCAGCCTGTCCTGAGAGCCCCATCTTTGGATCAGTCCAGTTACCCAACTTCTTCTCCACACCCAGACAGCTGAACACTGCTGCAGAAAATCTCAAAATTCTGCCGACTTATGCCAATGCACATTTACGGTCTCTGATCCCAGCTGGGTCTTTAGCACTACTTGGCAGCTCTCACTTGCACCACATAAACACTCACACCCAGTTCTCACGATGATCATCCAGCCCTTCTGTAATGATTCTCTGAGCTTTAAGAGTTTTCATCTGTTAGTAGATGCACAAATTTAAATTCACGTCCTCCAGGGGTTTTATCCAGTTTCTTCTTCCACTTATGCTCTTGACGCCTTTGTCTATTCGATAGTTAATTATTTATAAGAGGCTACCGTGCTTGGCACTGGGCTGGATTCTAGGATACCTATTAAGGTCTCTGTTCTCAAGTGCTTTCAGCCCAGAAAGAGACTGTCATTCAACAGAGAATTCAAAATATGATGAGGGGCACTGAGGGGAAAGTAGAGAGTATTGTTGAATGTGTTGGAGGTTTCAGAAAGTCCTCCTGAGGAAGCGACATTTAAAGCTGAGGGTTGTTTTCTTAAATTTTTGTTTATTTGGCTGTGTCGGGTCGTAGTTGAGGCACATGAGATCTTTCATCATGGCGAACAGACTCTCTAGTTGTGGGGTGGGCTCAGTACTTAAAGCACTTGTGCTCAGCAGCATATGGGATTTTAGTTCTGTGACCAGGAATCGAACCTGTGTCCCCTGCATTGGAAGGCAGATTCTTAACCACTGGACCACTGGTGTGTGCTCAGTTGCTCTTCTGTCCATGGGATTTTCCAGTCAAAAATACTGGAGTGGGCTGCTGTTTCCTCTCTAGGGGATCTTCCCACTGGACCACCGAGGAAGTCCCTAAAGCTGAATCTTAAAGGATAATATGTCAGTTAGGAACACAGCGAACTGCACATAACAGAAAATCTGACTAACGGTGAAACCATAGGAATATTTAAGAAGGTTGAGAGCAAAGGGTTCCAGGATTTTTTAAGTGGCTCAACAATACAAAAAACCATGAGTTGATACTTCTGCAATTTTCTTGGCCTTTCCCTCGGTCATAAGAGGAGTGCCACAGACTCAAGTGTGACTTCCTTCCACGGCATCATCCCAAAGCACAAAGGAGAGAACGGGCTCTGGTTCCCAATCAGTGCTGTTTCTAAAGGGCACAAAAATCATCCACAACTTCTTAGGCGTTTTCCTCTTATATCTTAATTTTTTTCCTCAAAAGTGAGTCATAATGCCACCTCAGGCCTAAAGGAAGGGGGTTACCATAATTGCCCAAGCCCAGTTATGATTCATCTTCTAGCAGTGAGGACCCTACCTTCTCTGAAGATATTGCTACTTATCGTATCCCTCAAATGAGGATCAAAGGGACCACCAATTCTGGATATAGAAGCCTAGATAATTCAAACAAGTCCTCATGCTCAAAACTTTAAAAGTCAACTAGCACAACATTGTTACTCAAATATAGTCCAATGTAAAATAAAAGGTTTTTAAAAATTCGTCTTAAAAACATCAGAGAAATAACAAGATTTGAAGAATTACTGAACTGAGATGATGAGAGGATGGTAAGTGAAGTGAAACCTTTCCTAAAGGCTGTTTATGCATTGGGGTTTTCAGTTTAGAAAGGGCGGAGCTGCAGTACTGGCAGCCTCAGGGGGCTGGGCAAAGATTTCAGAGTTACGTGGTTCCAAATTTGCTAGTGCCCTCAAGAGCCAGCAAAATAAGTTATCTTTAGTAGAGATAACATTATCTTGAGCCTCAAGAACTTTCTATAAATAATTTCTCAAAAACAATGTCCAGCACACAGATATAACCCAAGGGTATAAAACAGCATAAATAAGGACAATAGGTACCCTAGGTAATAGAGAGGTGCGCGCTTAGACACTCAGTCCTGTCTAACCCTTTGTGACCTTTGGACTGTAGCCCGCCAGGCTCCTCTGTCCGCGGGGTTCTCCAGGCAAGAATACTGGAGTGGGTCGCTGTGCCCTCCTCCAGGGGATCTTCCCGACCCAGAAATCAAACCCAGGTCTTCTGTGTCTCCTTCACTGTAGGGTTCTTTACCTGCTGAGCCATCAGGTCAGTCCTAAATTGACTTCCATGACCGGGAATTGAGCCCAGGCTGTGGCGGTGAAAGCGCCGGATCCTAGCCCCGCTAGACCACCAGGGAACTGTAATAGAGAGGCCGATGCTGCTGCTGTCTTTCGTGTCCTAGCCCAGCAGTGACATACCACCGCTCAACAACGTGAGAAGGCTTACCTGGTGACCCAGGGCTGGGACTCTGCGCTCCCAATGCCGAGGGCCTGGGTTGGATCCCTGGTCAGGGAAACAGATCCCACGTGTCACAACTAGGAGTTCACATGCTGCAACTAAAGAGCTGACATGCCCCAGCTGAGAGTTGTGGAAAACCAAAAGGAAAAGAAAAGGATACAAAATAAGGCTCCAGTTACAAAATAAGACATGGGGATGTAACAGGGGAAAATGTAACTATGTATGCTGACAAATGTTATCGAGACACTGTGGTTATTAAAAATACTTTTTTTGAGAGAAGGACTAAACAAGGGTGTGAACACCAGCAGGCAAGGACAGCTGGGGCCACCTTGGAGGCTGTGGCCACAATCAGGAACTGCACGAGGTTAGGATGCCCCTACCTCCACTTACCATCAGTGTTCCTTTAACGTCTATCCAGGGGAGTGAAAAAGAAATACAGGGCAAAAGGATTAGAAGGAAGAAATAAAACTACTGATACTCATCGTGGATGTGATTGTACGTATGTGCCTGCATGCTAAGTCACTTCAATCTTGTCCGATTCTGCGATTCTATGGACTGTAGCCTGCCAGGCTCCTCTGTTCACGGAATTCTCCAGGCAAGAATATTGGAGTACATTGTCATGCCCACCTCCAGGGGATCTTCCCGACCCAGGGATCGAAACTGTGTCTTCTGCGACTCCTGCATTGCAGGTGGATTCTTTACCGCTGAGCCACCAGGAAGCCTGTGTGCATAGAAAATCCCCAAAACGCTATGGCTTAGGGGCACCTTCTTTCCCTCCAGTATCTAAGACAGAATCCTGCAGCTTACAAGCCAGTTCCACTGAAGGGGAGTTAGAATCAATGGCAAATGGGCAAGATTACCCTAAAAAGGTTGAGACCAATCAAAAGAGATAGGCAAGGATACATCTTTAGAATTTTTTTTTTTGGCCACATCACGTAGCATGTGGAATCTTAGTCCCAACCCCTGCAGTGGAAGCTCGGAGTCTTCACCATTTTACCACTGTTGAAATCTCTCTGTCTTTTTGATTACAGCCGTTTTAGTGGCTGTGAAATCGTACCTTATTGTGATTTTGATTTGCATGTCCCTAATCACTAGTGATTGGAGAAGGCAATGGCATCCCACTCTAGTACTCTTGCCTGGAAAATCCCGTGGATGGAGGAGCCTGGTAGGCTGCAGTACATGGGGTCTCGAAGAGTTGGACATGACTGAGCGACTTCACTTTCATGCATTGGAGAAGGAAATGGCAACCCACTCCAGTGTTCTTACCTGGAGAATCCCAGGGACGGGGAAGCCTGGTGGGCTGCCGTCTATGGAGTCACACAGAGTTGGACACGACTGAAGCGACTTAGCAGCAGCAGTAGCAGCAATCACTAGTGATGTTGAGCATCTTCTCATATGCTTATTAACAATTTTTGTATCTTCCTAGCTGAAATGTCTGTTCATATCTCTTGTTCATTTTCTGATTGTTTGTTTTCTTACTGTTGAGGTGCAAGAGTTCTGAATATTTCCTTCTGGATATACTGTTCTTCAGTAGAATTGTCTCTTACACATAACTATATACTGGTCTTGGAGCTCCCTCTCAGAATGATGTTCTGCCCTTGACATCTCTGGTACTGTAGTTTGCATGCATGCTAAGTCCCTTCAGTCGTGTCTGACTCTTTGCGATGCTATGGACTGTAGCCTGCCAGGCTCCTCTGTCCATGGGATTCTGCAGGCATGAATACTAGTTTTTCCTAATAACTGATGTGTGCTATGAAAACTTGAAAATTTTTATTGAATATATGGTGGGTATAATATTAAAATTAAAAATAATTTTAGAAGCATGTTGTCTGTATTAGTTCCTTATGGCTACTGTTACAAATTACCACAGATTTAGCAACTTGAAATAACAGAAACTCTATTCTCTTACAGTTCCAGAGGCCAGAAGTCTGGAAGCTAGAGTCTTACAGAGCTAAAATCAAGGTATGAACAAGGCTTCTGGAGGGCCCAGGAAAGAATCTTTGTTTCTTCCAATTCTGGGAGCTGCCCACATGAATAACTCTGATCTCTGTTTCCATCGCTGAATTCCTTCTCTTTTGTTGTCATATCTCACTCTGCCTCCTTTGAGGACCTTTGTCACTGCATATAATTCAAGATAATCTAGATAATCCAAGATAATTGTTCATATCCTTAGTCACACCTGCAAAGTCCCTTTTGCCATATGAGGTAACAGTCACAGGTTCCAGAGAAGGACCTGGATATCTTTGGGGGTCACTGGTCAGTTCCCCCCATGTTGTCCAATAGAAACACAGTGTGAGCTGCAAAGACAAGCCACATATACAATTTCACAGTTTTTAGTAGTCACATTAAGAAAAAGTAAAATGAGATAGGTGAAATTAATTTTGGTAATATATTCATTTAACCCAATATACCTGAAAGGTCATGTCAACATGTAATCAACAAAAATCATTAGTGAGAGATCCTGTATTCTTTTTTTCATGCTAAGTCTTTGAGAACTGGTGTTTTTTACACTTACAGCACATTGCACTTCCAGCCAGCCACACACAAGTGCCTGATGCTCATGAGTGACCTGGACAGCATGGCCAACTACAAAACGGGAAAGTCACTGTAATAAGTGCTCAGAAAATGACTGCCACAACACGGCTCTTCTATTTTCAATACTTAAAAGAATCTGTACAAACTTGTGTCTGATCATGAAGCAAATAGTCAAGACACCCTTGAAAAAGAACACAGTGGGAGGGACTTGCCCTATAGATATCAAAGTTTGTTATAAAGCTACAGCCTGTGTGAAGAAGTGAAGTGAAGTTGCTCAGCCATGTCCGACTCTTTGCAACCCCATAGACTGCAGCCTGCCAGGCTCCTCTGTCCATGGGATTTTCTAGGCAATAGTACTGGAGTGGATTGCCATTTCCTTCTCCAGGGGATCTTCCCAACCCAGGGCTCGAACCCGGGTCTCCCGCATTGTAGACAGACGCTTTACTGTCTGAGCCACTGCACAAAGATGAACAAACAATAGAACGGAGGGCCCCAAAATGAATCCTGCAAATATGGACACTTGGTTTATGACAAGGGTGGCTCTGCAGAGCAGTGGGGAAACAGCAATCTTTTCACAAATGGTGCTGGGATAACTGGATCCCCAAATGGGATAAAATAAGAATCATAATCCCAATATATACAAACATCATCTCCTGGTGAATACTAGTCTTTAAATGAGATAGGCAAAACAATACTACTTTTCAGAAGATAGAATAGGAAAGGATCGTTGTGACCTGAGGGTAGGGGATTTTTTTAAAGCAGATGGAAAAAGCACTAAACACAGTAACAATTACATTAGATTTTAAAACTTTTCATCAAAGACACTATTTTTTAAATTTTTATTTATTTATTTTTGGCTGTGCTGGGCCCTTCATAGCTGTGTGGGCTTTTCTCTAGTTGTGTTGAGCAGGGGCTACTCTCCAGTTGCCATGCGCAGGCTTCTCATTGCATGAGGAGAAGCAGGCAGCAGAGGATGTGATGGTTGGAAGGCGTCATCAACTCAATGGACATGAGTCTGAGCGAACTCCAGGAGACAGTGAAGGACAAGGAAGCCTGGCTGCAGTGCCGCAGTCAATGGGTTTGCAAAGAGTTGGACATGACTGAGCTATTGAACAACAATCTCATATTTTTAGATCAACAGCTTTATAGAAAGATGAGAGCAGAGCCTTTCTTCCCCCATCCACCCTGCCCTTCTCCTAGGTCCTGGCAGTGTCGGGCCTCACCCTCTGAGCATCCAGGTGTCCTGTAGCTGGAGACAGCACTATCTCATTTTTGTATGTAGTTTAAAATATTTTGTTATACTGCATACCCTATTATATACTATACCTTACTGCCGGGATGCAGCCTCGGCAGGATCTAGGGGTACCTTCAGGATGAACGGCGTTGGCGAGAGGAGAGAGAGAGAGAGAGAGAGAGAGAGAGAGAGAGTCAGTCCAGACTAGGGTGTGCAGCAAGGTCTGCTGTTTTGCTGCCACCGCTTTATTTTTTACAGTAATTTTTATACCCTAAGTTAGCAAGGCAATGGCACCCCACTCCAGTACTCTCGCCTGGAAAATCCCATGGATGGAGGAGGCTGGTGGGCTGCAGTCCATGAGGTCGCTAAGAGTCGGACACGACTAAGCAACTTCGCTTTCACTTTTCACTCTCATGCATTGGAGAAGGAACTGGCAACCCACTCCAGTGTTCTTCCTGGAGAATCCCAGGGACAGGGGAGCCTGGTGGGCGGCCGTCTACGGGGTCGCACAGAGTCGGACACGACTGAAGCGACTTAGCAGCAGCAGCAGCAGCAGTACATTTCTAAAGGGAAATGAGAGAGAAGCATACAGAGCTAGTCCAACATCACATCAGTTTGCCCTTTACAAACCCCAGGATGTTTTCTGCATACTTCTTCGTTTATGAGAGTCTTTTCCATAGTAGACTTTTGTGCATTATCTTCTGGCCTTGAGCTTAACAGAAAACAGAGAAGTTGCAGTCTCATAGGGTAAAGGTACAGCAGGTTGCAACATAGTAGAAATGTAACATAAAGGTCAGCTCTCTCGCAGAAGTCACCAGCTAGATTTACATTCTTGGCTAAACTTAACAATTGTCTTATTGTTTTCACACTAGGGCTAAACTCTTTTCTTCTAAAGTCCTAATTATATTAACAATAGTTTTATTATACAACCTCAGCGCATTAAGAGCAAAAACACAGCAAGCAAACATTGATCCAGTAACAACTTTACAGAATAATATTCTTTATGTTCTCTAATAGGGCTTCCTCACCCCCCGAAGGGCTCTGTGCCTATTAGGGCCTTTTGTGTGTTCAGGTTCTTTATGCTGTTTATGATTAAGGTGTTGTGATCAGTCATGTGCATTAGTACCAAGGGCATAAACACATTTGTCAAGCAAACTAAAATGCTAGCAAAAGGGGTTTAGATTGAAATATTCTTCTCATCCTGGATAATCTTATAGGATGCCACAGTCCGGGGGACATATTGATTAAAGTTTTAAGTTGAATTTGTTTGGAAAGAGATCAGGGAAGGCCTTCTGCCTGTGTCACAGAAATTAGGGAGCAGTCTAGTATAGCAAGCTTCAGAAAGACAGATATCATCTTTAAGGTGAGGGCCGGGGCAGCTTTTTTGAAATCCCTAGAGTCCTGATCTGCCTTGCTTGTCAGGTCTTCTCATGACCTTGTCATGTTTGGGATCTCATGTGCTGGCTCCTGGCATCTCCCTCTTTTTTATTTGTTAAGACAGCCAGATGGATCTCAGTCGCGAGCTTCTGAGTGCTCTGTCAGAGAGTTTTGACAATATAAGGAAGGATTATAATGAGAAATAGGATTAAGACTGCTACAGCAACATAAATGAAGATAGCTGATAGGATATTTTTTTCAGTAATACAGTTAGAAAAGGTACAAAAAAAATCATTAGTAGCCCTTGCAGCATTAAAATCCAGATGAGAATGTTCTAGGGTTCTTATCTGGCCATGAAGCTTTCTTAGATCTAAACTAATGCTGGAGGTATTCCATACACCTGAAATATGATTTTTAATTCTTTCCCAATTATAATCTGTATCATTTACTTTTAGGGGTGTTACACAGATCCACCGATAGTCTGCATGACAGGATAACGTTAGCTTTACTTTTAAAGACTGTAATTCAGTTCCAATATGTATAACTGTTTTTTCTAGGGCGTCTACCTCTATTTCTAATTTTTTATCTATAATCTCTTGTGTCAGTTCAGTTCAGTCTCTCAGTCATGTCCGACTCTTTGTGACCCCATGAATCGCAGCATGCCAGGCCTCCCTATCCATCACCATCTCCCGGAGTTCTCTCAGACTCATGTCCATCGAGTCCGTGATGCCATCCAGCCATCTCAGCCTTGGTCGTCCCCTTCTCCTCCTGCCCCCAATCCCTCCCAGCATCAGAGTCTTTTCCAATGAATCAATTCTTCGCATGAGGTGGCCAAAGTACTGGAGCTTCAGCTTTAGCATCATTCCTTCCAAAGAAACCCCAGGGCTGATCTCCTTCAGAATGGACTGGTTGGATCTCCTTGCAGTCCAAGGGACTCTCAAGAGTCTTCTCCACAGTTCAAAACCATCAATTCTTCAGCACTCAGCCTTCTTCATAGTCCAACTCTCACATCCATACATGACTACTGGAAAAATCATAGCCTTGACTAGACAGATCTTAGTTGGTAAAGTAATGTCTCTGCTTTTGAATATACTGTCTAGGTTGGTCATAACTTTTCTTCCAAGGAGTAAGTGTCTTTTAATTTCATGGCTGCAGTCACCATCTGCAGTGATTTTGGAGCCCCCCAAAATAAAGTCTGGCACTGTTTCTACTGTTTCTCCATCTATTTCCCATGAAGTGATGGGACCAGATGCCATGATCTTCGTTTTCTGAATGTTGAGCTTTAAGCCAACGTTTTCGCCCTCCTCTTTCACTTTCATCAAGAGGCTTTTTAGCTCCTCTTCACTGTCTGCTATAAGGGTGGTGTCATCTGCATAGAGCTAAAGAAACATTTTTGGACACAGTATTGACATATTGAGCAGTATGTACCTGTTGAGTCAATGATATCGCTGTCCCAGTAACAGAAGTAATTGTTGTTATTAAAGCTGAAATCCCTAAGTAGCCCTACAAATTGTCCAGATCGCATTAAATCTTGTAGTTGTTGTAGAATGGCTAGACCATAATTGTCATACCCATAGGTATTTACTGTGATGGGCACCATAAGGTAAGGTGAGCGTTGCACACCACAAAGGAACAAATATTATATTGAGGGGTTAGGCAGGATGAAAGCATGTATTGTTCACAGTAGACTATATTTGGTCCTCCTGAGTAGTTCATCTGTATATGAAGTCTTTTGGAGTCATTAGTGAATAGAAAAACATAAGGGGAGTGTAAGCAGGCAAGTGCAGAATAGGGAGAGTTGTTTTCTGGCCAGGATCCAAATTGGTGACTCAGCACCCTGGGGAAAAATATAAGCATACCCTCGGCCGCTGGTTAACAATGGGTCAGGACCCTTCTATTGTCCTGAAAGAAGGTCTTCCCATGTAACCAGGGGTTTTGTACTCTGTTGTTTTGGACTCCAATGTCAGAGTAGTGCAGTAACCCCAGATGAATCAGTGTTTAGATTATTTATTACAAAAAGAGCGTGTTGTAGAATCTGGTGAGGGGAACTATATCTAAATATAGTTTAGATATAGTAAAATTTCTGTAAAATATAAATTATATATATACACACACATATATTTTATATATATGATAAATTTATATATTTATTATATATAAATGACCATGTTTATATAAATATAAATCATATCTATATGTTTTTTATTACCATTATATATATAATCATTACATTACATACATACATATATATGTAATTATATAATATACATATACATATACATACATATGTATACATATAAAACATATAAACTATACACATATGATATATAATTATAATTATATACATAATCATATATAAAATTACCATTGATACCATGGATTTAAATATAAATTTATATTTATATTATATATTATGACATATTATGATATATATAAATTATACAATATATAATATACAATTATATATCACAATATACAATATAATATATAATATATAATATTATAAGAAAGTAAAATATAAATTTTACTATATATTTCTATAAAATATAACTTTTACAGAAGGCCTCATTGGAGATGTATCTCTCAGACTTTTAGGAGCATTTTTAGCGAAAAAGGACCAATCTTCAGAATGATAGCAAGCTGCTGCTTCTTTTAAATCTTTTTCATCTTGGGGCGAAAGCTGTTCCTCCTTTTCATCTCCACTTTCTGAATGACTGTTGGTCTTCATGGCAGCCAGCATCTCCCTTGGCTGTTGATAACTCGGTTTGGAATCAGTATCTTCTTCCTCCCTTTTAACTTTTATCTTTTTAGATTCATGAAGGGGGTCTAAAGCATCTCTAAGCATGTTCCATAAAGAAAAGATTTTATTAGGATTTTTTTTGGTCTGTGTAAGGTATAATAAGCTTTTAATTTCTTTTCAACCTTTTTTCAAGTATCTAAGTTAACAGTGCCTTCTTCTGGAAACCAAGGACATTGTTCCTATTCAAATGTGAAAAAAGATTGAACACTAGCCTTTTTTACTTTAATACTTCTTTTATTTAACAACTGTAATATAACCCCAATACAAAGCTGTCTTTTTTTTTTTGATTTGGTGTTGCCTACCTTAGCTGTCTCTTAAACGTGAAAAGAAGTTTCACTCTTACCCACTCGTCTTACCTTACCTTTTTTATGTAGGGGGGCCTGTAGCGCCCTAGTGGGGTCTTAGCCGTTCCGAAAACTGGACAATGCGGGGCTTACCTTCAGGTCCCTGTTCAGGCGCCACTTGCCGGGGTCCAGCCTCGGCAAGATCTAGGGATACCCTCAGGATGAACAGCGTCGGCGAGAGCAGAGAGAGAGAGAGAGAGAGAGACCAGACTAGTGTGTGCAGCAGGGTCTGCTGTTTTGTGCCACTGCTTTATTTTTTACAGTAATTTTTTATACCCTAATTTAGTATATTTCTAAAGGGAAATGAGAGAGAAGCATACAGAGCTAGTCCAACATCACATCAGTTTGCCCTTTACAAACCCCAGGATGTTTTCTGCATACTTCTTCGTTTATGAGAGTCTTTTCCATAGTAGACTTTTGTGCATTATCTTCTGGCCTTGAGCTTAACAGAAAACAGAGAAGTTGCAGTCTCATAGGGTAAAGGTACAGCAGGTTGCAACATAGTAGAAATGTAACATAAAGGTCAGCTCTCTCGCAGAAGTCACCAGCTAAATTTACACTCTTGGCTAAACTTAACAATGGTCTTATTGTTTTCACACTAGGGCTAAACTCTTTTCTTCTAAAGTCCTAATTATATTGACAATAGTTTTTATATACAACCTTAGCGCATTAAGAGCAAAAACACAGCAAGCAAACATTGATCCAGTAACAACTTTACAGAATAATATTCTTTATGTTCTCTAACAGGGCTTCCTCACCCCCCGAAGGGCTCTGTGCCTATTAGGGCCTTTTGTGTGTTCAGGTTCTTTATGCTGTTTATGATTAAGGTGTTGTGATCAGTCATGTGCATTAGTACCAAGGGCATAAACACATTTGTCAAGCAAACTAAAATGCTAGCAAAAGGGGTTTAGATTGAAATATTCTTCTCATCCTGGATAATCTTATAGGATGCCACAGTCCGGGGGACATATTGATTAAAGTTTTAAGTTGAATTTGTTTGGAAAGAGATCGGGGAAGGCCTTCTGCCTGTGTCACAGAAATTAGGGAATAGTCTACTATAACAAGCATCAGAAAGACAGATATCATCTTTAAGGTGAGCGCCAGGACAGCTCTTTTAAAATCCCTAGAGTCCTGATCTGCCTTGCTTGTCAGGTCTTCTCATGACCTTGTCATGGGTGGGATCTCATGTGCTGGCTCCCGGCACTTTGCTATACACATGCTTATACATACATCCTTGCACATATTTTGTGTACAGAGTTGTGCACACAAAACCATGGATGCTGTAAAAATTTTAAACTTTTGGCCACACTGTGGAATCTTAGTTCCCCGACCAGGGATTGAACCTGTGCTTCTTGCAGTGGAAGCTCGGAGTCTTAACCACTGGACCACCGGGCAAGTCCCATGGGTGCTCCATTTGATGAGTGATTTAAGGAATTTCCAAAGGTTATGCTGACTATGTAATTTTTGCCTTATGTACTGACTTTAGAACTTAACCTTGGTACAAGGTGCAACTCCACTGTTGATGGATTTAAGAGATATTTAGGAGATTGGTGACTGGCAGGAGGAGAGGGATTAATTAAAGAATGACAGTCCCAACTCTGTTGCCTAAACAACTGAGTAAATGGTGGTTCTGTTTACTGAATTGGGGCCCACAGAAGTAGCTAGTTGGAGGGTACAGATGATGACCTCAGGTGAAAAATGCAGAAAAAGTTTGACAAATTGCATAAGAAAGAAAGTGAAAGTTGCTCAGTCATGTCCGACTCTTTGCAACACCATGGACCATGGAATTCTCTAGGCCAGACTAATGGAGTGGGTAGCCTTTTCCTTCTCTAGGGAATCTTCCCAGCCCAGGGATCCAACCCAGGTCTCCCTCATTGCAGGCAGATTCTTTACCAGCTGAGTCATAAGGGTGAACATCCAAATGCCCACCCCTCAGATTATTGCTACCTTTTCTTTTTCACATCTCCCATATACCTAGAGGAGTTCACTTATGAACAAGCTGAATTTGGGCTAAGAGACTTGCAAGTAGCTAGAAGGACAGTGCAACAGCAAGTTACACATATTGCCTCCTCTTTTCCACCTCCATTCATACTCAATTCCTTAGAATTTGGCTTTGGATATGCTCTTCCTGAAGGTGCTTTTCACTAGGGACGCTGGACTACTGAGGATTTCAAAACTGAACTCATTATCTTCCTCCAGTAAAACCTGCTCCCCCTCCTGCAGCAACTACCTTACAGTTACCCAAACCTTAAACTCGGAAGTCATCCTAGGCAGCTCCTGCAGCAGTTCCTGTCAATCCTCTCTCATAAATGTCTTTAAAAGATGTCCCCTCCCTTTTCATCCTCTATACCACTGACAAAATCCTGGATCTCAGAATTTCCCAGTTTTATTGATATTGAAGATGGTTCCAGTCTTTACCCTTTCTCCAGCTGATCTATTCCTAACCACTTGTCTGTCTATCTAATTTATCTTTTTTGAAAATAAATTCATTCCCGTCAGTTTTCTTTTACAGTCCTTTACAAGCGCTTATCCCCAGGTTGGCATAACTTTTTTTCTTTAAAGAAAAAAATGTTTTATTTATTTATTTGGCTGCATAGCTTCTTTTCTTAAAAATGCTTTGCTTATTCACTTAGTTGACTGCACCAGGCCTTAGTTGCAGCGTTTTGGATATTTAGTTGAGGCATGCAGGATCTAGTTCTCTGACCTGGGATGGAACTCAGGCCCCCTCCATTGGGAATGTGGAGTTTTAGCCACTGGACCACTGGGAAGTCCCTGGCGTGACTTCTACAGTGCTTCAAGATCTTCCAGAAAGTGTGACTAAGCCTAAATTTCCAACCTCATGGCTAGCTACTCCCCCACACTATTTTTCACTACCTAATGGCTCTTCAAGGACATCAACCAAACTTCCTGCTTTATTGCCTCCTGCAGAAGACCTACGTCCTGAGAATATCTATCATAGACATTCAAGTTTCCAGAGCTAAAAATCCTTGAGAACAATTTTTAAAATATTCTCTATAGCCAGAAGATTTAGCACTCTGTTTAACACAAAATACTGTTTACTTTAGCTGAACTCTGCATACACCCAGTGGTTTGTTCATCCTCCCTTTCCCTTCCAGCAAAACCCTACTCAAGCTTGCATTCCTCCAGGAAACTTTCCCCAGCCCCGTCAAGTAGTTAGGGTCTCTGACTCCTTTATCTGAAGTTAGCACATTTAATTTTACTTATTCTTTTCTTCCAGTTTTATTGAGATATAATTGACACACAGCACTGTATTGAATTTAATATTATATTTTAAGTTTATCCATACAACGAGTTGCCATAAATGTTAACACTTTCGAAAGCCATCTCCTCCATTTGATAGTACCCCATTCCTCGAGATAATTACTTCTTCTAACTCTCAGCTCATACTGGTTATATTTATTTAGCACCTGACACTCTTTCATCATAGCTGCTTACTACTGCTTTCCTGGTTTCCTTCCTCTCCTCCCCGATAGACTGTAAACTCCTGGGGGCTGGGACCGCGATCCTTCTCTTCTCTGACTCCCTCTCCAGACTTGGCGCTGCGCTTTGCAAATGCGGTTCTAAAGCATCTCCGGGAAGCTCCCGAAGGGACAGAGCCCGATAAAGGCGCCTCTGCCGGCGCAGCTGCCCGCCCCTCCCTCCACCGGCCAGGGTCCACCCCGCGAGCTGGTCTGGAAGAGCGGAAGGTGTACGGGAAAGAACCCCTGCCTGTCCCTGGCCTCCAGAGGCGATCGGAAAGGTGCCAGAGTTCCGCGCAGGGATCACGCCCTCTTAGATCTTCACAAGAGCGTCCTGCCGGGGTTGCGCAGGCTCGGACGGGCGGGGTTGCCGGCGCAGGGGCGGGTCACAGCTCATTTCTCGCTCGCTCATTGGTCTCCGAGGTGACGGACAGGCCAAGGAGCCGCTAAGACGCTGATGAGTTAGAAACAACTATGCGCGCAAAATGTAAACAATAAATAAAAGGCTGTGGAAGAGCGGCGGAGGGAACGGCTGGTGTCAGTTTTAGAGCGGCTGGGGCTCAGCTAGTCCCCACTGGGGAAAGACAGCGGTCTTTGTTCCGCCCTCTTTCTCAGTAACCTGGGCAGAGGAGGTCCTGCTTTCTGGAAAGTTGAACAAGCAACAGAATCATAGTTGACTCGTCCGCATGGGACCGAGCCTTCATTGTAGTTCTTTCAGCTTCGGTCTAGGGGCTACGGAAACCTCCCTTCAGGCACTGGCGCGACACTGTCTGAACTGGCCGCCCAGGTTCCTGCCTGCCTGTCTGTAAGAGGCAAATCTGAACGCGTATTCTGCTTGAAGCCGCCAGTATCCTTGTGGGTAGAAGGGCCAAGATCCATTTTAAGGCTTGTGGATGAGTCATCCTGAACTCGCGTGGCCCGGCCTGCAGCAGCTTGAAGCAGGGTTTCGGTTCCGGCTTAGACATTCAGGTTGGGTCTTGACTGAGAGAGCGCAGAATCCTAGCTGTTAGACAAGTGGTCAGTGACAAGGCTCTGGCCCTTCAGCTTTGTAGAAGAGTTCCCATGGAGACGGAAAATAGTGAAACGAGTTTATTAGCAGGAAAAAGAGTACAGTACATGCAATAGTCATATGGGTGGACTCAGAAAGTCGCATCGTCTTGGTAATTTGAATCACTTATATGGGGCATTTCTTCTGGGTTTTCGTTTGGCCGATCATTTTAATTTGCCTGGTTCTGAGTCCATTTTTGGCATATCTCAGGATCCTCCTGTGTGTGCAGGTATCTCTCAACCAAGATGGATTTCAGCAAAGAGGTCTATGGGTAGCGTAGCATCACTTCCCTTTTAACCTCCAAAGAGTTTTCTAGTTGGGATGGTCTCCTTGACTTGGAGAATGAGAAATATGTGGTCTCTAATCTCTTATCTGGGCAGGGCCCAGCCTCCTCTCTTGACTGTCCTGCTATTGATACTTCGGAATTTCTGTCTTCTGGGAATGAACTCTGATTGTGATGGGCATCTACCTCCTACCTTAATTTGTGATGAGCTCCTGCTTATCTTTCCAGTCACATGTGGGAGGAACCACCACCGGAGTCTGGTCATTTCAGCCTTCTGTACAAGCTACCTCTTCTCCTGGGCTGTACCTGCCCCCTGCACCCTCCACTCTCCTGGAGAAGCTCTGCCCTCACCAGCGCAGAGGCCTTCCCCGGTGCACTCCTGCTGCCCCCAGCCCTACTCTCAGCTCTGGCCCGGTTATCAAGTGCTCCGAGCACACTGGACCTTGCAGCCCTGTATCACAACACTAATCACACCTGCTAGGTCCCTTCCCGGAATGTGAGCATCCTGAAGGAAGGGAACTGTGTGTTTTCCAAATGGGTATCCCACAGCCTAGCACAGTACACATCGATAAGAATTCAATAAATGTATACTGAAGGAATAAACACATGGACTCCATGGATTAAAAGTCAAGATTAAAAAATGTCAGGCAAGGCTGTGGCATTCTGGGGGCTCACCAAAGACATGAATCATAACTTTTTCACTTCTGAATTCTGATAGCCAGCTAACAAGTGACACTCCTTTTAAATGTGTAAATAAATTCAAGATGGTTTCCCTGGTGGCTCAGTGGTGGAGTCTGCTTGCCAATGCAGGGACACAGGTTTGATCTCTGGTCTAGGAAGATCCCACATGCCTTGGAGCGGCTAAGTCTGTGCACCACAACTACTGCGCCTGTGCTAGAGTGCCCGGGGACTGCAACTAGTGAGCCCATGTGCACACCTTAGAACCAGTGCTCCGCAACAAAAGAAATCACTGCAGTGAGAAGTGCATGCACCACAACTAGAGAAAACTCACACAGCAAAGACCCCGCACAGCCAAAATAAAGAAAAATAATAATAAATTCAAGATGATAAATACTGATGTTAAGCCGTTTAGTTGTGGTCCCAACTCAACCAGTGGAAAGATTTCTGCTGAGCTAGTGGGGTGGGGCAGTGGGCCTCAGGGGCCAGTCACCGAGGAAAATCTGGGCAGGCTTGCAAGGGTGTGTTTGTGTGAGACAACAGACACAAGAGGCCAAATACAAGAGGTGTTTACTGTAATGCATATTCCAGAAGGGTGGGGTGGGGTGGGGTTCCCCCAATCTGATCCTCTAAGGCTCTGGGGTGACTCACTCTTCCTTGGGCTCAGAGGTGGGGCTGCTATTTGTTCCCCGAGTTGGGCCCTGCTCCCCGGGGCCCTTGGCATCCCTAGTGTCCCCAGTCACTAGAGCCACATTCCTCAGATACTTCGTGTTGAAGCAGTTGACCTGTTCATCCCCAGGACTCAGTTTACAGCAGAGGGCAGAGTCTCGCCAGAAGTTACGTCGGGAACCACACAGGTCATCAATAAAGGCTGATTTCTGATGACAGAATAAAGAAGAGGTGATGGGGAGGAGGGTTGTCAGAGTCAGGACTGGTTACTTGGATGTCCAAGTTCCCCTTCCCTCTGCTTCTACTGCTTCCTCCCTGGATCCCCTCACCCCTGGGGCCCAGAGGGAGTACAAGGCTGCCTTCCACAGCCAGACAGACTCCTTGTGACAGACAGATGTGACCATCTGGAAATGCCAGAGGCCCAGAGGAGCCATCATAGGTGCTTAGAGGCGGGGAGCAGGTTAGGTCAGAGACGAAGACTTTTGGAACCAAGAAAGACCTCCCCACTGGTCCTCATCGTTTCTGAGGGCTGGTTTGAGGTGCTCAGAGAAGCGATGGCCTGCTGTGCCAGGCCTCTCCCTCCTCTGCATCCCTGGGAGAGCCCTGTCCTCATACGTACCTCCTCCTCAGCACAGCAGGCCTGCTCTGGGAACGGCAGGTCACAGCAACGGGCAGTCACTTTCTGAATCAGCCCAGGAATCTGCTTGCTATGTTGGTGGAAACGGGCAGGGGTCAGGGTCTCTGAGTGACCCCAGGCACCAAAATGTTGTTTGCAGACCATGATTTTGCTCTTCCCAATAGTGTCCCAGAGGGTGCCCCAGAAGGGAGTTTTGGGGGAAGGGAAGAGCACTGGGGAAGAACTAGGTAAGACTCACTGCTTGCTGAGAACTCTTCGGTTTCCACAGAGGTGATTCATGAGGTTGGGGGTGATTCGGCTGAGGTCAAGGGTCAAGATATCCCGGTCATAGTTGGGATAGGGAGCCCGACGGGCGAAGCACTCGTCACGGAGGGGGCTAGGGGGGTAGTGGCAACACGAGTGGTGGTGGGTCTTTATAGCCTGCTCCCGGTCACAGTACCCATCGAGGGTATCCTCCCACTGTGGACCAGAGAAAGGCAAGTCAGACGACTGGACGCTGGCCCTCCTGTCCCTCTGCTTCCCTCACTGCCTCACACAATGAGACGCGCACTCCCTGTCCCCGGTGCTGAAAGGGAAGGGCAAAGAGGCAGCTGTGGATGTGTGGGGCTGGGAAGGTAGAAGGGGTAGAAGCACAGCCGAGGTTCGGAGCCGGCCATGGGAGGTGTGCTGGAGCAGCGGACGGAGAGGATCGGGTGAGGCCAGACGGGTGGACGGCAGAGAGGTGCACATGGGGGGCACTGGGTGGACGCGGCCAGGATGGAGGCGCACGATGAAGAGACTTGGACGAGGCACACAGTGGACGGACGGACATTCACAAGCAGGCAGATGGGCAGACGTGCTCACAGCGGGTAGCTAGGTACGTGGATGAACAGGCCGGCGGGATCAGAGGTCTGAGATGGGTGGGCAGGCAGACAGGCTCTTGGGATGCCGAGACGCCCACTTACGGCCTTCCAGGCACAGGTGTGGTTGTTCCCCGGCCGGCAGCAGCGCTGGAACTCCGCCTCCAGCCGGGTCAGGGCCTGCAGCTGCCTTTGGATGGAGTCCGTGGCTGGGAGGTTGCGTGGCACCGAGCGGAAGCGTTTTAGGTGGCAGATGTTCTTGATATTGTCCACTGTGGGTAGCCCAGGGGGAAAGGGCAGCTTGGGGCCCAAGGAAATACCAGGCTGGTGGCTGGGGCAGGCCCGGAGCTGGTAGTGTGGCCGGGGAGCTTCCTCCTGGAAGCAGGATAATCGAGCCTCCCCCTGCTTTTTGCAGCACCCGTGGGGTTGGGTCTTGACCGAAAACTCGGCCTCACAGAACCGGGTCACTGCGTCTTCCCACTAGAGTGAGAGGAGTGGGTCAGTCCAGCAGCCCACTGTCCACACTCCTGTCTTCCTCCCAGGCTCCAGAAAAGGCCCCTGGGCAGGCAGATAAGTAAGAAGTGGAGGCTGTCCTCCACGCTTCTGCACACGAGGAGGCCCAAGGGAGGGCTAATGAGAGGGACCTGAGGTTCCTGCACACACAGGCCTAGGCCTCTAGTCCTTGAAACACACACATACAGTCTGGGGGTTAAAGGACACCCCCAGGATCAAGAGCGCAACCCTTACCACGAGTTCTGCACAGTCCAAGCGGTTTGTGGGGTTGTGACAGCGGCAGCAGCGGGAATATCCAGTCTCCAGCAAATTGAGGGTCTCACCCTGACGGCTGAGGTGGGAAAAGCCAGTCTGTGGCAGGTTCCAAGGGCCATACACCACATGCTGACGACTAGGAAGGCAGATCTGGTCCAGATTGTCCAGAGAAGGCCGCCCAGGGGGGAAGCCATCCAGTCGGTGGCCCCAGCCGCCTCGGGGTCGGCCCTGTTGGCAGTGCTGGGCTGGATTCCAGGACTCGGGCTCTGGGGGGCCGTGGTCCATGGAGGGAGCTGGCTTTTCTAGAACAGGGAAAACAGTGGGAAGGGGGAATATGTGGAGGGACAGTGAAAGGCTGGATTAAGTTGGGAGGACTGAGAGAACTTGCAGTTGAGGAGAAAGGGCTGGGAGGATACAGAAGAAAAAGACAAGGAATGAATTTGTGGCTCTTACCTTCAGAATGACTGACTAAAAGGAAAAGAGACTTGAGTCACGCAAGGTGTCACCCTTACAGCTCCCAACCCCAAATCACGCCTGCCCACTCTATTGCTTCCCTGGGCTCAGAATCCCTGCTCCTCACCCCACCCCCACCAGGGTCTGAGCCCTAAAGGGGGGGAGGGACAGACAAAAGCTGTCAGTCACTCTCTCTCTGCTTAGATTGGAAAGTCAACTCCCCTTGATATTGCAAAGGTGGGTCTACTGGGGTAGAAGGAGACAGGTAATCAGAAATCATGTTGGGATGGGCACCTCTAGAAGACAGGGGCCTGGCCAGTTCTCATTGATAAAAAGGAACTCAGTGGAGAAGCAAGGGAAAATAAGTACTACTTTTGTGTCATTTAATCTTATAGTTTTATAAAATAGGTATTATTTCCCCAACTTCACAAATGAAGTAATAACTAAGGCTTGGAGAGGTAACTCACCCAAGGTTATTACACAGCTAGTAAGTGGCAGAGACCCCAGAGCCCATGATGTCAGTCACGGGAGGCAGGAGGGCAGAAGGGAGGCACTCACTTACCTTCCTTCTGTTCAATAGGAACCTGGGGAGGGGGCAGCTCCTCTTGGAGGGGGATGGCTTCTTGAGGGAGAGGGGGACCCCCTGAAAGTCACCGAGGACACAAAGGAGCAAGGGTCAGGCTGATGTCGGCAAGATGTGGTGGGAGGGGGCGGCCGGGGAAGCACTCACCTTTCTTTTCCATGGGGAGCTGGGGAGGGGGCAGCTCCTCTTGGAGGGGGATGGTGTCCTGTGAGGGAGAGGGCTGCACTACAGAAAGGGGTGTGTGTGAGAAGCCTACCCCTTCCTCCCCTCCCATTCTGAATATCAGGGTGTAGGCCAGACTAGAAACCTAGAGGTGCAACTGAGACTTACCTTCACTCTGTCCCTCAAAGTGCAGGCTATGCTGGGAGGTGCGAGGGTGACCCTGGGGGAGGGCTCTGCTCAGAGGTGGGGAAGGGGGTGCAGCATAGCCCACTGGAGGCAAGAAGGCAGATGGTCAGAGCCTGCATTTCCTCCTGGAGCCCCGGTACCATGGCACGCCCCTAAACGCTTACCTTCTTGAAGGGGGTGGGTCAGGGGCTGTGGCCCCAGCTCTCTCTGCCCTGAAGCCTTGAAACCTGGAAGAGGAAGGGTCAATCAGGGGTGGTTTTGAGGGGCTCTTTCCTGGCCCTGAGTATGGGAAGGGGAGACACTGGAGGTCAGGAGCTTAGAGATGACGACCAAGACACCAGAAGTCTATTGCTCCTGCCCCAAACCCGCCTGGTCAAGGCTGATTTGGTGGGATAATCTGACAGCCTCACTTCCCCCAGGCTCAAAGTCTTGGGTCTTCCAAGTCCTGGCCTAAAGGGACTGTGACATATGGGGCTGGGGAAGAGGTCTTAATCTTGCTTCAGTGTCTTTCCCTTCAGAGCTTCTGGGCTCTCCCCACAGTTCAGGCCTTGAGCAGGCCCGAGCCTCGCCTGCCCATCTGCTCTGCCCCCATCTACCCTGGGCCCTTGAGACACCTTTGGGCCTCCGGTGAGGAGCCCGCACAGGAGCTGAGGTGCCCCCTGCAATAGCCTCAGCTCCTCACTAGTTTAGGTCTCTTTAGGACCTGAGGAACTGCATGGTTCAGGACTCTTGAAGCAAAACACCCCCACAGCCACGGCGAAAGGACTTGCTTGTAGCTGATTTGCAGTCATGAAAGGCTAGGGCTGGGAGGGACAAGATTGAGCCTCCCAGGGACAGATTAGATCTACGACGCTCTCTCAAGTTTCCACAGTAACATTCTGTTGGGCATCCAAGCAGAAAATGTGTGTGTGAGCTGGACGGGCTGTGCCTGGTCCCCTGTGGACAGGTAACAATCCCTCCCCTCCCCTCCTCATCAGGTAAGGAGTCACTCAAGGTTCCCTGGGTCAGTGCACTGGTTTTGAGCAGCCAGGGGCTCCTGGTCTTCTCTTCTGGGTAATAGGTCCCACAGACACTGCAGGTCCCTCACTCTGTGAATTTACCTGCCCTCTCTGCGGTCCGTTTGACTCCAGTTGTATTTCTCGGCAGCAATCTTAACAAACCCCTCCCCTTCTGTACGCCTGCTCCCCCTCCTGTTAAAGGCTCCAGCACCCAGCCCCACCACAGGCCTGCTCAGAACAGCCAGCCAAGCGGGGTACCTTTCTGCTGGTGATGAGCCATCCAGGACGGCTGGACCCAGGCCCTCATCCAAGTGCTGGCTCCAAGCCCAACTCACCTCCATCAGAGGCCACAGAAGCAACAGTGAAACAGGCCAAGACCAAGGCTGCTCTGGACATGCTCCCCATCCTGGGGCAGGTACAGGTGGGCGGCCACCCAGTAGGTCCTCTCAGGCAGATCTGATTGAAGGGCCGGGCAGATGGGAGCCTGCCTGTCCAGTTGCTGTTGCTGCTATTGTGAACTTCAGGGCCGGATCCTTCTCCTCTTTATAGGCTGTGAGAGAGAGCTCCCGCCCTCCTCAGCTTCCTGCCGTGACTCAGTCCCAGCAGCTCCTCCTCTCGCACTCACCCTGAGGCCTCCTGAGAGGACTGAGAACGGAGGTGCACCCAACTCCAGAGAAACTGATTTTGAGAATCCCAGAGTGAGAGAGGTCCAAGGCCTTATTCTGTGCCCCAACTTCTCCATTTGCGTGCTGCCTTCTGTGGAGAACGCATCTGACAACCTGCTGAACTCAGGTGTGCAAACAGGGCCCTGAGGAGTTGAGACAGGAACACCCTCCAAACTGGAGCTCCCCAACCAGGGAGAGCTCTGGAATGACCCTTCTCAAACCCTCAAGCCCCTAGGACAGAAGAGAGGGAGACAGAGTCGAATTCCTTTTTATGTCCCTGTCAGGAATCAGAGATGAGGACATACACTACTAGCTTCAAGTTTACTGTTTTTATTTAACTTTTTGGCTGTACCATACAGCATGTGAGATCTTAGTTCTCTGACCAGGGGTTGAACCCAAGCCCCTGAATTGAAAGCACAAAGTCTTCACCACTGGACCACCAGGGAAGTTCCCCAAGTTTATTTAGTTTCACTCTCCTCACATCCAAACAGCTACAGCTTCTCCCAGACCAAATCTCTTCATGAAAGTAGTTCATGCCTTCACCCGAGTTCTGAGGAGTCTGAGGGACTCCAGACCTGTCAGTTAAGGCATGGCTGGTGGCTCCTGCAGGTCTTTGCCACATCTATATACAAATGCTCAGAAAATTTCTTCAGCATTTGGGACCCTGGTGTCCTGCAGCTCCAGTAGCCGTTGTACAGCCTCGGCCAAGTCCCATTCTCCAAGTCGACGATTATCTCGAGTCCGAATGTTCACTGTTCTCTTACTCTGCTCTCTCTGGCCAACCACTGCAGGAAGAGGGAGGTCTGGGAATCTTAGGAAAAGTGTATCCAAAAGGAGAGGATATCCTCCTTTTGCTGTGCAGAAATCTTTAGGAAAAGCAGAGCTCAGACATGGTTCCGGGAAAGGATATATTTAGCTATCTCTTGCTCTCCAGTTCCCTGGTCTTCCTGAAAGATTCCAGACATTTTCTTACATGCCTTATCACTTCCACTCAGGAGCCCAGGGGTGAGAGACAGTACGGTCAGCCAAAGAAAGACAAACACATCAAGAAGCAGATCCAGAGAGAAAAGTGTCTGTGTGTGTGAATGTACATTAGAGAAAGGGGACGGTGGCAGGGAGGGAGACATGTTATGTAAGTCCATGGGGTCATGGCGTAGCTTTTGCCAAGACTGGCAGGATGAGTGGGTGTGTGAAGTTGCTCAGTTGTGTCCAACTCTTTGTGACCCCATGGACTGTAGCCTACCAGACTCCTCCGTCCATGGGATTTTCCAGGCAAGAATACTGGAGTGGGTTGCCACTGCCTTCTCCAGGAGATCTTCCCTACCCAGGGACTGAACCCGGGTCTCCTGCATTATAGGCAGATGCTTTACTGTTTGAGCCACCAGGGAAGTGGGTGTGTAAAACTAGAGAATCAGGTAATCTGGCTGAGAAATCTCTACCTCTTGCCTTCAAGACAGAGCTCTGAATCTTGGAAAAATGAAAAAAGGTACACGGTTGGCTTAGGCTTTTTCCCTTATGGCCCTTTTTCTCATCCCTCAGGGCTGACTCCACCTAGGTCTAGAATAAACAAAACTAACTAATTAATGTCTTATTAGCCCTTCCTGTCCCTTTCTGTCTGATGCTCTCTTGACTAATTAACCTGACAGACACCAAGAGTTAGGGTGGTGACCAGAAGAAAACTGTCCTGAGAGTCAGAGGCACAGGCCAGGGGGTGCAAGAGCCTAGGCCCCAACGGCTCAGTTGCGCTGAATCCTGGCTCCTGCCCAGCTCGGGGAATGAGCCGCAAATTACCCAAATGTGCAAATGACCTGACAGACAGGAAAGAACATACAGGCCGGGTAGAAGAGTGTAGGGCCGTGGGGCTGTGCTGACCAGGTCTTACCAAACTGAAAATTGTAGTGTGCGAGCTGAGCCCGGCGGATTTTCCGGCTGAGGGTCAGTCCCGAGTCAGCGTCCAGGTCACCGACCAGTCCCGCAGCTTGCAGGCTCTGCTGTGCCTGGGGCAGAGGGTCATTGATAGGCACTTGATTTAACGGAAGGCTGAGGAGGTGGAATACCCCAACACCAGTTTTCCTCAAGCTCCCCCACCTGCTCTTCCTTCCTCTGCCTCCAGGCTCTCCAGGTCTCTTCACGAACCCTCTTCATTCTCTACACTGAGACCACTCTGCAGCCCCCACAGCTTCCTTGTCTGCCTCATCCTGCAGCCAAGCCTCGCTGGACCCTGCCTGTTTCTAGACACCACTCTACACCACCAACCAGCTGCTTGGCTCTAGTACTGTCCATTATCCTTCTTTCTAGAAACGAAAAATGAGAACAACATTCATCCAAGGCCCCTTCTGTGCCATGGACCTTATTGTCTATTTAACATTTACCGACTTGTTTCACAAATCTCCAGGCAAGGAGGGATTAGCTCAGTTTTCAGATGTGGAATTCCCAGCATGTAGCAATTCCCATTGCTCGTCCCGGGCCTATCAGCCCTGCGTCGGCCCCCATCCTCACCTCTCTGGCATACTCCTCCTGCTCTGTCCCCACGGGGATGACCACCACCTGGAACGGGGACAGCCACAGTGGCCTGATTGAGAGAAGAGAGGAAGGCAAACTATTTATCCTGGCTCGGACCACAAGTGTGGCTGCAGAGAGCAGATTCTAGAAGGAAACAGAAGCTGGAGTCTGAAGGGGGACAGGATCTGGAGCACACACTGCCTGGTTTGAGAGCCAGAACAGACAGGAATCTGGGTCAAAGGTCTCACCATTTTCCTCCACAGCTCTCCGCCAGCACTCCCAACATCCTTTCCACGGAGCCAAGCACAGCGCGATGAATGAGGACTGGACGCTCTAGGGCCCCCGACTGCCTTGGAGGGAGATGGGGGTGGACAGAATGCAGAAGCATCACAAAATGAGCACCCGAGATTACCTTCCAGTTTCCAAGAAATCTTCAACCCCGGCAAGGGAGGGAGTGGAGGATGTGGCTAAGTTTTAAGGGTAGAAAGGGAAGTGGGCCTCCACCTAGTCCATGAGCCGAGGGAAAAGGGGAGAGGACAAGGTGCCATACCCCTTGTACTGGAGATCAAATCTCAGGGGCAGCTGGAAATCAAGCTGGATCGTCCCACACTGATGGGGTCGACCCAGGGCATCGCGGACGTGCACATCAATCTGGCGAAGACAGAAGGGAGGACACGCGAGAAACCAGAGCCAGTGCCCTCCACTGCACGTCCGCCCCCTCTATCTACTCACATCCCGGGCTGTGTGGAGAGACATGTCACCCACGGCATCCTGCTCCACGTCACTCACTGGAGAATCTGGCAGTGGCTCTTTCCATTTAATAGTGATGTAACATTAGGGGACGTCAACACTCACATGAATGGCCCAGCCTCGCCCTGGCCTCTCAATTCCATGAGTTTCTCATCTCAGAGACCTTCACCTGAGCCCACACTGTGGCCATGACCTTCATCCCATCATCTCCCAGGATGGCTGCACCTCTGAAACAATCCATCAGACACCTGCTCCGATTCCTGTATCCTGTCCTTCCAGCTCTGACAATTATTCCTATTAATGACTCTTCAATTTCTCAGCTGCTTAACTCACTTTTCTTCACACTCATAGGCCTCTTGGCTTTTCCCGCCTCCGTTTCTCTCCATGAAGCTATAACCACTCTTCAGGTTCCCTGGTATCGTTGTTCTTCTGTCACATCCACATGACGAAACTCCACCTTGGCAGCATCCCGCGCTGCCCACCTGCCTGGCCCGGCAACAGAGCTGACCCGCGTTGCCCAGCATACCACACACTACAGATGCAAAAACAGTGACTGACGCAAGGGGCCACTGTGAACCGCAGCAGAAGCCATGCTGTTGCCAGCGAGCCACGGGCGGTCCTAACCAACTCTGTGCCCTGTTCTCCTCAAGGATGCTCAAGCTTTCTCTTCAATTCCCTTCTTTAGCTTCCTCATGACAACTCTCCTCTTCCCCACTCCCATCTCAGCAAATGTTCCTGCCTCCTACCTTGTGGAGAATTCCAATAACTGACAGCATGAGAAAGGAAAAATGTCTCAGCTTCTGTCACCACACCTATTCATTTCCTTGCACCTACCCCAGCCTTTCCTCCTATCTCCTAAACAAAGGCACAAGGGTCCTGTCTATGGAGAGCTCTGGATCCCATCCCTTACGATGTCCCACAAATGTTCCTCTACTGAAACCCCTTCTACAACTTCAACTTCTCCCGACCCAAACAGGCTCCCTCACATCACAGCATTTAAACATCCTCAGGCAACATCTCTTTGGATCTGTGAGCTACTCTCCTTTGCCTTTATAAAAGCCAATGTTCTTTAAGGTTTGCTTTGGCCACACCGCGTGCGGCTTGTGGGATCTTAGTTCCCCAACCAGCGATTGAACTTGGGCCCTCAGCAGTGAAAGCGCTCAGTCCTAACCACCGGACCATCAGGAAGTTCCTTAGAGCCAATGTTTTTGAAAGAGTTATATTCATTTATTCACTTCTGATTCTAACCCCCATCCCCATTTTACTGGAAAATGGCCCCTCAAAACCTAACAGCCTTGGGGATTCCCTGGTAGTCCAGTGGGTTGAGATTCTACCTGCCAGAGTGGGGACACAGTTTCGATCCCTGATTCTGGAAGATCCCACATGCCTTGGAGCAACTAAACCTGTGCACCATAGTTACTGAGCCTGCACACCTCAACTACTAAAGCCCATGTGCCTAGAGCTTGTGCTCGGCAATGAGAACCCACTGCAGTGAGAAGCCTGCACACTGAAACACTGCAGTGAAGAAGAGCCTCTGATTGCCACAACTAGAGAAAAGGCTCACGCAGTGACCAAGACCCAGTGCAGCCAAAATTAATCAAACCAACCAACCTAACAGCTCTTTCACTATATCCAGCAGGCACTTTTCAGGCCTTTTTTTCACTGATTTCTTTCACCTCTTTCAACCTGCCATGTCACTCCTCGACCCAGCCTCTGCCTACAATGTTCCCTCCTGAGTCATCTTTTTACTTAACCAATAATTACTTTTCAGATTAGAAAGAGAGTCCTACAGGAAACCTTTTCTGACCCTCCAGAGTAACATGCTCCCTTAGTACCTACACAGTACTGATCCCACGGTGCTGAAAATGCCTTCTTTACCTCCCAGAAGCTTCACCAGACCTAAGTTCCATGAGGGCAGGAAATGTATTGCTTTTCTTTACATCCTACACAAGTTTAAACACATTCCTTCGTGTCTATTAAACAATGAAAGAAAACCAGAAGATGAGTCAGTAAGACTCTAATCTGGGTTCCTAGCTTACCTTAGGCCCATAGAACGCACCATCTCCAGGGTTGAGATCCCACGGTGCTCCAAATTCTTCTAGGGCCTGCTGCAGGACCTTTAGAGAGAAGCAGACAAGAGAAGGACTATGTCGCCTTAGACTTTACAAGCAACATATCCCACTGGCCCCGCAATGACCCTCTCAGCACCTGCCTCTACCAGGGACCCTTAGTCCCACCTCCTCTCCCCTTCCGTGAGACTGCTTTACCTGCCTCTGCTTCCCTACCACTCACTCACCTGCTCGGCCTGGTCCCAAAGGCAAGGCTCTCCCAGGAAGCCAGACGGCCGGGTAGACAGTGCCATGTGGAAGGAAAAGCCAAGGATGGTGTAGACAGAGTGGAGGAAATCAAGACAGCCTCGGATCTCTGCCTGCAGCTGGAGGAATAAGGGTAGGTGAGCTGCGTGCCAGCTAGAGCTCTGGGGTCAGGGTGGTAGTTTGAGGGAAAGAAAGCAAAAACATAAAGGAAAGTTGGAGATAGAATGCAGCTGACTTATAGTATATAAACAGGGCAGCTGAGGGTCAGGAATGTTGGTGGTTCACAAGGAGAATGAAAGGTGGTTTAGACTGCTTCAGTGGAGCTGGGGAAGGGCCACCTGATCTGGTGCACAGAAGATGTGGGCGTCATCCTGCTGGAAGCACCGAAGCCGGGTCAGGCCCCCCAGGCTGCCAGAGGCCTCAGCCCGGTGCAGGGCCCCAAAGTCGGCCAGTCGCAGGGGCAGCTCTCGCCAGGATCTGGGCCGATGGGCGAACATTAGGCTGAGGTTGGGGTGGGGAAGAGTCAGGCCCACAGGGAAAACTAACCCCGGAGGCCTGCTCCCCGCCCAGTCCACTTCCCTTCTTTGCACTATCAGCTGATGCCCTCTCAGGCCTCACCCTGCCTCCTGCTGAGTCCTGTTAATCCTGCCTGGTTCTCAAGTGAATTTCTCAGCAACAATAACAGACACCACTTCCTGTGCCCCTGTTCTGTGACAGGCATTGAACTGAAAGAGGAACCTGAGACAGCAGCTCCAAACCCTCGCTATTACCCATGAGGAGACTGGGGCTTAGGGAGGTACGATGATTTCCCCAAATTCACATGGGGAGATAGAAGGCAGATTCAAGACTCGAATCCAGGGTTCCAACACTATTCCAAGGTGCCTTCTATTAATATTTAGCAAACCGGCTGCCTAGCCCTACCCCCAGAAGAAACCAGGTCTCCTGGCTCCCAGCTCACCAATGTGCAGGGCAGTTCATGGGCTTGAGGGCGAGTGTGTCTGTGGCGGGGCTGGCAGAGTGGTCGCTCTGAGAGCTGGAGGGCCTGTCCAGGCCTGGTGGCTGCAGGGCAAACATGTCTTCCCGATAATGCTTCCAGTGCCCTGACAGCTCCCAGAGCTTCGTAGAAAATAACGTAGGGGTTTTCACTTCTGAGAAACCACGGCGGGTGTACTCAGCCTGCAGAAGAGATGTAGACATGGGAGACCAGAGTGACTGGGGAGCAGAGGAGGCAGGGTGGCAGCTGTGTGGCTCTCCTGGGCCCTCAAGTCGTGCTGATCACAGCTACACCTAGTAATTACCACACCCCCTCTCTACATTCCCCATAGCAGACGCACTGCTCTTGATTAAGGTCACTTGCACTCTATCATTCCAGGTGGCGCTAGTGGTAAAGAACCCACTGCTGATGCAGGAGACAGAAGAGATGTGGGTTCAGTCCCTGGGTTGGGAAGATCCCCTGGAGAAGGAAACAGCAACCCAATCCAGTATTCTTGTCTGGGAAATTCCATGGACAAAGGAGCCTGGTGTGCCACAGTACCTGCGGCTGCAGAGTCAGACACAACTGAAGTGACTTAGCGCGTGTGCACTCTATGGTATTAATGTTCAAACTTCTAACTCCTCTCTTTTTAACAGTTGGATTCTTCTAGGCCCTCAGTCCCTCTCCAGTCATCCTCCCCCTGAACATGGGTCCTCCTTACCCTGATAAAAGCCACCAGTGCATTATATACCCTTGTCCCTCGAGGCAGGAAGAAGCAGCTCCCAGGGCTCAGTTCATGGAAAAAGAAGAGCTCCTGTTCCTGGAGTTGGAATCAGCAATATCACTTCAAGGTGAAAGCAGGGCTTGAAAACCCAGAAGAGATTACTTGACAGAGTTGCTCCGTTTGTGGGATTCTCAATTTGCTCCCAACTTCACAGATCAGGTTCCCTCCTGGCTCTGCAACCCTTATCACACCTCCTCCGCCCCCATCCCCCCAGTGTCTACACCTTCCCAATGCGCCGGTGGTCCCGTAACTCTGCGTCCTCCCTCCATTCTTCCCAGGCCCTCAGCTCCTCTGCAGTGGGGAAGGAAATGCCGGACACTCTCTGCAGCGTCTCTGGGGCGCCTGGAAACCTCCACACTGATGATGAGTTCTGTGGGAGGATAGAGGGAGTCAAAGGGAAGATGCGGACTGAAGGCACCCACCCAACCTCCTTCAATCCTCAGATGATACTCTGGGCGCAAGCATCGCAGGCACCCACTTGACAACAATCCCACCTCATCTCTCTCACTTTTCCCACCATCCCCAGCAGCAGGATGCCCACCCAATCCTCCAGACAACCCCTGACATGTTTACCACCCTGGCGGTACCTGGGCCTTGGTTTCTACACATGTACTGCTCAACTCTAACTGCATCTGGTCACCTCTGCATTCTCACCAGCACTATCTTACCAGCACCCCTGTACTTCCTTCCTTCCCCTTCTAATCAACAATGGCACAGGGAAGTAACCCTAAGCACCGGTCAAATATTAAGTCCACCCATCCCCCTATCAAGCTCCCACACAGTCATGAGAAAACCCAATCTCCCACGCTGTTCCTGGATCCATGAAATTCAAATGCCTCTGCTTCTCGTTCCTTGAACAATAGTACTAATGAGAAACGGCCTGTATTTTATAGTACTTTTAACTTGTCCTCACTTTCTCTTGTGTTAGTTGGTTTTGTGTCTGTGATATGGCCCCACTGGCAGGACAGGAATTAACAGCCTCATTTTACAGCTGGGGACCATGGGCAAGGAGATTTACCCAAGGCCATATACTTATTAGTGGCAGAGACAGAACTCAGAGCAGATGCCTAGGTTTTCAGTCCAGGGTTTGCTCTACCTATCTGCCTCTCCCCTCACTCCCTGCTTCCTGATCCTACTCCAACTGACCTACTCCTACTTCACCTTGCCCAGGAGCAGTATTTTTATAAAGGGCAGGCCTCTGACTTAAAAGAATATTCTCTCTGTGCCTGTCAAATGGTGTTCCACACCTGCTCTCCCCTCAGGAGTCTTCCCTAATGACCCTGTCCAGTCTGTTTATGCTCTCCTTTGCCATCTCTCTTGGTGGTAATGTCTGACTATGGAATTTGAATTGGCTTCTGGGCCCTGGCAGGGTGTCAAGTATCTGTCACTAGATGGGAAGTTTCTAGAAGGCAGGGACAAAGTTTCTTTCTCCTTCCAGATTCCTCCCTTAGCTATCAGAGTAGAGAAGGGGCTGAGAATCACCTTCCCCTTCCTCAACTCACTCCAGTGAAAACACAGGCATCTCAAGCTAACCCAGTCCTCATGACTGACCGACAGCAACTTCAGGCCTCCGATCTGTCCAGTATGCCGAAGGTGGGGGCCTCTGCACAGGTCAACCAGCATGCCACACCTGGGAGAAGGAAGGGGCCAGTGAGTGGTTTCCAAATTCTTGAGCTTCTAAGTTTCTCCCTCTCAGGGTATTTAGCTGACAGAAAGAGATGCAAAGAACCGCTCCAGAGAGAGAGCAGTAAGAGATAAACGTCAGTGCCATTCCTTCGGAGCACCACGGCCTCTCTTCTTCCCCCACACCAGCCCTGGCCTTCCTTAGCGCAGCCCCGCCTCTCCCTGTTCCTCTCAGCGTCAGCAGCTCTCACCCATACACTGTTGCCGTTGGGCCTGTCACCTTCTCCTCAATCAAGCGAAGCTTAAAGGGGTTATCCTGGAAGAAGGGGAAAGTGAGGACAAGCCTTTATTTTCACAGAGACATCCTGCAGAGAGCCACTCCTTCCCTCACACCTCTCGATCATTCTCCTAAACCTGTGTGTCTCCACCCTACCTTGAAGAGCTGGCGAAGCTGAGCCTGGGAAGCCTCCAGTCTCCGGAAGGGCTGAGCAGCAGCTGCAAGGTCCTGGCAAATCCGTTCCAAAACAGGCAGCTCTGAGCCCTTGACTGTCCTGGAGAGATGAAGGATGGTTGGCTGGCCTCTGTCTGCTAGGGAGCAACACCTGGGTGACACACCTGGGTACTGGCTAGGGGGTGAATCCTGCCCTTCAGAAACATCTAAAGTTACTGGCAAAGACAAAGAGACTAGGGGAAAACAAATAGGAAATCCGGTTCAAAGTTTACAGCTGGAGGAAAACAGCTCTAGGTATGAAATTAAATGTTGCATGCAGGCAATCTGGATAAACAAAACTAGAGCAACAGTAATGAGGGATGAAGTAAAAGTTGAATACATAAAAGCTAGAGAAGGTAAGTTTCAAGGTGATTTAGAGAAGGAAGGACATGGACTAATAGAGACGGTGATACCAATGTCACAGCTGAGGCATGGAGGGACCCTGCCCCCAGTTTTCTTTCTCCTCCAAATTGAACAGGCATGAGGCTCCAGAAAAGGCCTCAGAAACCATCCCAGTAAAGAGGTACAAACTTTCAGTTGTAAGAGGAATAAGGCCTGCGGAACTAACATATAGCACTGTGGCTATAGTTGATAAATTCTGTATTGTATAACTGAAATTCTCTAAAAGTAGGTCTTAAGCATTCTCATACATACAAAAAAAGCATGTGATAATTTGATTATGAGAATCCTTCTACAATGTAGACATACATCAAATCACCATAACTATACTTTAAACAAACTATAACTGTATTCGTCAATTAGACCTCAAAAAAAGAAAAAGAAAACATGGTGATATCTCTGAAAAAAAAGCACCCCAGAATTATTCTCCTCCTTCCTTGCATTACTCACCGTTCCTTTCCTAAGAAGAAATCATGGTAAAAGCCACATTCTGTGCTTGGGCCTTGGCAGAGGACAGCACCTAGAAGCTGTTCAGCTGCTGCCCCCAGGACATGGGTACTGGAGTGCCAGAATACCTGGGTTCACAAGAAAGGAGTTCATGAGTTCATAGCCTTCTTTAGCCCCTACCTCCCTGACCTCCTCAGAAAAGCTGATGTGAGCCAGTTATGAGTAACTATCACAAAATGTGGCCCCTGAGCTTGGGGGTGACTGCTGAATAGTAGAAGACAAATAACAACAAAACTGAATATAAAAGAAAGAAGGCCCCTAGAAGCAATGCACAGCAAAGAGTAAGCCCCACTCCTCATTGCTTTCCAGTTCCAGAGCATAGTAGGTTAGTCAGTTTTCATACCATCCAAGCTGACATGAAAAAGTGGAGGGGAAGCCAGTCATGTGCCCAGTTGTGCAAGCCACACTAGAATTAAAAACATGCTACTGATGACTTATAGGTCTCAAGAGTTGGGGGGCTAACTGGGCATATTATCTATTTTCAACTTAATTCTCTCCCTTTCACTAGCACAAATGGTCACTGCTTAATAGACCCAGGCTAAGTAAAAACTTTCATCCTAAGTTTCCAGCTTAGCCAGGACCAGTCAAGGCAAGCAATATGCCGTAAGCCTCCCAACTGCACTTGGAGAAACTGATGCAAGGGAAATAAACGCTAGAAATGCCTACTTAAACATCTCTTAGTTTAGTAGCCACTGTATCCCCAATAAGGAAGAAGCTTACCGCTTTCCCCTGTGCAGAATCGAATGTCAGAAACCTGAGGTCAGCATCTGTCTCCAAGGGCCGCTCCAGATCATAAGGTTCTCCATTCACTTCAGCAGCCACTGCAGTACCTGCCAGGTTTGAACTTCAGCAGTGAGGAACACAGGTAAAGAAAAAGACAAGGTTACAATCCAAAGGCGAAGACAGGAACTAATCTCTTAGTAACTCCAAACCTGCAAGAGGAAACGGGTTACCGGAGCAATATAATTTATCATTCCCCTCCACCCTCCATGCCAAATGGAGGAAGGTCAGAGACTATGAAACTAATGCAGATTGAAAAGGAACTGGCAGGAAATGCTATCTTGAGGAGGATGGGATAAACATACAAAGTCTTTTCCCTACTCAAATTGAGAAAGAGAAAGCAGAGGTAGAAGCATTATCCTGGTAGGTGCAGAATGAGCCTAGTACCTGGTCTGCTGGGCTAGTTGGTAAGGAGTTGTCTTCCATGCTACAGCATCGACTTTCTGACCTCCAGGAAGTGATATCTTAATAGTCCGCTGTTCCTCCTGTGCCATGCTTGCTAACCTCTTTACCTGAGCAGTCCATAGCTCCTCAAAATAGCCAAGCCGCTCTACCAACCAGTGTGGAGGGGTCGGCACAGCTGCCTGGAGGGAAAGATGTTAACAAGTAACACAGGTTCCATCATTCCTTCCTGGGATTGGGACCACGCGAAATTAGAACATTTAAGTGGCCGTGGTCCGAATCCTGGGCCTTTAAAAACACTGGGTGATACAGGGCCCTAGAGGCTAGGAGCTCTAGGCTCCCCAGGCTGCCAACACGAGGGAAAAAATGGCGCATCTAAGGGCTAGGGTAGTCCGGTTGGGGGCCGCTGGGCGGGAGCAGGCGGTGTCAAGCAGGGTTAAGAGCCTACACTTTGGGGGTTCCGCTGGACTGGGTCCAACATGGCTCGGAACTTTTGGGTACCTCACGCACCGTGTGCAGCCCGCAGGCATGTAACCCTGGGAACCGAAGCCGCCGACACCTCTGATACAGCCCCATTTTCCCTCAGGCCGGTGCTACATACTCAAAAGATCGCCGCTTCTCCTTCGCCAGATTCCTCATTGACGTCTGGCCCAACAATATCCATGCCTATTGGTTACTACAGCTGCCACTCCAATCTGGGACCACCTCCAGGAACTCCGAGGAGGAACACCCCACGCAGCACTAGCAGCGGTGTGGGTGGTTCCGCCTGACCGGAAGACCTAAACTGTTACACACGTGGGCAATTCCAGAGACCTGCAGTTTCAGATCAAAAGAGCAGTAAGATATCCTGCGGCTTCGAGGACAGGGGCAGGAAAATTTCCCAGAATGCAAGCGGAAGAGAAACAGATCGGAAAGGGTAGTCATTTCCTTTTAACCATACTTTTACAGTCTTCACTGGCAGGTAGGAAACAGATAAAAGCATATACTTTGAGATAAGACAGATCTAGTGTAAATCCTGGGGATTGTGTCATTTTGGGTAAATTAACTTCTAGAATTCCCTAGCGGTCCAGTGGTTAAGACCCTGCTCTTCCACTGCAGAAGCCACAGGGAACTGGTCAGGAAACTAAGAGCCCACAAGCCAGGCAATGCGACAAAACCAGACACTCCCAAACAAAATAAACTTCTGAACTTCAATTTTCTTATCTATAAAATGGGAATAATAATAGTTCTAATTCTGAATTAAGGTTAATTTTATATTGTCTAATATATTGCACAGTACATAGTAATGGGCAACACTAGTGACAAGCTATGAGAATAAATGAACATAACCACTTTGGGGCTAGAACAAAGAATCTGCAGAAGGCATTCTTTGGCATCCCTTCATACTCATGGTGCTTAAAGAGAGCCCTTTAGAGACCCCTTAATCTTACAGATGAGGAATTTAAGGTCAGAGAAGGTAAATGGTTTAATGCAAACTGATGCTGGATTCTGAATCCAAGTTTCGTATTCTTCTACCGCAACAGACTTTCTCTGGTAATAAGAGTTTACTCCCAATACAATTCCTCCAACAGCTCAGAAAGAAGTGCCTAACCCTAGAACCTTAGCTCTCTGCTTCCAACCAAGACTGCCTCTAATTCCCATCCTAGCTCTCCTTTAGCCCTCTCCATGCTATATCCAGAACACAGGACTAGGTGTATTTGATTTGTTTTCTATAGTAAAATTGAAACACAACCAGATTTGTAAAGTATGAGGGAAATGGATTTAGGGACAGATGTGAGGTTCTTAGTAATTCCCATTAGTCCCCTCACCTGGGGGTGGGGATGCTTGGTGTAGGTTCTCAAGTTTCCAATGGTGATGTTATCAAGCATTGTGGAGGAAGAGCTGTCATAGAAAGGTGTTTAATCTAAGTTTCCAGAGGTTCTGTCTGGAGAGGCAGCAGTTGATCTGAGTCACAGGCACCACTCCGGATCTTGGCTCCATCTTCTGGCACGTTAGACACCCTGAAATACAAAAAGAAATAGACAAGAGTGTGGAAGAGGAAGATTACTTGTATGTGTGTGAGTTTGGGAGAAGGTTGGGAGACTTTTTAAATGGCAATCAGGAAGTGTGACAGCAGGCAGAACTCTTCCTATGGCTCTGCACCAAAAGGGACAGGGAAGTGTCACACTGCATGCAACAAAATGGCAGCTGCTCCATAAATAATCATAAATAATTAAGAATATACCGGCCACTGTACCGACTTGAAACCCCATAGGACTTGTATACTGACACACACCTTCTTTAACCATTCTGCTTTGGGAGGATAGTAGAAGGATAGTGGGATAAGATTAATTACAGTCACAGACAATAGCTGCCTGCACTCATCCCTCAAACATGTACTGACTACTTGCTATGTGCGATGCACTGAGCTGGGTGCTACAGGATGCCAATCAACTGCTACTTCATCACTTACGTGATCTGGTTTGCAGTGAAGGAAGGAATGTTGTTATTCCATTCCTGCCTGTGTCACAAGCAAGCCAGCAAGCAAGCAGGCAAGAGTAAGCTAGCGAAGGCCAACACATTAACCACTGGGTCTTCACAACTTCTGATCTGTGACTAGCACGTCTCAGCCTCAGAATTTTAGCCAATTAGCCTGCTGGGGAAATATCTGTTGCTAAAACTGCTCCTCCCTTCCACCAGAATATTACTCAACAACCACTATGTGCCAAGTGCCATGCTTCACTATCTCACTGAATTCCAAGAACCCCAAGTAGTAGTTCTTACAGTCCCTTCAAAATGTTGAAAATGACTCTCAAAGAAGTCAAGCCCCACTCCATCTGAATGCAGGACCAGTGTTATAACACGTTATGCTGTCTCACAGGGACCAGGATCATCACCATGCATCACGTTTGGTAGCTCATCTCTTTTTTTTCTCTCCAGGGAACAGAACTAGGAACCTTTGGGCCCTAAGAGGCCTTTAATAGGGTGGAGAGAAAGTTAATAAAAAGCCAAGAAAACAGGCAAAGAGGCGTCTTACCAAATAACCTCTACTAGTCTAAGGTTAAGGAAAATGTAGTTTAGGAAGTAATGCCAGAAGGTTTCATAGAAGTCTAGGGAAAAGAACTCCTCAGAAAAGGGTACACTAGACCCTGAATCAATTTTGAGAAACTCTCAGCTTTACTCCACTCTTAGAATAGACATCCTGTTAGTTACAGCTTTGGTTGAGCAGGTATTGTTTTTATCATCTTTAACTGTTTGTAAGAATTCTCTCCATGGAAAAGTACAGTACATTTCCCTCTTGTTATCAGGAGCAACACATACCTCCAAATTTTCATTCTTAGAAGCAAAATTTCCCTACACCAAAGCGGTAGAAGAGATATTGAGGGAAAAAGGAGAAATATAAGAAGGTAAAATACAAGAAAGCTTTGTATCATTGCCACCAAATGGTTTTGAGGCCCAAAGAACTAGCAGAGTGGCTAAAGCTACAGTAGGTGCTGTGGGGAGGTTAGGTTAAAAAAATTTCTTTCCCCCCTTAGTAATAAAGATCTAGGATGGGGCCAAACTTTAACTTTGCTTTAAATATACTACAGAGATAGTCCAGCCAACTTCGCTGAGTAAACTGAGGGGGAGACATTCTAGCCAGAGCATGGGGATAAATTGAAAACAAAACCTTGGGCTCCCCTAAAAAGTCTCTAATAAGACTGTCCTTTCCTAAGACATTTCTTGAGTCGGTACGAGAGAAATACAGCCACCACGCCTTTTAAATGACCCTGGTTGGTCAGTTCAAGAAAACATGAAATCTCCTGAACACAGGAGCCAGTGTCAGCTTAAGTTCGATGCTGAAATAAAGTAACAAAAACAAAGACTTAAGTACCTTGAAGTAAGGTCCTAGATATTATCTGTACAACTATATGGCCCACTACCCAAAATCCAAGATTCCAACTTAATACTTTACTAATCGCTACTGCCCTTGGCAACGATTGGCCACCTAGAAAACATGAGACCTTGAGTACTGCCTTATGTAGGTGCAAAGGATTTCTAGCCAGGGGAGGAGGAAACCCATCTCCTTTCTACACATTCCAACTGAAACACCCCAAGAAAAATGTAGGACGTTTCAAGTCTTATCTCCTCCTTCCCACAAATTAGGTGACAAAGGACTTAATTCTCAAGAAAGGGATCCAGTGGGGAAGGGAAAGGAAGGAATGTTGGAATATCTAATTTGTTAAGAACCCCAGCAGATCCAAGGTGTGCTGGGTTAGTCAACACCGTTTTGAGTCAAACACAAAGAAACTGCAGCCTGTATTTGTTTCCTCTGTTGGCACTGCTCACTAGCCCCTCCACCCACATCTGTGTTCTCAACTTTTGACTCCTGCCACAGTGATAAAGGAAAAGGATAGGGTAACTGCAATTATCAGTTTCTAAATAGATCTCAGCCTTCTTATCCGGTTCCCCTCAAACTTGAAACTAAGTATTGTTTCTTCTGTCCTCCCCCACCCCCTAGTTTGTCAGAAATAATTTTACATGGCACTTGCTTCTTTCCTTTAAAGCACATGTGCTTCTTTCTACTTCTACATGGGGGTAGAGCAGGATGTTTACTTAAGAGCCATCTCATGGGTGTCCCTCTTGCAACCTGAATGAGTTATTACTCAGCAACTGTGAACAGCAGCTGACCGGACTTGCCTATAGTTTACTCATAATCAAGTATGAGAAACACCTCCATACCCTAAAACATACTCTGTCTACATACATGAGGGGGCAACTCATTCCTTCTATACTATATTGGCCCAAATTAAACAATTTTATAGAAGTTGTGTATTTTCAACATGCCCAGAAAGGCTGGTGAGGAGTTCTAAAAGCTGTTACTTCCTTGGGATGGGGACAGGAATCAGGTGGCAAGTCAAGGCACCAAGCGGGGACCAGGAAGTTAGGGTGAGCCGGATTCCAGAAGCGGCCAGTACGGTGTACACCCCTACCTGCTGGGTGTGTTCCTAGACTGTGCTATTTCTGAAGTGTCTGGTGACATGCGTGCAGTTTCACATATTCAAGGCTGCTATTTAGGGCCTTCTACCCTGCCAGGGATCCAGGCCTGGTCTAGATGCAATGACTCTCTTTACCCCTTTAGCCAGCATTTATTAAGCCTCATTGGGTCATGAAAAGGGATGGGGTGAGAGAGGGGTTGAGTGTGGCTTGTTACTGGCAATATGTGAGAAGGGTAGATGTGGGCAAAGAATTGTCCAGAAGGATCCTGACTGCCACTGCCCCAATTTTATGCTTTAAAAATACCTTTTTGCTCACAATCGTACAATTTTTTGGGAAGATGTACAAAATTATCATCCATACGGTATACCCACTTCATTACCAACCACTCCCTGAACATCTTGATCTTGCCCCACCCATTGTCCAAAATTGAACTGCCATAAAGGACTAAACAAAACCCACAAGGCCATAAAGATCTTAAGAAGCTCAGAATGCCTTCAGTGACATTGACTGCGGAAGTCAAAGCGGACAGCTGGACAAGATCAGAGAGGGGAAAAGTCAACCACACAACAAAGGAAACCATACTTTATTAAACAGGAAAACAAAAACATAATATTGGGGGCAAAGAGATTAAAAAAAAAAAGGAATGGCTGGAAGAGAGGAAAGCGCAAGCGGTCGCAAGGCAGGCTTGAGATGGGGGGTCTTCGGCGTGTGTTTGCCTCAGACCTGTGCAGGTGCACACACACCAGCCCCTCTACCCTCCTTGCACGTTTAGACCAAAAGCAAATACAACTGTTATCTTCAGAGATATATTCAGGCTTTTCTTCCTGCATTCCTGTAGCTGGTTTCACCTTGAGCCCTGGACAGTCATGTAGGGTCTTTGCTGGAGAAAACTTAGGTCTTTCCAACAACAGGCCTGTTCCTCAAAGCAGCAGTTTCAGCTTCTGGAGAAGTTCCCTCCTATTTGCATTCACCAGAGAAGCCAGGGGCCCTTGGTCAAAGACCCAAATCTCAAAGAAAAATGTCAAACCTTTAGAACTAGTTATTTTATTAAATGATATTAATACACATTTCAAAAGGATTTCATTGTTGTTGCCTCTAAAGCATGTACTTGTTTTGTTTTCCACACTGAACACGTGAGAATATCAATCCAACATATCTAATTTAAATCTTAACAGGCACCCCAGCCCATTCAAAAAAAGGGGGGGAAGAGGGGAGGCAAAAAGGAGAAAAAGCAGTAATTTACAGCGGCTTCAAAACAGTAACAGCTGAAGCTTACTTCTGCATGAACCAGTAACTTCAGGACTGATAGTGAATATTCTGCAATTAGGAGTTTTAGCATATTCACATTATCTAGATAGGTTTGCTGTACCATATACATCACAAACATTGTATTCCTGGGACTGGAAAGGATGAAAGGCCTATTCTCTTATCATTTTACCCTCCCTGGAAACAAACCAAATTCTGTTTATTCTCCACAAAATTTGGGAGGGCAAATGGGAGCTAGGATAGAGGTTGAATCTAAGCTGACTGAAGAGTAAACTTTTACAGAATATTTAAGGACTCAATTTCTGATGTTGTATCACTGAATTTTAAGTGGTACCAGTGTACTCACGCCGCACCCACCGATTCTCTGTCTGTGATTTTACAGTGAGCACCAAGAACCTTAGTAACAACTTCGCATTATCTGTTTGCATACTGAATCATGTCCTTGCCAAGACGCACTATACTATGCTTTAAAAAAAATCTTGTTCTGAGGTTGAAATACAAAAGTCAGAGCATGGGCACGGAGTTATAAATCACAGACACAGAAACAATAAAACCCCTTTGTTTCATGTTATGAATACCAGAATTGTCTTGTTTCACTATATCACATATATACACACATCGCTGTCTTCACTGACTGCTGGAGGCAGATGTCCTTAAAGGTAACAAATAGCTGACAGTTACATACAAATCCTCATTTCCATCCTGAAACAAATGGATTTTGTGCCTTAAAAAAACAAAACACACTCCACAGAAACCCAACCCTTAAAGTCCATCTTTTAAAACTGTACAAGGTCTTCCCTTTCATGTACTAGCTATCATGCTTCTGAGGACAATTAACCTGCCCCAACATTCAGGAAACCACTTTGCTGACCAACCCCCCATTTTCTGATAAAAATCAAATGGTCAGAGAGCCTTTTCAAGTAAACACTACTTTTAGATTACTCGAGAGCAGCAGAAAGAATTCACATTCTTTTATTCTAGAATGAAAAACATCCCACTTAATTTTCTGCAAAAGAAAAAAAAACTCAGTTTTGAGTTAAAACTTCCTCCCTTTACCTCCCCCCACCCCACCCTCACACTCTCTTATACTTTTCTCTAAACAAATGTCTTAGGACTCAGTATAACTGTATTGTTTCTTTGCTTTGCTACACTATACACCTCATCCCACTTACAACGTTGTGGTATCATGCATTTTTCTGCAGGGAGAGCTACAGCGCAGAGGCTTGAGAAGGTCAAAGAAAGAACAGCTGGCTTAAGACCAGAAATGCATTAGGAAGATGGAGGACTCCATGTTTTCGAGAACACATGGAGAGCCGAAACAAGTAGCATGGAATAAATTACACAAAAACTCCCAAACTACGATGCACACCTGGTTTGAGCTGCTCTTTTACCTGCAAAGCAAGCTTATTCTGAGACAAAGAATCATCATCTGTCACTACACTGCCCACGCTCTCCCATCTGTAAAACTTCACCGGGTGAATCCAAAGCAATCCCTACACTTCCTACAGTTACTTCTACACTAACTTGGAAGAAAATATGAAACTTGCTAGGATTTCCTTTTATAGTCTTTTACTCTTCTGGCTGGAGATTACCAGTGTGTACTTTAGGGTAAGACACTAAATTAAAAAATGTAGTAAAGCAACATTTGCTTTTCAGTGTCCCTAAACACTCAAAGCGCAGTGATTGTCTTTTCCCAGTACTAGCTGTAGAAATACAAATAAGGAGCTTTTCAGTTCAGGGAGAAAAAAAGCACTTTTTTTTTTTTTCCCCCATGTAAAATGACTAAGGGCATAAACATTTTCTATTGAGAGTGGGAGGTGAGGATAAGGTTTGAGCCTTGAAATGTGACAGGTCATTATCCATAGAGTGGGGTAAATTTAAACTAATCAGGTCCTCCTGTGTCTGCAAGGATATGTGTAACATCCACTTGTCACTAAGACAGAACTAAAGAGGTGTAAAGAAAGATGCTACTAAACTTCCTCCTTCAGAATACCAAGAAGAGGGGTGAAAACAGGACTAGGTCAAGGGTAAAAGAAAGATAAAAGACAAATACTTCCCTTTCCCCACAGTTAACTTTTGGTGATAACTACCAACAAATGTCACAACATTAGGGAGGCACCATGGTAAAAATGTCTACTTAAAAAACAACTGGGATAATATCTGAGAATGTTTCAGTTGCAGCTCTGTATCTGCTGTCAAGTACAGTGACTTTCCGGCTAGACTCGAAATGCAGACGAGAAAACTGAGGGAGAAAAAGTCAATGAAAAAAAAATAGCAGGAAGCAAGAGCTTGATGCCAGATATGTGAAACCACCTCAGAAATATGACAGATGGCCAAGTCAGATCACACCATCAATGGCTCCTCTCTCTCTCTATTGCAGTTCCTTATTCTTTTAATTTTAATATACCTGGCCCTCTTTCTTCTAATCAGAGGAGGAAAATTCTTTACTAGGATAAAATGAGGTCCGTATTTCCTCAAAGTTGTTGCCTGATAGAACCTCAGAAGAGGCTGAATTAAAAAACAAAGGCTTAGACTTTGGGAGAATGGTCAAGAACTCAACTTCCACATGCCTTTTAAAACAAAACAAAAGAAAACCCCCAAATAACTTGACAGGTCCGAGGTCTCCCACATCTCCTCCCCTGCAACATCTCTTGGCTGTCCGCAGGCCACAGAGCACACAGGGAAGACAGCTACACGGCTAACAGCAGGTAACTGGAGAGAGAAGGGGACAAGAGTCCCTCCACTGACCACGTGAGAAGCCAAGCCCCAAATGACATCCCAACATTGCACATGGTATTATCTGTACTGATGGAAGTTTTATTTCAAATGTAGTAATACTCTTCAAAAGATGGGGTAAAATAAGATTTGTTCTCCTCCCCACCCTTCAAACCCCCAGCCAAATGAAGTGGCTTTAGTTGTGTTTCTTTGGCCCCCACCCCCTTAAAATACAAACATCTTGGAAAAGGTAGGTATAAGTGCAGTGGGTGGGAGGACTGGATGGAATAGTGAAATGTAAGCATATATAACTTTTTAATTTGGAAGGGAGGTCCTTTGTCATAATAAAAAAAGAAAAAATAGATCAAAGGAGGGAAAACAAATAAAAACAATGATAATAAACCAAACTCCTACTTCCAACGCTCTCTACTGTTCAAATGCCTTTCCCTTAGTTTCCATCAGTACCTGGGAGGGAAGAATGGGCGTTTTGGTGCAAAGAACGGAGGGCCCCTAGCGAAAGGTGGCCTGGGTCTCTTTAAACTGTGGAAAGGGTCTCTGCTGAGAAAAGGCTCCCTAGGCCGGAAGTCTGGCCGGGGACTCCGCAAGATCATACCACTCCGGTTGATGGCGTCTCTGTGCGAGGGACCCAAGGGGGGGCCACTGCTGCTGTTGCCGCCTCCCCCACCTCCTCCTCCATGGGCTGGGCCCAAGTGCTCCAAAGAATGGGAGGGCAGGCTCAGGCTCTCGCGCACACGGCTAAGGCCGGGGCCGTTGAGGTCCCGCTGGGTGGGGGCCCCATGGTCCCTGGGGCCTGGGAGCACCCCAAAATGATCAGCCAGGGTCCCCTGAAGGAGGGAACTATGGTCCTTGGGAAATACTGCCACGGCCCCCGCCACTCCGTGCTCTGCCAGTGGTGGGGTTGGGAAGGGTACAACCCCAGAGTGGTCACCAGGAGGTGGAGGAGGAGGAGCAGAAAAAGGGACGCCACTCCCGCCACTGCCGCTATGCTCCCCGGGGGGCGGAGGAGGGGGTGGGGTGGGGAAAGGAACTCCGCCGTGCTCCCCAGGAGGTGGGGCAGCGTGGGCCAGGGCTGCCTCCTTTGCGAAAGGGTTCGAAAGATCCACAGAGGGTAGATGAGTAGGTGCATCTCGAGAGAAGATACCACCATGATCCTTAGGAGGGGCGGGTGGGGCAGATGATGGCCCCACTGGCTCTCTCTGGAAGGGTGTCCCATGATCCAAGGGGGATGGGGGGAGATGATGCTCAAATGTTGAGTTGAAACTGTTGGAACGGAAGCTGCCGACACTTTCCTGAAATTGGGGTGCTCGTTCTTTGTATGGTGCTGTTTTAAAGCCAGTGAGGCCTCCGCTGCCCCCACCCCCAAGGGATGCCAACTCAGAGGCACTTGAGGGGCCATTGTCAAAGGAGCCTCCTGAGGTGCTCAGATCAAACCAACCCACCCTGGAAGCCTCACGCCCATGTCCTCTATTTCCCTTCCCAGGGACTCGGATGGACTCTACAGTCTGTATTGGCTCGCCTGACATCCTCCTATTTGATGCGTTATGATAACCCAAGGTCTCTATAGGGGCCCCCTTCTCTTCAGTACTATCAGGCAAGTCTAAGCAGGAGGAGGAGACTCGAGTCTCTATGCGATAGTGCTCTTCTTGTTGCTGCTGATCGGCGGCCGTCAAGCTGAGCTGGGCAAGGTTTGACAGGCTGACACCATCATTTGAAGTGCCCTTGTTGGGGGCCTGGCCAAAATGTTTATCATCTGAGGGCTTTCGTGAGGCATTCTTAAGCATATTCTTAAACTCAATCGTCGACGTGGTGGAAATGGTAGAGGCCAGGACTTTCTCCACACCTGACGTGGGTGGGTGGCCCGTGGGGGCGGCAAGGGTATTCTGCGGAGAGAAAAGGGACCGATGTGGGACTGGGTGAGGAGAGTCTGGGTACTGCTTCTGTGGCAAAGTGAGATGCCCCGTGGTAGACTGAGACAAGCTATTGTGGTTGGAGTCAGGGGTGAAAAATGAATCATTCTTACTCGGCGATGGTGACCGGTCAGACCCCGCTTCATTCCCTCTGACGCCGAAGGCACTAAACAGCCCAGGGGGAGACGAAAGCCGGCCACAGTTCTCACTAGAGTCCAGGAGGGCCCGCACAGACGCAGGAAAGGCAGACTTTACCCCGAATTCTTGACCCCTGTGGCTATAACTGGACAGGATTGGCTGGTACTCAGTGGTATCAGAAAGCTTGCTTGATTTCAGGATAGACTTGGCTGGTTTCTTCTCTAGGTTCATCATGGCAGATGGTGGAGGCCCTGAATACTCGAAATCTCGGTAATCTTCATCTTCCTGGAAAGAAGTGTCTGGATAGAACTTCTCCTGTGAAGAGTCCATCAGAGAAGACGGTCTCTCCATTCCATCGGAAGGCTGCTTATAGGGGGAGTCACTGCCCAAGCCAAAGGGCCGAAACGTAGACACAGAACTGGAGAGCTCTCGGGGGAAGCTTTCCTCTCTCCCAGGGGGTGGTGATCTTGTACTGCTGGGTGTTGAGGAACCAGGGCTAATGATCTTGGAAAGCAGGGACATGGTATCCACACTGCTGGACGTGGGCTTGTCCATCATCTCATCCTGAGTGGGCGTCCCACTCCGTTCATCCCGTACTGGGGTTCCATCAATGTTGTCGACTGATGTGCTAGTAGGGCCACGCTGGAAGTCTGATGGATGGCTTTCTGCTGGAGCACTGGATCCCAAACTGCTCAGGATTGGGATGTTTAAGTTTAAGCCACTGAAACCAGGATTACCTTTTAAGAAGTTGTGGATCTTCATTTCCAGGCTTGGGGAGGTGGACTCTGACTCCAGCTTTGGCTTGGAGGCCTCTGAGGACTGGCACACGGCAACTTCAGTAGGTGGCGCAGCAGGGCTAGTGTTGTGGTTACCTGTGAACCCCAGAGTGTTGGAGGGGAGCTTGAAAGTAGTGCTTGGGAGCCCTGGGCTTTGGCCAATTGAGGTCTTGCTGGCTGATGTTGACGAGACTTCAGAAGTTGAGGAATTAGGAGAATAGTTGAAGCTTTTGGGAATAAAGGACTGGGTATTGGAGGGCAGGTTTCTTCCTTTTATGCTAGAGACTGTGGTGTTAGCAGGGGAAGCTGAAGTGCTCTGGGGTGTAGTTTCGCTGGATGGAACTGGGTTCCCAGTAACACTCTGAAGTAAAGATGACAGGCCTGTAGAAACAAAGATTAGAGAAATTAAGAACAACAACTCCCTACTTTCCAATGAAAACAATGTAGGCTGATCAGATATTCATTTCAGTGGGAACTAGACAGACATTAAAATATGAGATCAAAGGGATTCAGAACAAACAAGTAATGGCTAAATGTCACAGAAAACATTGGTCTGATTTATCAATATAAGGAGAGCAAATTACTGAAATATTTCTAGTAGTCATGAAACAAGGCCAACATGGCAAAAATAAAAGGCAACAGGAAGAGGGAGATTTTAGTGTCAGAATCACTCAGAGTTTAAACAAGACAAAGCAGGAAAAGAAAGGGGGCATAATTATCTGTAAAATAACACTTTAAGCCAGTATTTCTTAATGTTTGGTCTGCGGAATTGTTTCTCTAAACGCAAACAGATATTCTGCCCTACCCTTCCTTTCCAACTTCCGCAACTGTCTCTAATAAGTTAATGTACAGTTATTCTTAGGACAGAGAGAACGACATGCAAATTGCAGGGACTTATGTGACCTGTCATGTTTTTTTTAAGAAGCATATCTTGCTGGATTGGTGTAATATTTGGGGAAACAAGGCGTCGGTTGTAAAATTTTTAGTTGTAAAATGTAGCAATAATAAATATACATATATACACCACAAAGCTTATAGAATTAGACCTTTGGGGACACTGATCCTTTGACAAGAAGACACACCAATCCCCTTCTTATAGCTTGGAAAATCCAAGGATTATTGGTCTATACATGTTGACACTGAGGAGATCCAACTCTAGTTGCTGACAGACAAAACATTCTCAGAGCACCAAGAAAGGATTCTCTGGGGGCAAAGGCAGGCTGAAGTCCACCAAAGCAAACTGCTCCTGTAGAAAATTTCTTGAAAAAATATTTGACAAAGAAATAACAGAAGGTTCTTTATTTATAATCCAATCATATTTTGAAAAATTTACTCAATTTCTGATCACAAATGAAAATTTTACATACACTTCACCTGAATTAATAGCTTTCAGTTGTAAACTGAAACTGTTCCTTCATAATGATATATGAAAGAAAATAATATTTCATTTGATATTTCAATTATTGTTTCTTTAAAATTTCAATTTTTATCCTTATTTGCTAAGAGATTTAAGGTCTTGAGAATTTTAAGGCTGTTCCATCTTTGCAGCGTTTTCAAATGCCACCAACTTCTAAACAACGATGCATGGCTTTTATTATTATCCAATATTTGAAAAATCCAAATTAAAGCACTGTTTATTTTCATTGCTATCCTCCTGAAAAAAATATCCGTATTTAATTAAAAAAAATCTCCCTGGCTATACAATTTTCCTCTTCTTAATAGTGTAATTCTTAACAGCAACTGCTTTTACCAAAATCAGAAGTCTTGAAGCACTGGAAAGTGATAATATCATATGATTTTACAATGATATTCCAGCATATCTTTCAGATGTTGTGAAAGGAATTCTTCAAGAGATCATCTTCTTAACATAGATACTACTCAGACTTCTGGTAATAGGGAAAATATTACACTCTTACCACTAAGTATTACTTTACTTCAATCTTAAACCATACACTATGGTGTCTGCCCACTGAAGTCATTCTTTTGTGCTGAAAATATCACTAAGGGCTGTAGGTGAGACATTGAGAGCAAAGTTCTAAGAGATTTCCTTTATGGTCATTGAAGAAAGGTATCTATTTAAGTTGTCAGACATAGTCCTTTTAAAAGGTAAGGAAAATTCCACTTTCCATGAGGAACTCAAAGGTGGTGAACTGTCCTGTTACTCCACAAAGTTTTTTTTCTGAGAGTCCCACTTTTTATTCTGTCACAACACACCTAGTTCTGTTCAAATTTTGCCTGATTAGAAGGTCTACATGATATTGTTTTAACAATCTGCTCAAAGAAAAAGCTTCTTAAGATCTATGTATTGTATCTATGTAGGAAGTTAAAATGCAAGTGAGTTTAAGGTTTTTACTGTAATTACAGAACGATAATAGAAGAGAAACTTGAAAGGAGAAATCATCAATGCCAATCTCTCAAACTACTTATCCCTGAAATTAGCAGTGCGAGTTGCACTTCAGCATTATCATTAATTCTTTTGCTGGTGCTAGTATGTAGAGGTGTGGATTATTATTTAGTAGCATTTAGTCATGTGTAACAAAATTCTCTTATATTGTAAGACAAAGTTCACTATAATACAGTGCTCGGCGGATCCACTTATAGAAGTATAGGAAATAAGAAAATGAACAGGTACTTGTACTGTTGCTCTCTATTCCTATAAAGTGGGATCTCAGCACCACTGACATTGTGGGTTGTATACTTTGTTGTTGGGGTTCTCCTATGCACTGTAGGATTAAGCAGCATCCCTGGCTTCTACCCCTCAAATGGAGTAGCTCCCACCTCAACCCCAGCTATGACAAACAAAAATGTCTTCAGACACAGCCAAATGTCCCCTGGAGACTTCTGGTTAAGAACTACTGATGCAGAGTAAATCACTATATTGAAACTGTAATTCACTGCATAATTATACTCAGTTGGTATTTGAAGGATCTGAGAACAAAGATCAAGGTAAGCTTTATGAAAAAATGTTAGAAGCAAAAAAAAAAAAAGCAGCAGACAGTTTTAGGCATAAAACATAATTAGCAAAGCTGAATAGAGAGATTCAAACAAGAGGTAATAGGTAGGTTTTCCTGGTGGGAATCTGCCTGCAATCCAGGAGACTTGAGTTTGATCCCTGGTTTGGAAAGATCCCTGGGAGAAGGGAATGACAACCCATTCCAGTATTCATTCTTGCCTGGGAAATCCCATGGAAGGAAGAACCTAGTGGGCTACAGTCTCATGGGGTTGCAAAGAGCTGGACATGACTGAGCAACTAACACTTTCAATAGGTAGTCAGAAAACAGAAAAAGGTATGATATCTATAGAGGCCATTTGGACATTAAAAAGGAGATAATCATGTCTTCTAAGATTTCTGATAGCAGACTGATCTTTTTTTATTGTTTTTAGTTTCAGTTAACATTAAAATATGTAAAATTCAACACATACTCACCTATACTAACAGTATGGGATAAATAAGTGAAAGAATACTGGACTCCAGTCAAGAAATCCAGCTTTTAGTCTCAGCTCCTCTAAAACGACTGATGTGTGACCTTAACCTGGTCACATCACCTCAGTGAGCTTAAATTTCCTCATCCAAGGAGGGGATTAGACTAGAGCATATTTAATAAAGTCTCTTTCTTGACATTTCAAAATTCTATAAATGAACTAACTGTGTTATATATTTCATGGCTTTATATTTCTCAGAAATGGTATCCAGGATTAAGCCAGAGACAAACATTCACAGTTCAAACCCCTCTGGCACATGTCAGTTTACCTTGCAGTGCAGGGGCTGACTGTGTCTGGGTTTTGGAAAGAGCAGACAAAATGCTCTCTGGGGTGATCTCCACCTTCGAGAGGATGTTTGCCAGAGGGTTGTGAGAGGCTGCTGTGGCAGGTGCAGGTGTTTTCAGGCCACTGGTGAGGTTGCTCGGGCTTGTAGGAGTTCCTGGAGAAGGTCTTGATGCAGGACTGACCCCTGGTGGCAGAAAGATCAACTCAAGAATACGCAATTCAAAATGACCTTTAAATGCACGACACTTTCCAGTCACTGAATTGAGTCTGAGATGTCTCATAGGAATTCTTCTGTGCATGATCCACTAGTTGTCCATTGCATATACAAATAAAAAATCTGAAAATTAAGACTTGCTCCTGTCTACTTGGAACACCATTAAATTAGACAAACATCAAGTTTTTTTCATATGTGTTTACTAGCTTTCAGAGCCCCAGAAGAAAGAGATTAGAGAACCTATTTCTTTTTTCTCTACCAAATGACACCTACACATCAGACTTCTGTAAGTGCTCAATAAATATTGATGGTTAATTATGATCAGACTTGGTCATTGAATAATTCTATGAGATAAGTAAGTTATTTCCTTTTACATGGACTTTTAATACAAGCAATCTTTACATTTTTAGATTTTGAAACACTGGGTTAATTTTTCACAGGAAAAAAGGTATATAAAGAAAAAGTCATTTTTATTTTTTAATATAAACAGGTATTTAATAAAGAAAAAATTACCAATAAACAAATGAAAGAAAATTTTACATCTTTAATGAAAGGAATGCAGATTCCAACAATTTTTTTCTAAGAATTTGACAAAGTATAAAACAAAACTAAATTGTGTTGGAAAGACTGAGAAACAATGGGAACTTTCATATAGTTGGTACACAAAATAGTACATATTTTGGAGATTGTTTTAGTCATAAATAAATAAAAAACTTACATGCTGATTTTTTTGAGTCTTTATCTTTTAGAAATAAATATTTAATTATTTATGAAGAAATGAAATAATTGGGCTTTTCTTCAAAAAATAATCAGGACTGGAGAGGACACAGCAGAAACAAGACTGGCCATGTGTTTATACTGTTGAAGATGAGTGATAAGCATATACAAGGGCTCTACTTTGTAAATTTTCATTAAGATTTCCATTAAAAAAAAAAAAGCCCTATTTAAAGTTCCTTTTAAGAAGGGTTGTGCACACATTTTTAGCATCAAGGTTGTTCATTAAGTATTCTTTACAATAGTGAAAAACTGCAAACATACTAGATGGTCTAATAATAAATAATATAAACTACTGAATGCCGTATAGCTACCAGATGATGTAGATGAATATTTAATGACTTACAAAAATGTTCATGATACGGAGTTAAATTTTTAGTAGCTGATTTCAAAACAGTACAATTGTCCCTCAGTATCAATGGGCGGCTGGTTTCAGGACCCCTGAATATACCAGAATCTGTGGATGCTCAAGTCCCTTATAAAATGGCAAATAGTATTTGCATGTAACCTATGCGCATCCTTCTATATACAGTACCTATGTGTGTACATACTTACATGCCACACGGCTTGCTGGATCTCAGTTCCCTGATTAGGGACTGAACCTGAGCCATGAAGGTGAAGGTGCCTAGCCCTAAGCACTGGACTGCCAGAGAACTCCTCATTCTTCCATATAACTTACATCATCTCTAGATTTAGTTATAATACACATTACAATATAAATGCTATGTAAGTAATTGCCAGGGCAAGGCAAGTTCATGTTTTGTTTTTTTGCAACTTTCTGAAAAAAAAATTCCCCCCAAATATTTTCAATCCATGGTTGGTTGAATCCATGGATGTGGAACCTGAGCTGCAGAACTCATGAATATGGAGAACCAACTGTATATGTGATACCCTTCAACTATTTCCCCTCCCAATGCTTCAATTATTGACAGAAAAATTAACGCAAATATTTCACTTTCCCACACATACATACTTGAAAGGTTAATAAACAGCAGTGAGTTCCTTTGGGGTGGCAGGCTATGAAGATTTATTCTTTTAATTTATTTTCTAATTTTTCTATAGTGACCATGTATTTTTTTTTTTTTTGGGTATTTTTATTTTATAATTAAAAAGTTACTTTTAATTAGAAAACAAAAACAAAACTCAGATTGATGGTTCAATTAGAAAGATAGAAATAGGCTTTTTATTTTCTTTACTAGGCCTACTTACCAGTATTTTTCATGACTGATGTCAGGCTGCTAAGGATGGAACTGATCTTTGCCAGGTCCACATTAGCTAGGTTTGGCAAAGCCAATGCTGGAGTAGGGGAGAGAAGAGAAGTATTCACAGGCTTTGGAAGAGGTGGGGTTGCTGCCATGGTCACAGGTGCTGGAGTACACGAAGAGGCTTTTGAGATACTTTCTGTTGGCTTTGTGGGTACAGCAGTGGATACAGTTGACTTCTCCACAGGTTTTTCCTTTCTGTCCTCTACTGTTTTAAAAAAAGAAAAGAGATGATATTGCATCCAACTGCTTTCCAGACTCTGCTTCCAATGCAGAATCACATGTCCTGATATTTCCTAAAATGTACTATGATTTATTAGAGAAAACTCATTCATGATTTTTTTTTAAAGTCATACTCTTAATAATTCATGAAACTGCTCACCGTTAGTATCTGCTTAAACTGAATTTTCCAAATGCATGTTTTTATTTATTTATTTATTTGGCTGTGTTGGGTCTTAGTTGTGACATGTGGACTTATGTCCTGAGACATGTGGGATCTTACTTCCCTGACCAGGAATCGAGCATACATCCCCTGAATGGCAAGGCAAATTCTTAACTACTGGACCACTAGCGAAGTCCCTCTATAGTATCTTTTCTTTTACTTTTTAATGATTTCTTCCATGTTAGTATCTGTGTACTGAATTTGTACATTTCTGGAAGCATGTTATTATTTGGTGCACATTTGTGTTTTTTCAGCAATATTTATGTCATAAACTGTCCTGTCTTTTTTCTGCCATTAACCTGGGAGCTTCTTAAGAGACAGAAACTCTGTACATACGTTAGTATACTTTCCTTTGGCCTCCCGAAATTGGTCTACTGGGGGTAAAATCAGACACTAACGCAATGTTATACTTCCTGCAATAAGATTCCCTTAATACTTTAAAAGCAATGTACTATATGGCTAGTGCATCAAATTCAACCTAAGTCAAACTGCCGAATAAAAATAATTGTAAAAGCTGAGGATGCCAGAGAAACAATTCACCCATGCAGGTTAACTGTGTTAATTGTGAAAGTGTGGTTAACAAAATGAGGCTTTGGAATCTTGAAGATCAAGAGTGACAGAGAATAAGGAATTTCAGCATAAGTGGCCCTCCCTCTAGCGCAGTGCTTGTTCAACAGAAATACAATTCAAGACACATATATAAGTATAAATTTTCTAGTAACCATAGCAAAAATAATAATAATAAACACAGGTAAAATTAATTTTAATAATATATTTTATTTACCCCAATACACTCCAAGTATTTTCAGTTTAATAAGTTATACATATAAACAATTATTAATTAGATATTTTCACTCTTTTTTATGGCACTAAGTTTCTAGAGTTCAGTGTGTATTTTGTTTCTGCCACACTATGTGGCTTTTTGGACCTTGGGCCCCCGGTAGCAGAAGCGCAGATTCCTAACCACCGCACCACCGGAGAATTCTCTGAACAGCACAGATTCTTCATCTACATGGCATACCAAATCCTGAACCACTGCTCTAGAGACAATACTACTACCTTGGTGCTCTAATTTTGTAAGGATTGAACTACCTTTCTAATACCTGCTGGTGACAGATTTATTGGTGGCGAAAGCAAAACAGATAAGGAGCAAGTGGTCTACTAATCACACAGGACATACCAATGATTTTTGACCCATCGTCTTCCACATCTGAGAGGTCCATGTCTTCCACGTCACGATTATCTGTCGCAGGCTCAGGTGTGGCAGATTTCTCACTCTCTGCGTTTGGTGACTGGGATTCCTCACCTCCCATTCCTTGGAAAGGGGACTCAGAGCCAGTTGGGGAGGGAGCATCCACACTTGGGGAAGGGACTGGTGATTCCTCAGGATCAGGAAGGGTTGACTTCAATTGATCCAGCTTTTTCTTTAAATTGTTCACTCGATTAGCAAAGGTTTTATATGCCTAAAAGAGAAAAAAAGAGTTTACTCCTCTGAGAAGTAACCAAGAAGCTACCATTCTGACTTGACCAGATTTCTTCATTATTATTAACTGTATCACTGGTATAAAACAAGAACATATCATCTGTCAAGCATGGAACAGTTTCCAATCTCTGCTTCTTCTACTTCCTAAGTCATTATTACCATCCACAGTTAACCAAGGCAGAAACTTACAAGTTATCTGTAATTCACCTTGCTCTCTTCTATCCCTCCAGGCAACCAATATTTATCAAGAGCCTAAATGTGCTGGCCAACCTTCTAGGTACTGGAGATACAACAATGACCAAGAAGACAAAAATTATATCCATAAATAAAGCAGTTTGAGAGGTTAAACACTACTGACTAGAAAGTTCCCATATATCTTACACCCAATTTCCCCCCTTTTTTTGGCCATATGCACAGCATGTGGGATCCTAGTTCTCTGACCAAGGATTGAACCCACACCCTCTGAGTGGAAACACAGATTCCAAACTGTTGGACCACCAGGCAAGTTCCCAATTTTCCCTATTATTGACACCTTAGTATCATACATTTGTTACAATTAATAAATGAATTTTGATCATTATTAACTAAAGTTCATACTTTATGACTATTTCTTCAGTTTTTATCTAATGTTCTTTTTCTATTCCAGGATCCTGCAATTTAGCAGTCATATCTCCTAGGTTTCTCTTGTTTGTGATAGTTTGCTAGACGTTCCTTTCCATGTTTTTGATGAACCTGACAGTTTTGAAGAATACTGGTCAGGTATTTTGTAGATGGTCTCTTAACTGAGCTTTGTCTAATGTTCTTCTCATGATTCGACTGGGATTATCGGTTGTGGGCAGGAAGACCATAGAGGTAAAGTGTAACCGTCATCACATCACTTCAAAGGTACATGCCATCAATATGGTATTGCTGTTGTTAACCTTGATCACCTGGCTTAAATCCTACTAGTCATCTGATTATCTCAACTGCCAATGTCTTGAAGCTCTGTGTCTTTTTCTTTTGGTTAAGGGTCTTGGACTATCAGATCATGGAATTATTTCAGTTGGTTGAGCAAGGAGCATTATTTTTAAAATGGGATGGGGGACTACCCTGGCAGTACAGTGGTTAAGAATTCATGCTTCAAATGCAGGGGGCACAAGTTCAATCCCTGGTTGGGGAAGTAAGATTCCACGTGCCATGTGGTGGGGCAAAACAAACAAACAAACAAAAAAACGGGTGTTAGGGGGTAGAAAATAAAATACTACACTATAATTGAGCTTTTGCTTCTGGATATAATTGAGTAGTTTGTAGCAAAGCAACACTCCCATCAAGAACAACCAGAAAAGCCAGATATATACATATACTTATCTATGCACTTTCACAAGCACACAAATACACACACGCATTTGAACGTACTGTAGAGAGCCAAGGCAACCAAAACCCAGGTGGCAATTCTCCAGCAGGGGGAAACCATGAGTAAAGTCAAGCTGACAATCTGCAGCTGTCTTTCTCTTAGAGTCCTGCTGATATGGGGGAGCTAAGCCTTAGAAAGTGTCACTCCGAAAAAAGGTGATGGAATTCCAGTTGAGCTATTTCAAATCCTGAAAGATGATGCTGTGAAAGTGCTGCACTCAACAGGCCAGCAAATGTGGAAAACTCAGCAGTGGCTACAGGAATGGAAAAGGTAAGTTTTCATTCCAATCCCAAAGAAAGGCAATGCCAAAGAATGCTCAAACTACTGCACAATTGCACTCATCTCACATGCTAGTAAAGTAATGCTCAAAATTCTCCAGGCCAGGCTTCAGCAATACGTGAACCATGAACTTCCTCATGTTCAAGCTGGTTTTAGAAAAGGCAGAGGAACCAGAGATCAAATTGCCAACATCCGCTGGATCATGGAAAAAGCAAGAGAGTTCCAGAAAAACATCTATTTCTGCTTTATTGACTATACCAAAGCCTTTGACTGTGTGGATCATAATAAACTGTGGAAAATTCTTCAAGAGATGGGAATACCAGACCACCTGACCTGCCTCTTGAGAAATCTGTATGCAGGTCAGGAAGCAACAGTTAGAACTGGACATGGAACAACAGACTGGTACCAAATAGGAAAAGGAGTACGTCAAAGCTGTATGTTGTCACCCTGCCTATTTAACTTATATGCAGAGTACATCATGAGAAATGCTGGACTGGAAGAAGCACAAGCTGGAATCAAGATTGCCAGGAGAAATATCAATAACCTCAGATACTCAGATGACACCACCCTTATGGCAGAAAGTGAAGAGGAACTAAAAAGCCTCTTGATGAAAGTGAAAGAGGAGAGTGAAAAAGTTGGCTTAAAGCTCAACATTCAGAAAACGAAGATCATGGCATCCAGTCCCATCACTTCATGGGAAATAGATGGGGAAACAGTGGAAACAGTGTCAGACTTTATTTTTGGGGGCTCCAAAATCACTGCAGATGGTGACTGCAGCCATGAAATTAAAAGACACTTACTCCTTGGAAGAAAAGTTATGACCAACCTAGATAGCATATTGAAAAGCAGAGACATTACTTTGCCGACTAAGGTCCGTCTAGTCAAGGCTATGGTTTTTCCTGTGGTCATGTATGGATGTGCGAGTTGGGCTGTGAAGAAGGCTGAGCGCCAAAGAATTGATGCTTTTGAACTGTGGTGTTGGAGAAGACTCTTGAGAGTCCCTTGGACTGCAAGGAGATCCAACCAGTCCATTCTGAAGGAGATCAACCCTGGGATTTCTTTGGAAGGAATGATGCTAAAGCTGAAACTCCAGTACTTTGGCCACCTCATGTGAAGAGTTGACTCATTGGAAAAGACTTTGATGCTGGGAGGGATTGGGGGCAGGAGAAGGGGATGACAGAGGATGAGATGGCTGGATGGCATCACGGACTCAATGGACGTGAGTGCCTGAATGAACTCTGGGAGTTGGTGATGGACAGGGAGGCCTGGCATGCTGCGATTCATGGGGTCGCAAAGAGTCGGACACGACTGAGCGACTGAAATGAACTGAACCGAAGCAAAAATCTGAGAATTCAGGCAAAAGGAAAAGACAGAGGGTTATTACTAAATAATATAAAGAAAAATGCAGAACTTTTTTTTTTAAATGTCAGTAGTGGAACGATCCACCCTTTTTACTAGCAAAGGGTGAACAGAAAGCTACTGTTTTTCTCTAGGACATTTACAAAGAGTTATCTTCACCTTCAGAAGAAACTGAATAGAAGTAAATGTCCATAGAAAAATGCAGAACTTTTAACAGTCTTGCTGGCCTATAGAAACATTAAAAAAAGTTAGAAAGGCCAAAATTCTGATGAAAGAGAAAGGACAGAACTGGCTTAACAATATGCTACTGTTTTTCCTTCAAGATATTTGCTGATAGATAACCAGCAAGGAGCTACTGTATAGTACACGGGAACTCTACTTAATATTCTGTAATAACCTATATGGGAAAAAATCTGAAAGAGAACAAATACATGTATATATGTAACTGAATCACTATGCTATACACCTGAAACTAACAAAACATTGTACATCAACTATACTTGAATTTTTAAAAAAACACATTATTTGCTGAATTAAGCAGAAAATTTCTGAAAAGTAAAGTGGAGTTAAACACAGTCTCGTGGTACAGAAGAGACAAGGATTAGAGTTCAAATCACACAATGAAGGAAGGGGCCTAGTGATCGGCCCAGGCTCTTGGTGGGAAAAATCTGTGATCCAGAAGCTGGATGAACAAGAGAAAATCAAAGGCTTCCCCAAACTGCAACTCGGCCTGAAGCGTGATTATTCAGCCAAGTAATTAATCATACTTGATTAATATGATTACCTCTCACAATATTGCCTAGCAAAAGAAAGGGTGAATCCTTTCTAAAGGAAAACAAATCACCGACACTCTACAGAAATATATTTATATACAATGCTCAGTATTCAATAAAAAATCAGCAAGCATGCCAAGAGATAGGACCAAATGACCTAAAAGAAAAAACAGACACTATGAACATACTCAAAACAAGTATATTCAATATTGGAATCATCTGACAAAATCCAAATAGCTATCATTTATATGTTCAAGAAGATACAGAAACATATCATCTTGTACAATTCAGTCCAAAATTCATCAGAGCAAGAGCTTAAGGGTGCCTAAGTTAGGTAACAGAGCCAAATGGAGTAAGGAAAATGACTGCATGGGAGGAAGGCACCGCATGGGAAGCTGAAGCCTAACCAAGATAAAAAGAGAGCCTACAGGGCTTCCCTGGTGGTTCAGTCGCAGGATACACAGGTTCAGGATCTATGCCGCAGAGCAACTAAGCCCTGAGCACACGAGCTGCAACTATTCAGCCCACACGCCCCAGTGCCCATGCTCTGCAGAAGAAGCCACAGCCACGAGCAGTTGTGCACAGCAACCGAGAGGAGCCCTGCTTGTTGCAACTGGAGAAAAGCCCGCACAGCAACAAATGTCCAGCACAGCCTAAAATAAACAAACTTTTTTTTTTAAAGAAAGCCTACAGAGGTGATGGGAGGGATGGAAGTGCTGGAAAATTGGTTATACACATGGGCAATGATCAATTAAGCAATTATGTTGAAGATAAGGGGAGCAAGATTTTGCATTTTTAGAAAAAGCAATTACTAATGTGGAAAGGAAGAAAACTAGAATGAACCTTGTAGCATTGGATAGGGACTGGAGACAACAGTGTGAACACATGGTTTCTAACATGCATCGACAGATACAGAAATATATACAGATGTGAATGTGTGTATATAGGTTAAATATGTATGCATGTACTTCCTAGCTCTGTACACTGATATGGTCTGGCAGCAGTGATATCCCAATAGGAATAAATACACCTAGTATTCAGATCTGTTTCAAAATATGGTTTTTTACTAAAAGGAACCAAGACTCCTTGGAGAAATGACTGATTCCAAGGCTGGACAGAAAAGTGCAATATGAACTTGGAATACCTTGCTCCAAAAGTAAGGCAACACAGAAAACAATGGGGACATGTTAAAAGAACACAGAAAGAAGCTTGAAAGGAGCTCCCGCTGGCCACGTGGAATAATTTGAGCATCAAAATAATTATTTTGTAATGAATTAGTAGTTAGCAATGAATGTAGTTAGTAGCTTTCCTGGTGGCTCAGATCCTAAAGAATCTGCCAGCAATGCAGAAAACCTGGATTTGATCCCTCGGTCAGGAAGATCCCCCAGAGAAGGGAACGGCAATTCGCCTCTGTATTCTTGCCTGGAGAATTCCATGGACAGAGGAGCCTGGCAGGCTACAATTCATGGGGTTGAAAAGAGTTGGACATGAATGAGTGACTAACACTTTCACTTCTACATTCTGGAGGCTAGAAGTCCAAAATCAAGGTACAAGTAGGGCTATGATCCCTCAAACTGGGCAGAATTCTTCCTTGCCTTTTCCTAGCTTCTGGTGGTAGCCATCAACCCTTAGCATTCCTTGGTTTGTCAGATGCATCACTACAACATCTTGGTGGTCACACGACATTCTTCCTGTGCATCCAAATCTCCCTCTTCTTATAAGGACTCCAGTGACACTGGATTGAGGCTTATTCTAATGACCTCCCCTTAACTTGATCACATCCATAAAGTCCCTATTTCCAAGCGAGGTCATTTTCATGTGTACTAAGGATTGGGGCTTCATCATTATCTTTGTGGGGGTACAGAATTCAATCCACAGGAATCAACAAGTGAAAACTTTTCAGTGGACAAGCTGAGAAGATGCCACTTTAATAAGATATCAAAGGGAATGTTACAGGTAGTAAAACAAATCAAACTTGTGTGCTAACTGAAAGGATGAAATGAGAAGAACACAATCACTTCTATGATATTCTTACTAAAGACAGATAACCTCTATTTGATCGCAAAGAAATATCATATAAATCCAAATTAGGAGACACTGGACAAACTATTTGATTTGTAATCTTCATAATAGTACATCCATGTATTAAATTTCTTATGGTTATGAAAGAGAAAACTACCTTGGAGGAAAACACATATGAAAATATTTGGGGGTAATGGGGTATCTGCAACTTATTTTCAAATGATTCCCCCCGAAAAGGTCTTCATAATGTACTTAAGATTTAAGTTTGAGAGTTTTACAAAATACAGACTGAAAAAAAATGAGAGAAAAAAATTAAAACAGATTAACAGAATTTCACCATAAAAACAGAATCCTTTCTAGAAAAAAAAAAGGCAATTCTAAAACTGAAAAATAAGCCAACTAAATTAATCAATGGGTTAAATAACAGGTAAAATTCAGCGGAAGAAAGAATTCATGCATTAGAAGACTGGTCAGTAGAAAATATCTAGAAGAGAAGCACTGAAGGGAAAGAATGGAAAATACAGAAAGGAACAGAAAGACATTTGGAACACTGATGAGATCTGATATACAAATTAACAGAGTTCCAGGAAGAGAGACGATATAATGTAATAGAAACTGTATTTAACAAGAAAACATCCCCAAATTTATGAAAAACATTAAGGCACTTGTTAAGGGTTGAATTATATCCCCTCATAATCATATACTGACGTCCTAACCCTATACCTCAGACTGGGACCTTATTTGGAGCTAAGAGTTTTTAAAGGTAATCAAGTTAAAAGGAAGTCATCAGGATGGGCCTTAGAGCAGTATGACAGGTAGTCTTAATTAAAAGTGATAATTTAGAAACAGAAGGCCACGTGGAGAGACATAAGGAGGAAACAACCATCTGCAAGTTAAACAGAGAAGCCAGAACAGAACCTTCCCTCACAGCCCTCAGAAAGAATTAACACTGTTAATAACACCTTGATTTGGGGCTTACAGTCTCCAGAAGTATAAGAAAATAAATTAATGTAGGTTTGAGCTATCCACTCTGAGATACTTTGTTACAGCAGTCCTAGTAATACACCACTGATTCAAAGTTCTGCAAACCCTAAACCAGATGAATGACGACCACACCTAGGCAGATCACTGTTTACAGAAAACCAAAGATAAAGAGAAAATATTAACAGCAACTAAATGCATCACAATAAAAAAAGTTTAATAAACACTAAATAAATGTTGATGACATGAAACAATGTAAAATCTGTGCATATAATTAAAATATAACAATAAAAACATAAATCTGGATGGTGGATATAGCTCCTTTGATGGTATCTCCAAGGAAACTATGAAGTTAAAGATCTGAGCAGAGATTTCAGCAGTGCCCAGTGCCAGGCAGAGTCAAGAGTTTATGCAATAAGTTAGAGAGGCTTAGTAAACACCTTCACTTCTTATTAAAATGCCCCAAAGGCCATGGATTAGGAGTAAGGACCATGTTCTAAGACTAAGGACTATGTCCAAACAAACCCACCCTAATAAAGCCTAAAACCAAAGCCTTTACATCATAGTAAGCCACAGATAATTTAACTCATTGCCAGGAAAAAAAAATTTGTTAAAGGAAAATGACACAATTCAGAGTTTCCACAAGTATCACTCAAAATGTCTCCTATAAAATAAATTCTTAGACATGCAAAGAGACAATATATAGATTAAAGTATACACGCACACACAAATCATAAAACAACAGTCAATAGTATACCTAGAGATGACCCAGATACTATAAGATATAAGGTTTTTAAGACAGTAATTACAAATACATTGAAAAACTTTTAGGAAAAGATGAAGAACAGATGACTAGATTAGAAATCTCAACAAAGAAAAGCAACTCTAAGAAAGAACCAAATGAAAATTCTAGAACTGAAAGATACAGCAGACTTCACTCCGTGGAATAAAGAATATTTGAAGACAAGTGCTTCCCTGGTGGCTCAGTGGTAAAGAATCCACTTGCCAATGCAGCAGACGTGGGTTCAGCTCCTGGGTTGGGAAGATCCCCTGGAGAAGGAAATGGTAACCCACTCTAGTAATCTTGCCGGGGAAATCCCATGGACAGAGGAGCCTAGCAGGCCACAGTCCATGGGATCTCAAAGAGTTGGCCACAACCTGGCAACTAAATAAGAACAAATATTAAGTACCCAAAAACTAGTCCAGTGAGAAAAAGGAATGAAAGAGCAGAAACCTAAGAACACATGGGATATATAACTGGAGTCCCAGAAGGAAGAGGAATGAAAAAGAAGAAATATTTTAGAAGATAATAGTTGAACAGGCTCTAAAATTGATTAACAGTATCAAACCACAGATCCAAAAAGCTCAATGAACCCTCTTCATCCCTCTGCAGCAGGATAACTACAAAGAAGAAATCTAGGCACAGCTGACTTCTCATTACAACAAGGGAAGACAGGTAAAGGAACATTTTTTGGTAATGAAAGAAAAAAAAATGCCAATTTTTTTCTCAAAAATGTAAAATAGAGACATTTTTTAAAAATTAAAAACTCAGAAGTTCATCACCAACAGTTTTGCATTATAAGAAATGTTAGACTTTAGGCTGAAGGAAAATGATCTTAGATGGAAATATGGATTCGCAAAAAGGAATGAAAAATAACAGAAATGGTAAATACAGAGGACTCTTTTCCCCTTAATTTCTTTAAAAGTATACTGACTGTTTAAGAAAAATAATAAAAATTATATAAAATATACGTAAGTAAAACAGTTAACAATGGCATAAAGATCTCAGGGAAGGAAATCTTACTATTGTTTCCTGCTAGTCCTGCAGGGGACATGGGTTCGACCCCTGATGCAGGAAGCTTCCACATGCCATGGGGCAACTAAGCCTGTGTATCACAACTACTGAGACCGTGGCTCTAGAGCCCATGCTCTGCAACGAGAAGCCACTGCAATGGGAAGCCTGCACACTGCACACTGCAACAAAGAGCAGCCCTGTCTCACCGAAACTAGAGAAAGCCCATGTGCAGCAACAAAGACCAAGCACAGTAAAAAAAAAAGTCTAAATAAATATTCATCTTAAAAATAAGTACAGGAAATGAAATAATATAAAAGAAAATCTCCCAGTGTATTGCATATAACAACAGCAAGTTTTATTTTGTGAAATTTTAACTGTATGTGTGCATACACATGCCGTAGCTCTCAGTTTCCATGTAAAATCTTTCTTTCTGTGGTCAAAATCTTTTTGAAAATATCGTTTAAAGGTTTAAGTGTTTCCATATAAGTCAACCCAGATTATTTAAATAATCTACTCACTTGTCTCCCTGGCTCTGCGGCTGCTAAGTCGCTTCAGTCGTGTCCGACCCTGTGCGACCCCACAGATGGCAGCCCACCAGGCTCCCCCGTCCCTGGGATTCTCCATGCAAGAACACTGGAGTGGGTTGCCATTTCCTTCTCCAATGCATGAAAGCGAAAAGTGAAAGTGAAGTTGCTCAGTTGTTTCCAACTCTTCGCGACCCCATGGACTGCAGTTTACCAGACTACTCTGCCCATCTGATTCTCCAGGCAAGAACACTGGAGTGGGTTGCCATTTCCTTCTCCAATGCATAAAAGTTAACAGTAAAGTCACTCAGTGTGTTCGACTCTTAGCGATCCCATGGACTGCAGCCTACCAGGCTCCTCCGTCCATGGGATTTTCCAGGCAAGAGTACTGGAGTGGGGTGCCATTGCCTTCTCCCTCCCTGGCTCTTAATAGTCTCCTATTCTCCATTCTGCTATCTTGATTCTAAAATGCAAACCTGATCACATCACTAGCAAAATTAAAATGCTACAACTGTTTGCCACTGCTTTCACGGTAAAATTCAAAGACCTTAGAATAAACATACACCTTTCAGGACCATGTTCTTGACTCCGTCTCCAGTTTTATTTATCACTTCCTCATAAATGCTCACCTATAAGAAACGACTTTCAGGCCCACCAATTTTGCCATGCTCACTTTTATTCCCACGCTCGAGAATGAAAATAAGAGCTTTCATTTAGCTAATTACTGCAACTTCAGAGTGTAGCTCCTTTTGGGAAAAATTTTCTCCATATTCCCGATCCCCACTCCCAAATTAGCTCAAGTACCTATTCAATCTGTTCTCCTACCACCCTATAGTTACCTTTACTACAGTTTTTATTATACAGAATTGCAATTGCGTGTGCTCAATGAAGGGCTTCTTTGCTGGCTCAGTGGTAAAGAATCTGTCTGCAATGCAGGAGCCACTGGGTCGGGAAGATCCCTTGGAGAAGGAAATGGCAATCCACTCCGGTATGCTTGCCTGGGAAATCCCATGGGCAGAAGAGCCAGGCAGGCTGCAGTCCACGGGGATGCAAAAAGTTGGACATGATTTAGCAAAGAGTTGGAATGACTGTTAGCTGAATAAACTTCTCCCAGCCATTTGCTGTGGATCCTCCAAAGCACACTAAATCATTTTATATAATTTCATAAATAAGTGGTGATGGTTCACTACTCAAAAATCATAAAATGGCCTTTTGAGTCAAAATGGTAAACTGACCACTCCCATTTAGTGTCTCTTCCTCCTGGAACACCTATAAACGACTAGTAACGCAACACAGAAGTATAAACCACCAGCACACCTGAGAAAAAGGTTTCTATAAGTTTTTAGAAAACAGAACGAGTTGTAAGAGTAAGAAGTGATGAGGCGTAAGAAGTGAGGGCGGAGAAAAATGAGGTTAGGAATATGCAGAAAGGAAGTTACACCTGGGAAAGATTCTGTCTTGCAGAATCCCTGAGAAGTTTTGATCCAAGAAATGATGAGTATAAAAAAGTAGAATGAATACAGGGGTTGAAATTAGAAATTAAAAGTGTGAATACCAAACATTCAATACCAACTCCTCTGCAATCCTGATGTGGCAGGTAAGGCACTATGCCCCAGGCAAAAAAATATGAGTTCTTCTCTAAAGAGTTACAGTATCCTGGCAAAAAGATTCCAGCCTTCTGACATTTAGACTCCTTCCACCCTAACAGCCAGCTCCTTATCTACAGACTTTACTATACTTGGGATAAATTCAGATAATTCCTATCTATGTACAGAGAGCTTTCCCAATCAATTTTTTCATACCTCATTCTTAAATATGAATAGACAAAAGAGACATTATCTGATTTTTAAGAAAGTCAGAATCATGAAGGAGAAAAATCAAGTTAACTAGAGGAAGGAAAAAGACTCTAGATCTTCCAGAAAGCAGAACAAAAAGATCAAGGTTGATGAAACATGAAAAACGTAGAACACCTAGGGGAGCAATCTAGGAGGTCTAACATTTGATTAGTCAATTTTCAAGAAAAAGGAGATACAGAAATTATCTCAGAACTAAAGAATAACAGTCTTCAGGCTGAAAAAGCCCTCCAACTAACCCATGATGAATGCAAAACAAAACCTCACCTGTAAATATATCATTGCAAAATGTCAGAACATCACAAAAAATATCCCTAAATGCTTCCACAGAGAAAAAAGATTCACCTACAAAGACCTTGCAAAGATTTCATATCAACAACATTAATGACAATGGACTAATGCTTTTTAAGCTGTGAGGGAAAATGATTTTCAACCAGCCAACCTATCAGAGCAAATGTAAAAACAGAATAAAGATATTTTCAAATAGAGAGACCCAGATAAGTCATCCTTCACAAACTCTTCTTTGGGGAAATTAATGGAGGATATACTCCAGCAAAACAGGAGAGAAAACCAAGAAAAGAAGACATGGAAATTGGCAAATAGAGGCCTCAGCTCAGAAAAGCAGAAAAGAACAGTCCTAGGATGAGATCTAGAGACCTAACACAGAACAGAATACAAGGTCTGACAGGAAGGTCTCTGGGGGAAAACATGGATTTGGAATATTTGATGGGATACAGAATCTAGAGACAAAAAAAAAAAAAGAAAAAAAAAAGCTAAAGGCAAACAATGCAAGAAAAACAGAAATTCTAGGAAAAAAATAAAAACTCTCTACTATAACCAGAGTTACTATAAGACCTTGTAGTGAACAATGTTCACACAGTTATGGTGAATGTTTTGCTTAGTAATTTTCAGCCTTTAAAGCAAAGAAGACTTAATTATAATTATAGGGTGGAATGTAAGTATTATCAACCCAGAAAATGTAAAAGTATAGTTTAGTGATGCTGAGAAACTGAAGGGACAAAAGAAAATAATGGGAAAGAATAGGAATGTTATTATTTTCATTTTACAAAGTGGGGAACCTAGAGTAAGTACTCAAAAAAATAGAAAATTTAGTATTTCAAATTACAGGATAATCCACAGATTTTAAAGTTATAATGATACTGGGAGAAGAGGGTAGGGAGGTGACTATAAGCTAAATCTTCATTTGTCAGACGAAGAAGTTAACAGATATTGCCTTTTTTCTTTTATTTTTGGTCACACCCCATAGCAGGTGGGATCTTAGTTCCCCAAACCAGGGATCAAACCCATGTCCGCTGCAATGGAAGAATGGCATCTTAACCACTGGACTGCTAAAGTCCCAGTGAATATTTCTTATACAGTATAAATCAAGAAAGAATAATATGAGTACGTTATTCAGAAACATAGAGGTAAATACCAGAAAAAACAGCTAAGTGAGTTAAAAGAAACGGCATCTAAGAAGTGGGATTCATTGGATATAAAGAATTATATACTGGGAATTCCCTGCGGGTCCGGTGGTTAGGACTCAAGAGTTTTCACTCCCAAGGGCACGGGTTCAATACCTGGATGAGGAACTAAGATTCCAAAAGCTCCACAGTGTGGCCAAAAAAATAATACTAATTAAAGAACTATATACTTTAATAACCATGTGTGCATGCATGCTCAGTTGTGTCTGACTCCATGACCCCATGGACTGTATGTAGCCCACAGGCTCCACTGGTCTATTTTCCAGGCAAGAACACTAAAGTTGGTTGTCATTTCCTCCTCCAGGGCATCTTCTTGACCCAGAGATTGAACCCATGTCTCCTGCATTGGCAGGTAAATTCTTTACCACAGTGCCACCTGGAAAGCCCCTCTATAACCATATATAGTGATTAAAACTAAAAAAAAAAAGTACAAAACAGTTTCTTTCAGGAGCCACTACAGACCAATGTCCAAATGTCAATTCCTCTTCCAGCTGAGGTGGGGAAAAAGAGGGTCCTTAACTGAGTTGATGAAATTCAGTAACAACATTTCCATGTAGCTTTCCGGGTTAAAAAAAAATAAGTATACATATTGCTGCCCAATTTTATATCCTGTAATAGTAACTTGGCACACAGCCACCAAAAAACTGAGACATAAGGCTTTAGCAAAGCTTAATGGTCTTTAGCATCAGAAAGACCTAGGTATTTTGTTTTTTAAGATTTATTTATTTGGTTGCATCAGGTCTTAGTTGCAGCATGTGGGAATCTTCAGTTGCGATATGGAATTCTTATTTGTAGCATGTGGGATCTAGTTCCCTGACCAGGGATCAAACCCAGACCCCCTGCATGGGGAGCACAGAGTCTCAACCACTGTACCACCAAGGAAGTCCTCAGAAAGACCTCAGTCTTAATTCAGATGCCTTCACTTGCTAGCTATATTACAATCTTGTACAAGGTTACTAAGTAACTTCTTCATCTGTGAACTAGTGATAATAATGCTTATCCCTATAGAGTTACGTAACACCTATAAACAGTCACAGATATACAGACAGCAACTGATGTAAGACAGTACTAATCATTACTTACATTGGCCACCACTTTTACTTCTTTGTACTGTGCTTCATAGAAAATTCCAGCATTTTCCAGTGCTTCTGTTAACGAGGGCCCATTTTTCACCTGCTTATCCAGTCCATTCACAAATTCCTCCAGCTTGGCACTTGCCTCTTCAAATTCTTTGGAGAATTTCTTCCCACCTGTCTTATCTAAAATAACAAGAGGAAGTATTCTATAATATTCTTAGTCTCATAGTTACAGAAGTAGCTTCCCTAAACCACACAAAAAAATCAGATTATTTAAACATTTCATGTGATACTGCTAGATTGAAGTAAGAGTGCATCATGAAGGCACCTGTAATTAAGATAAAGAAAGTTCAACTAAATGAAGTTTGCTGATTGCTTTAATTCACAAATCTGATGTCACACTGCTACTTAGGAATAATGGAATGAGGCTCAATTCTATACAGTTACACACCATTAAGTTTTTTTTTTATATATACCATTAACTTTTACACTATTATAATAAGATGTATCCCTTTTTGGAAGAAACAGAGGCTCAAAAAAGTAAAGATAAAGTGACCTCTATGTGTATCATACTTAGAAATTCTTTCCTATCTGAAGAAGATCCTTGGTAACTTGAAATCAGAAAAGTACCATGAATTGTTTTTCAACAACAGTGACATTACCAACTTTCACTTATTCTCGTAAGTACTTTTTGCCCAGTGATGCTGGACTATGGCCTTAGGTATAGATACAAATTTAGGCTCTGCATTTTATTAGCTGTGGAACTTGGGCAAGTTTCTTATCTCCTTATGAAGTCTCAGATTTCTTACGTACAAAGTGGAGGTTTCTAACATGCTTCTGGATTGTTCTGAGGATTAAAGTAGATAATATATGTTCAATTTAAAGCATGGTACAAGAACAAAATAGGTACCACAACAAATAGTTTGGTAGCTATTTATTTACTATTTCAAAAATATTTATCAAGTATTTACTACATACCAGGTATTGCTCTACGAACTAGGATATTGGAAGAATAAGGGATAGTTTCTACTTTCATGTGATTCACATTCTAATAAATCAATATGATTATTATTTATAATTTACAATGTAAGGGAAAGAAAGTGACTAGACTTTATGAGGTATTATAGTGACCTTATGTATTTATTTGGGCTGTGCTGTTCGGCTTGCAGGATCTTGGTTACCTGACCAGTGGTCGAACCCCGGCCCGCAGCAGTGAAAGCACCACGTTCTAACCACTGAAATTGCCAGGGAGTTCCCTACAGTGACCTTACTGAAGAGTGAACACAAACCACATGATCATACACATGAAATACACCTCCATCATAGCCTGATACATCAAGAAAAGACCAGAAGTGGGCAAAAGGACAGAATATGCTAATTAAAAAAAATTTTTTTTATTTTTCTCCAACTTAATGGAGATGTAAGTGGCATGTAACACTGTTCAAGGTGTACAACCTGAAGGCTAGGAATTTATTTATGAAACTGACATGCATGAAATCACCACCTGGGAAACAGGTGCCACAACAGTTCTCTACAGCCTGAGGTTCTCTTTATGGAAGCAGGCAGTCTGATTACTTGAAATGACACATCTGGAAAGAGAACCTGACTTATTCTATTTAGAAGGATGTAAGATTACCTTTTAAGCACTTGAGAGTTTCTGTGCTGCACACATCCACCCTCATGGTTGACAGCTGTTTTTCTTTCAGTTCTATCTGATCTTCTGAGCGCTTATACAGCAACAGCTCTTCAATGAGGGCCTGAGACTGAACAACGACCAGGGTCATACTTCATTTATGAAATCATCCTCTTACTCTATCTTTCTACATCAAAGTAAAACATGACTAAAACCTAACAAAACCATGAGAAGCAAAAGCCTTCATATTTCCTCATAATCAGGGATATCAACATCAATTCTTGTATCAAAACCATATTTTCAGTTATATACTTTAAAAGATCTTTTTTGGGGGGGTTTAAAAAAAAAGATCTTTTTCGTGTTATTCAAAGTTAATTTATGGATATAAAGTTAAGATTGAAACAGGCAAAGATCCATTTATCTCTTCTTTCAATTTGAATTAGATAGTCTTATGTTAACTTTAAGCAAATTTTAATTTAATAGTTTCATAGGAAGAGGAACACCTTCTTTGAGGTTTAATACAGACTTCAGCTGGCATACAGATAAAACTTTTGAGTTTTGGAGAGTTTCAATATGTTTAAAATATAATGGATACATAATTCAATAAAAAGAAATCTTACAGGGTGAACTATACATAAGACTATAACACAAAAGGGTTGGATAACACTTTGGCACATGGGACATATTCTGTAACTTACTCGAAATTCAGCAACTATCTTAGACTTGAGAGCGGCTTTTGGATTCGTGGATGCTGTTGAATGAAACAAAAGGTTATTTAAGAATATAGACAAAAAATGTTGACTATTTAAGAAAATTTTCAGCTTTATAGTTGAGGGTATATATTTTTTGAATATATGTCAAACATGCACATTTAAATCACAGTATAACTCTGAGAACATACAGTGGATATGTACACTGAAAACTCCCAAGCATGGTCAGTATAAAAATATGTACTATTTAGATAGGTTTAACCTACTTACCTCCAACATACCCTGTAAGTCTGAAGTCCTAGAATTACTGACTTGGAGATACATGAAGTATCTTTCTGCCTATTCTGACTGAGTGGAACAGGATCTTAACACCTCAAATTAAGAGTGTCCATAAGAGTGTCCAGGAGCAGGACATCCAATTAATTCTGATCACTGGCTGAAGAAAATTTAATTCCAAGCATCAACTCTATTCCTATGTATTTAGTTTTAGATTTGCTTTTTCTGCTGACTCAATTCAAAGCAAAAACAGGCAGGAAAAGTTCTAGGTACAATACTACTGTGGTTGAACTTTGGCTGAAATGATGACTCTTGCTGTTCCTAAGCATGCAACTTATGACCAAAAGGATGTGAAAGGACTCCCTGAATCATGATGAATATCACATGCTTGCTGGAGCAAAACCATCCCAAGTGTCTTGTTTCACCTCCCAATTCTGTCTTTTACCTTGTTCCCTCCACACCTTCAAATCTTTCTCAATATTCCTCAGTTTGGCCCACAGCAGCCTATCACATGCAGTATTCCACTCCCGTGATCTCATGCTGGGTAAACATGATAAACACAGCAGGAGCTCCTGTTAAGAGAATGGCTTCTGGCCAGGATTTGAGGCCCATGTCTAATCTGGTAGAGTATCTCCCCAAATCTGAAGGATTTCATGGCTCCCACAGAAATGCTTCTTAACGCCTAGTCTCCTCTTCAGCTCTGTTGTTTAATGCCAGCTGCCTCTAACTTCATATAGCTTTGAACCTTAAAGTTACCCTGGGCACTATCATGTATGTTTTTCTTCTTCCAATCCCCCAACTACTCTTGAATCTTCACACAATTAAACCCTTTTTCTGCATTTCCTTTGTTTAAAGGTAGTTTTATTTTTATTTTTTTAAAGAAGTAACTCCATGATGGCTTGGTTAGTGTAAGTCACTGGGAGCCTCCCAGGCCTGGAAAACACATGCTTGCCCATGGTTTATGCCAGGTACGAAGTCAAATGGTCTACATTTTCTTCTGCTCCAAAAAGAGGAGGTAATTTATATTAGTTGAGATTTTGTTCCTTACTTTGTGATTTCTTCCACTGCTTATTCGGTTGTTTGTTCAGATTTTCTTTCAGCTGCTTCTGAGATTTGAAAGTGGTACCTGGAAAACATTTCAGTTTTGCAATCTGGCGTTATGGGAAGCTGTTCTGTCTGTCCACTTCAGTGTCAAAGTTGAAAAAAGGCAATCCGAGACTGTGTGTTGTTTCTTTCTTTCCTTTTCTTTTATTTTTATAAAAAGATAAAAATACCCACCAGATCTAAGAAGCTGTCAAATAAACATGATTTCCGTATCACAGAAATAACTAATTTGGAGAAGAATAGGGTAGGAAGTTTAAAAACACTAGGTAACTCATTCAAATGAAGAATTTAACAGCTTCTTAGAAGATGCTATTTTTAAAGCAAATTTCTAGTCAAATAACAGTCATGGTATCAGATATCATCAACTTCTACTCACTGATTTTATTACACGAATCTAATACATAGAAACTAAATAATTTTAAAAACACCTGTACAAAACTTACTGCAAATCTAAATCAAAAGAGACTGAAGAATACCAACATATGATTAATGTATCAAATAATTCAGTGAAAACTGAAACCTTGTCTAAAAATTCTCCCAAAAGTAGGAGGACAGGGCAGTAATTATTGAACACAAAAGATGAATAGTTTAAAGCACTCAAAGTAAAACAAATGCAGAAAATTAATTAATGATCATCACTTAATATGCTTGCCTTTTCTTAGTCAAAAAAAAACAACCCTCTCCAAACCATTCTACTTAAATTAATGCAAACAGATTTGAACAGTTATTTAATTTTAAACAAATAGGGCCATATCCCAAACTTTGTCTTTCATTAATAAGCAAAAGGACTAGATCTGTAAAATACATATAATTTTAAAGACTGAATAATGACTCAATCTTTCTTTTCGGAGAGAAAGGATACTTACTCAAAGCTTCTCTTAATGCCATAATCATTTCTTCTGGGTATACATTTCTATCTTCCCAGATTTTAAAGATTCGTTCTACAGATTTAGAGACAGATGGATCCCTGAGAAGAAAGAAAAAGTGAGACATAAAAATGTTAAATTTGCGTCTCAAACTAGAAATCTGAAAATAAAGTTGTCAACAAAATTATTTTCCAGGGACTTACCTCATGGTCCAGTGGTTAAGAATCCACCTGCTAATGCAGGGGAAAGGGAAACTGAAAGTGAAAGTCACTCAGTTGTATCCAACTCTTTTTGACCCCGTGGACTCTACAGTCCATTGAATTCTCCAGGCCAGAATACTAGAGTGGGTAGCCTTTCCCTTCTCCAGGGGAATCTTCCCCACCCAGGGATCGAACCCAGGTATCCCACACTGCAGGCAGATTCTTTACCAGCTGAGCCACCAGGGAAGCCCAATGCAGGGAAACAGGGTTCCATCCCTGGTCTGGGAACTAAGATCCCACATGCTGTGGGGCATCTAAGCCCACATGCCCTAGAGCCCTGCTCTGCAACAAGAGAAGTCACTGCAAGGAGCAGGCCGCGTACCACTTCTAGAGTAGCTCTCACCCACTGCAACTAGGGAAAGATAGTGCACAGCAATGAAGACCCTGTGCGCCACAACGAACACCCAGCACAGCCAAAAATAAATAAAAATTAATTTAAAAATTATTTTCCAAATCTTTTCATGTTTATTTTCAAACACTTTTTTCTGATGTCTAGGACTAAAATCTTAAAAAAAGTCTTGCTCCACACTTTTAATTGGTAACATAAATGAGGTTATGGATGACATATTGAACTTTAATACTGGTTTATCAGTTTCATGAGTACCTTATATTTCTATGTCTGTATACATTCATGAGCATACTCATTATCAAAGTTTAATTTTCCATCCATCACCATACAGCTGACTCCCTTTACCCATTTCATACTTTACCACCTTCCCACTCTGGTAACCACTAGTTGGTCCTCTGTATCTATGTGTGTGTGTTTGGTTATTTATTTTTATTTTTAATTTTTAAAACACATTCTATATTTGAGTGAAAATGTAAGGTACCTCTTTCTTTACTTGACTTATTTCACTTAGCACAGCATCCTCAAGGTCCATTTGTTATCACAAATGGCAAGATTTCATTTTTTAAATTTTATTTTTGACAGGAAATAGCATTTATTGGTGAGCATGATTGAGGGGACAGCGCTGATGCTCGTGTGCAGGGCCCACCATCTATCCAGGGGACCACGATTAGGGATGGATTGACCCCACAGCCGTCTGGCATTTATTGGCGAGCGTGATTAAGGAGGGGACAGCGCTGATGCTCGTGTGCAGGCCCCTGGACAGATGGCGGGCCCTGCACAGAGCATCAGCGCCGTCCCCTCCAGCATACCTATCTGGAGTCTATCAGCTCCAGCACAAGACAACATCTTGTTGATGTGGATGACATGAAAGGGGTGGAGCCGCACTCCGGATGTGAAAACCATCTCTGCCACAGCTTTTCACTATGTACTTGTTGGCACAAATACGGGCAGCCTCCAGGGCTTCAGAGGAGAGCTGATCATACTCATCTGACACCATGTGGCCACAGAGTGGGAACTCATCCACTTTGGCCTTCTTACGCCCCAAGCCAAAGATGTGGATCTTAGCATTAGGGATACCTTGGCAGAAGCGGGACTTTGGGTACGGCTTGTTCTTACAATAATGGTAACACCGGGCAGGGCGGCGGCCCATGGCGACACCAGGATCTTCAGTGGCGCGCCGAAGGGAAAGAGATCATCTTTTTTTTTAAATGGTTGAGTGGTACTCCATTTTGTGTGTGTGTGTCTGTGTGTGTGTGTGTGTGTGTGTGTATATATCACATTTTTCTTTATCCATTCAACCATCCATGGACACTTACGATGTTTTCATATCTTAGCTATTGTAAATAATGCTGTGATGGACACAGGGGTGCATAAATCTTTTCCAATCAGTACTTTTGTATTCTTGGTATAAATACTCAGACCATACGGTAGTTTTATTCTTAATTTTTTGAGGAATCTCCATACTGTTTTCCACAGTGGCTGCATGGATTTACACTCCCACCAGCAGTGTATGAGGATTCCATCTTTTTCAAATCCTCTCAAACACTTGTTATTTCATGCCTTTTTGAAAAGTCATTCTAATGACTATCTATCTCACTGTGGTTTTTTTCATTTCCCTAACAATTCGTAATGTTCAACATCATCTGCCTATTGGCCATTTGTATATCTTCTCTGGAAAAAATATCCATTCAGCTCCTCTGCTCATTTTTTTAAAGCAAGTTATTGGTTTTTCTGTTGTTGAGTTGTATGGGTTGTTTATATTTTGGGTATTAACCCCTTCTCAGATATTTGATTTGCAGATCTCTTCTGCCATTCAGTAGGCTATTGTTTCTGTTTTATTGATGGTTTTCCTTGTTGTACAGAAACTTTTTAGTTTGATGTAGTCCCATTTGTTTATTTTTCCTTTAGTACTGCTTGCCTGAGCAGACATATCCAGAAAAATAATGTTAAGACCAATGTCAGCATGTACAGCCTATGTTTTCTTCTAGGAGTTTTATGGTTTCAGATCTTACAATAAGTCTTTAATTCATTTTGAGTTAATTTTTGTGTACAGTATGAGTCCAGTGGCCTAGTTTAGCTTTTTTATGTTGCTCTTGTTTCTTACCCCACCATTTACTGAAGAGACCAGCTTTCCCCCACTGTATATTCTTTGCATCTCTGCTGTAAATTAGTTGTACATAAATGCATAGATTTCTGGGCTTTCAATTCTGTTTCATTGATCAATGTATCTGTTTTTCTATCAATACCATGCTGGTTTTTGTTATTGTGGCTTTGTAGTATCATTTGATATCAGGGTGTGTGATGCCTATAGTTTTGTGTTCTTTTTTCTTAGTATTGCTTTGGCTATTCAGGTTCTTTTGTGGTTTCATATAAATTTTAGAATTTCTTTTCTATTTTGGTGGAAAATACCCTTTGGATATTGATAGGGATTGCACTGAACCGATAGACTGCTTTAGGTAATATGAACACTTGACAATGTTAATTCTTTCAATCCATGAGCTTGAAATATCTTTCCATTTATTTGTGTCGTCAGTTATTTTCAACAATGTCTCATAGTTTTCAGTGCACAGGTCTTTCACATCCTTGATTAAATTTATCCTAGGTATTTCATTCTTTTTTGTTGTGATTCTAAATGGGATTGCTTTTTCTCTTAATTTGCTTTTCTGCTATCTCATTGTTAACACAGAAATGAAACTGATTTTTGTGTATTGATTCTGTATACTAAAACTTAACTGTATTTGTTTACTGCTTTGAATAGGCTTTTGGTGGAGTTTTTAGAATTTTCTCTATATAAAATTATGGCTTCCCTGATGGCTCAACGGTAAAGAATCCGCCTGCAATGGAGGAGACACAGAGTCAAGCCCTGGGAAATTCCAAGGACAGAGGAACCTAGTGGGCTACAGTCCACAAGATCACTAAAGAACTGGACATTTGATTAAGTGACTAAACCACAACTATATAAAATCATGTCACCCACAAATAGTGACAGCCACAAATATACTTCTTCTGTTCCAATACCTTTTATTTCTTTTTCCTGCCTAATTGCTCTGGTTAGAATTTCCAATACTATGCTGAATAAGAATGGCAAGAGTATACATCGTTGCTTTGTTCCTACTCTTAGAAAGACAGCTCTCATTTCGTCACCACTGAGTATTGTTTTAGTTGTGGATTTGTCACATACTGCCTATAATATTACGCTGAAAGATGTTCTTTCTGTACCCACTTTATTGAGAGTTTTTATAGCTGGGTGTTGAATTTTGTCAAGTGCTTTTTCTGCCTCTATTAAGATGATCATGTTTTTTAATTCTCCTTTTTGTTAATGTGATGATCATGTTGATTTACAGATGAACCACTCTTGCATCCTTGGAATATATCTCACACTGAATCATGGTGTATGATCCTTTTGATTTGGCTTCCTAATATATTTTTCTTTAGGAAAAATTGAAGAAGAATTGATTTATAATGTTGCTTTAATATCTGTTGTAAAGCAGTGTACTTTGGTTATACACACACACATATATATTCTTTTTCCTATTCTTTTCCATTATAGGTTATTACAAGGTATCAAATATTGTTCCCTGTGCTATACAGTAGGACCTTGTTGTTTATCCATTTTGTATATAGCAGAGTCTGTTAATCCCAACCTTCTTATTTATCTATTCCTTTTCCACCTTTGGTAACCATAAATTTGTTTTCTATACCTGTGAATCTGTTTTTATTTTGTAAATAAATTCACTGTATCATTTATAACTTCTATCTTCTTTATCCATTCATCTGCTGATGGACACTTAGGTGGCTTCCATGTCTTGGCTGTGGTAAACAGTGCTGCTATGAACACTGGGGAATATGTATCTTTCAATTTTTAAGGAACTTCTATACTGTTCTCCATAGTAGCTGCACCAATTTATAGTTCCACTAACACTACAGGAGGGTTCCTTTTTCTCCACACTTTCTCCAGCATTTATTATTTGTGGACTTTTTGATGATGACCAGTTCTGTGTGAGGTGATTCTTCACTATTGTTTTGACTTGCATTTCTCTAATACAGTGATGCTGAGTATCTTTTCAGGTGCCTGTTAGCCATCTGGATGTTGTCCTTGGAGAAAACACAATTTTAAGTGTTCTGTCCATTTTTCGATAGTTGTTTTCTTTTTAATTGAGCTGAATGAGCTATATTCTGGAAAATTAACCCTTGTCAGTCACATTACTTGCAAATACTTTCTCCCAGTCCATAAGTTGTCTTTTCTTTTTGTTAATGGTTTCCTTTGCTGTACAAAAGCTTCTGAGCTTAATTACACCCGATTTGTTTAGTTTTGCTTTTATTTTCTTTTGCCTTGGGATATTGACTAAAGAAAACATTTATGTCAGAGAATGTTTTGTCTATGTTTTCTTAAAGTTTCATGGTGTCAAGTCTTCCTCTTTAAGTCATTTTAATGTCTTTTTGGGGGGGGTGCTGGGCAGGGTTAACAGTTGTGGTACATGGGCCTAATCGTCCTGTGGCATGTGCGATCTTCTTGGACCAGAGAGCAAACCGGTGTCACCTGCATCAGCAGACGGATTCCTAACCACTGGACCACCAGGAAAGCCCATTAATCATTTTTTAAATGTATAACGCAGTGGCATTAGTTATATCCACAACGTTGTACAATCACCAAACCTATTTCCAAAAACTTTCACTGCCGTAAACAAACTCTGTACCCATCAAACAGTTAACTCCCTATTACTCCTTCCCTTCAACTCCTGACAACTTCTAATCTACTCTCTGTCTCTATGGATTTACCTAATCAAGACATTTTATAAAAATGGAACCATACAATTTGTTCTTTTGTGACTAGCTTATGTCAGCATGTTTTCAAGGTTCATTCATGCATACTATGTATCAGACATGATACTATGTATCAACCATTTTTTAAAAAATCGTGGTAAAACAAACATAAAATTTACCATCTTAACCACTTTAAGAGTACAGCTCAGTAATATTATGTGCATTTACACTGCCATGCAATCAACCTCTAGAACTGTTCAGACTAAAAAACTGAAATTCTATATCCATTAAATAAGATCTCCCTATTTTTACTACAAACCACAACTGTACCTTCTGTTTCTATGGATTTGGCCACTGCAGTTATTTCATATAAACACAGTCATACAACAGTTGTGCTTTTATGATTGGTTTCATTCAGCATAATGTCTTGTAAGAGTCATCTATGTTGTAACGTGTGTCAGAATTGTTTCCTTTTTAAGGTTAAATGATACTCTGTTTTATATATATATCATATTTTATCTGCTAATCTGAAAATCCGGCTGGTTCCTTCTTCTGGTTATTGTAAATAGTGCTATTATGAACATGGATGTACAAATATCCATTCAATTTCCTGCTTTCATTTCTTTTTTTGTATATAATCAGGAATAGATTTGCTGGATCATATAGTAATTCTATGTTTAACTCTTTGAAGAACCATCAAACTGTTTTTCCATAGCAGCTGCACCATTTATACTTTCCTACAAAAGTGTAGAAGTTTTTCCCATCCTAACATTTGTTATTCTCTAGTTTTGTTTTTAAATTACAGTCATTCTAGTTGGTGTGAACTCTTTGGCTGCTTTTAAAATCTTTTTTGGTAATTTCATTAGAATGGATGATTAGGTGTAACTTTTTTTAAATTTATCCTGCTTAGTATATGTTGTGTTTCCCATCGTTTGAAGACTCATGTTTTACTTTGTTGTTTCTGTTTTTTTTTTTTTTTTAAATCACTTTCAGAGCATTCTCAGCCACTACCTCTCTCAAAGAATTCAGAAGTGCTCTCCTTCTGGATTCTCATTTGATTTTCATCAGTCCTCTTATTCTAATCTACATTTTGCCACTTCCTTCTCTCTAGTGCTGCATTCTAATTTCTTCAAAACTATTTTTTAGCTTAATCCTTTTCTTTTCTAGAATTCCTACTGGTTCTTTTGTCCAAGTATTTTATCCATTGTTCATTTTATTCCATTTAATCTTCTTTTAACATCTTTTATGACTGTCTTAGCTCTGTGAAGGAATCTAAATCTGCTGATTTTCCTTGCGGTGCTTTGCTTCCCAATGTACTTGGCAACCTTTGACTGTCAGCACATATTTTTTTGTTTGATCTATGAGATTCTTGGTGAACTAAGTAGGAAATGTGTTCCTTAAGAACAAACCTATACTGGAAGCCAGGGGTATTTATCACTCAAGACCTCTTTATTCCCTCTCCACAGCCCAGGTCACATGGTATTAGCAAGCTAGGCATACTAATTAATGTCAGCTCTGCCATTCTAATATGTCCACTGTTGCTGGTTCGGCTTATATTTTGTCAAGAATGTGATTGCTTTATAAAAAAGGACCCTTTAGAATAGATGGCTGGCCATGCAGCCAGAAGTCGTCCTAATTATTTGTAAATGTCTGTCTGCAGAGGTTGTAACATTTATTGTTGCTTCTTCAGCACCTACAAAGTGTTCACTAAATAGTAAATGAATGAATGACAACTAGACTTTGTCATTTTCAAACCCAACTATTCATTATGAAGTCCCAACAGCTATTCAACAAAATCCTCAAGTAAAATATGCTGGAGAAATAGCAACTGCTAGAAAATCATATAAATGAGACTAGAGTAAAATATAGTAAACAAAGCACGAGATGGGGAAACTAGACATTTTAGTTCTGGTTTTACTAAGAAGTCTTTGGGGAACTAGGTTTCTTCATTTGTAAAATTATTTTTACTAGATAATTTGTTAGGTTTAAAATTCTTGGCTAGATTTGTTTTTCATTTATATGAACATAGAACTCTCAAACTCCCACAATATAACCATCTCTTGAATTTACAAATTCAACTAAAACAAAATCCAGAACAGCAGTTTTACTTAGTGATTCTAGACCTCTATTTCAGCCATTACTGATCACAACCTCAATTTCTACAGAACATACAACTACTACCACATACACAACATAAAATAATTAAATATAAACTTTGCTGTTTGACTTGTAACAAAAAAAATTGACTGATTTGCACAATTGCTAGGATGCTGAATAGATGCTTTGTATATTAACAACCCTTGCCTTAGACCACTTTTAAAACAAAAAAATAAATTATTTCAAAGCACAAAGCTGATGAAGAGTGTAAGAAGAGGTGCCCAGCTATCAGAGTTAAAATAAACAGAATTAGGAAATTTCCTGGCAGTCCAGTGGTTAGGACTCCAAGGGCCCAGGTTCAAGCCCTGGTTGGGGAACCGGGATCTCACAAGCCTTGTGGCCAAAACCCAACAACAAACATGAACAACACAAAACCAAACAACTAACCAGAACCAAACAGCATAATCTTGTGCCTCACTCAGGGGAATAGCTTTTCTTTATCAATATCTTATTTCTGGTACATCATCACAGTAATGTGCTGCATCTTGAAGCTTCTTAATAAATATTTGCCAACTGACCAAACAGAAGACCAAATAATGGGGTCAACTCAAGGAGCAGGTAGTCAACACTTAATCAGAATCCACCTTCCAATCTAGGGAACTCGGGTGCGATGCCTGGTCAGGGAACTAAGATCCCACAGGCTGCAGGGCTACTAAGTCCACGCACGGCAACAGGAGAAGCCCATGAGCCCCAACTACGGAGCCCTCGCTCTGCAACGGGAAGCCTGCACACGCCGTGACAAACACCAGAGCAGCCAAAGAAAAATAAAAAAATGCACTGCTCTGTATAGCCTAAATAACCCCCACTTATAAAAATGAATCTTTTTTATTTGCCTATAACATGTTTTCCCTAGTGTGTCACTTGTCTTTAATTTTAGGGTGTCTTCTATAATGTAGTTTCATTTTGATGTAATTAAATTTATACTTTTCTTTATTATCTGTTCTTTGGGTCTTAAGAGCTTTCTAAACTAACCCTTACAGTCAGGAAAATATTCTTTGTCTTTTAACATTTTAAAGTTTTGTTTTATATATTAGAGTAATTCATTTGGAATATGCTTTTGTGTACAGTACTGGGAAACATTTAACATTTTATTTTATTTCTTCCACACAGAAAGCCCATATCCCAGAATCACTTATTGAAGACTACATCTTTCCCCCAATGAACTGTAATGCGACTTTTACCATTTACAGAGGTCCCATATAGGCATGGGTCCAGCTGTGGGATCTCTGTTTTGTTCCTTAAATCTATTTGTCTATCCTTGTATTAATATCATCCTCTTTTAATTACTGTACCAAATAATAATTATTTTTTCCCTGTATCAGGTTTTTATTGAGAATAATTTCATTTTTTTATTCATCACTTTGTCAAAAATACAGGTCATGAAATCATTATAGGCAGAGCTATTTCAGCCATCCCATCATCCCTCCACACACAATATCACTAAAAACATGTATTAGAAACTAAACCAAATAATAACTCTTGATGTTTCATAGGTTAGGACCTACTTGGTTGTTTTGTTAAACTTATTTATTTTTGGTTGGCCTGGGTCTTCACTGCTGCTTGCGGGCTTTGTCTCGCTGCAGTGAGCGGGGGCTACTCTGTGAGGTGCTCGGGCTTCTCAGTGTGCTCTCTGCTCTAGCTGTGGAGCACAGGCTCTAGGCACACAGGCTTCAGCAACTGTGGCTCATGGGCTTAAGAGCACTGGCTCAGAAGTTACGGCACAAAGGATTTAGATGCTCTGAGGGACGTGGAATCTTCCTGGACCAGGGGTTGGACTTGTGTTCCCTGCACTGGCAGGTGGATTCTTATCCACTGCACCACCAGGAAAGTCCCTTACTTGCTTTTTATCAACAATTTTGGCTACTCCTAAGACACTGACTCTTCTATATGAATTTTACAATCAGTATAACAAATTTCTTAAAATATCCTATTGGGAACTTGATTAAAGTGTACTATATTTATATGCTGATTTTTATCTTTTTGAAAGTTTATAGTTTTCTCCATAAAGGTCTCAACACACTTTTATTCTAGGTATTTAGAGCTTTTTTGTTACTGTTAATAATATCATTTTACTATAACTGGTTATTTCTGATATACTGAAATGCTGTTACTGCTAAGTCGCTTCAGTCATGTCCAACTCTGTGCGACCCCATAGACAGCAGCCCACCAGGCTCCTCTGTCCCTGGGATTCTCCAGGCAAGAACACTGGAGTGGGTTGCCATTCCCTTCTCCGACTAAAATGCTACTGATTCCTATATGTTGATTTGTATTCAGCAAACTCACCGAACCCTCATAACTCTGTAAATGCTCTTGGATTGCTTACGAAGATGATCACAAAGTCTCTATATCTTTTTACCCTATATGATTCTCTGGAAAACATTTTATAGTTCTTCAACAACTACAAGTCAAAATTTTCAAGTTAAACAAAAATATAGTAAATACCATTCATATAAACACTGATTTAAAGTTATAAATGATATTCTGTTGAAACCAAATTGCAATGCAAATATGATACTGTATACAGTTTGAAACTTTTTAAGACCGTAATACCATTATCATTCCGTTATTTCACCATTTTTATCTATTTGAACTACTACAAATTTCTTTAGTGTATGCTAAAAATTATTAGTGCCTTCAACTGATACAATTATTTATATTAAAGTCACCTTTAACCTTTCCTCATTAGCCCCTGATAAAGTAATACTGCCTTATACCAAAATACACACACAATAGAGCCACTGAAAATGACTCACAGAACTGCTAATGAGGTAATCATACGGATGATATTCAATATGCTTAGACAATCCAATGACGCTTTAAACTATATCCATGGACCCACCAATGAATAACTAGGCCTATACCTAAGAAACACAGCTTTATAGCACTCCATGGTATTTCCATCCATGCATCAAGCTAACCAACCACCTATGAATTGACAAGCATTGTGCTGGGAGCAGAAGCTCGAAGTCTGGGAGATAGAAACGTGACAAAAACCAAGTATATCAATTATGAAGTGGTGTGTTAGGAGCTATGACAAAAGAAGCGGTAGGTATAATGACAGCAAAGAACTGCTTAATCCAGACTGGGGAAGAAAAGTCAGGAAGGGTGGGGTAGGAGGTGGGAGTGAGGCTCAACAGGGAAGGGACATACATGTACCTATGGCTGATTCATGTTGATATATGGCAGAGGCCAACACAATATTGTGGAGCAATTATCCTCCTATCAAAAGTAAATACATTTAAATTCAAAAAAAGATTAAGTAAAATTTGAAAAACAAGTTAGGAAAGGAAAACTTCTTGAGGATACTAGATCTATACGAAAGGTGAAGGGATAGAGTCAATAAAATCTTACAGAACTGATACCTAACTGGGAATATTGTACTGCTCTATGACTGACTACACAATTTGTTCTACCAGGCTGCCAATTCAATTTTCGAAAGGAACCAGCTTCTTAAAATCATTTACTTAAAATTGTAATTTGAAAACTGTTTAGTCCAAATAAATCTTATATTACAGAAAAGCTGCATATAATTACATATGATATATATTAACAGATACTTAAAAAGTAATATCCATGTAATCACAACCCAGGTCAAGAAATAATACACTACTGGCTGCCTAGAGGACCTGAGTGGGTCCCTTCAAGATCACAATCCCTTTCATTTACCTGGGATGGTAGACCTGTTTTCTTAATTTTGTTTTAAAAATAAGTTAAGTATAAACAAGGCTGTATACTGTCACCCTGCTTATTTAACTTATACAGAGTACATAATGCGAAATGCTGGACTGGACGAAGCACAAGCTGGAATCAAGACTGCCGGGAGAAATTATCAGTAACCTCAGATATGCAGATGACACCACCCTTATGGCAGAAAGCAAAGAAGGACTAAAGAGCCTCTTGATGAAAGTGAAAGAAGAGTGTAAAGTTGGCTTAAAACTCAACATTCAGAAAACTAAGATCATGCATCTGGTCCCATCACTTCATGGCAAATAGATGGGGAAACAAGGGAAAACAGTGACAGACTTTATTTTCTTGGGCTCCAAAATCACTGCAGATGGTGACTGCAGCCATGAATTTAAAAGACGTTTGCTCCTTGGAAGAAAAGTTATGACCAACCTAGACAGCATATTAAAAAGCAGAGACATTACTTTCCAACAAAAGTCCATCTAGTCAAAGCTATGGTTTTTCCAGAAGTCATGTATGGATGTGAGAGCTGGACTATAAAGAAAGCTGAGCACCAAAGAATTGATGCTTTTGAACTGTGGTGTTGGAGAAGACTCTTGTGAGTCCCCTGGACTGCAAGGAGATCCAACCTAAAGGTTCCTTTAGTCCATCCTAAAGGAAATCAGTCCTGAATATTCACTGGAAGGACTGATGCTGAAGCTGAAACTCCAATACTCTGGCCACCTGATACAAAGAACTGACTCACTGGAAAAGACCATGATGCTGGGAAAGATCGAAGGCAGGAGGAGAAGGGGATGGTTGGATGGCATCACCGACTCAACAGACACAAGTCTGAGTAAGCTCTGGGAGTTGGTGACGGACAGGGAAGCCTGATGTGCTGAGGTCCATGGGGTCACAACGACTCAGACATGACTGAGCGACTGAACTGACTGGCTGAAGTATAAACAATAGTTTATTTTTCTGCCAAACTTGAACTTTATATAAATGGATTCATACTATGTATACAGAAATATTCTTTCGTACTTCCAACCAGTATTTTGTGAGACTTATCTATATCATTGCATATAACTGAAATCCATTAATTTTCTTTGCTGTTTGATATTCCAGTATGCCATAATTCATTCACCTTACTGTAAAAAGTGTTTTCAATTTTTTTTTTAAATTGAGGTTTTCACTTTATTCTTCTTCTGCTGGACTGTGTGGTTTGCAGTCTTAGTTCTCCAACCAGGGACTGAACCTGGCCCCCCTGCAGTGGAAGCATGGAGTCCTCACCACTGAACTGCCAAGGAATTCCCCCAAATTTTTATTACCATAGACAGAGTTGGTATAAAAATTCCCTTCCACTGATCTTGCTGCAAATATGTAAGTTTCTCAGGGTTTGTAAAAGCTTAGGGTTGGAACTATAAGATCACAGGGTATATATAACAAACTTAAAAAAAATGAGGTTGTTTTATACCAATCAACCCTCAAACCAACAGTATAAGAGAGCTTCCACTGTGCCACAATTTTGCTAATATTTGTACTGGTGGACTTAAAGATTTATCCTCATCTGGTACAGATCTGTGCTAGTTATTGCTTTACTGCCTCTAAGCTCCAACATGCCCTTCCCTGTACTGGGGCCAGACACTGAAAACTCTATTTCCCATTGGTTCAGAGTTGGACTCTGCCAACAGAGAGCCCTGGAGTGACACTGAGAGGCTGGAAGAAGCAGTAGGGATTCCTCTTTCAGGGTTATATTTTCAAGCAGATCAGCACAGAGGCACCCTGGCAGCATTTCAGCACAGCTCTTGTAGTTCAGTGGTGAGTGCTCTCTGACCTGTTTCGGAACCACTAGTGACAGGTAGCAGGTTCTTACAGCCATCTACTCTTTCCTGAGGTCTGAATCTCAGCCTGGGGGTGGGTTAGGGTGCGGGTAGTTATTTACTTTTCCCTCAGGTTCAGAAGTAGTAGCTGCTTTCAGCACATACTATTCCATATCACCTTAAGAGTTATTTTATTCTTTCTAGTAGTTAGCTACCTTTTACCTACTTAACGGTCCTTTCCTACACCCCACCCCAAAGTTAAGCTTCTTAAAATTTATTTTGGCTACACCTGTGGCATGTGGGATCTTAGTTCCTGACCACAGATTGAACCTGTGCCCCATGCATTGGAAGCGTGGAGTCTTAAACCACTGGACTGCCAGAAAAGCCCCTTAATGATCCATTATATTAAATTTTCCTGTTTAAATTACTGGTATGTGATTTCTCTCTCCTGATCAGGACTTAACGTATATGATATGTAATATTTTAGCAATTCTAGGGCTACATGACATGTGCTATCAAAACAGACTGAATGCAAAAGGAGGTAAGAAAATATAGCTATCCGCTATTAAGCCAGATATTAAAGGGATCTGCAAGAACACAAAACACTATTAAAACTATAAGTTTTGGTTATTAACATTTATTGTTTTAAAAGTCATTAATAAATATTTAAACAATTTCTGGCTTGATTTCTAATATAAGTGCCAGGTAAAACTAAAATCTTCAATATATTATCTTTTATTATTTGTGATTTTTTATATATTCTGTATATAAATCTCTTGTTGACTGCAGAATATTTTTTCCCACTCTGTGGCTTGTCTTTTCCTTCTTTATAGTGTTATTTGATTAAATGGTAGGTCTTCATTTTAATGTAACTGACTTTATCAATCTTATGAGGTAAGGTCATGAGATATTCTCCTATGTTGTCTCCAAAAGATCTGTAGCTCTTTCATATTTGTATTTAATATGCAATTGATTTTTGTGTATGATGTGCACAGGATCTAATCTTTCCTATATAGCAAATCTACCCCAGCAATATTATGAAAAAGTTCTTTTTCACACAGAGACCAAGTATACATATACACTGTTCTGTTTTTGACCTTGTATTATGTTCTACATGTTTCTTTGGTTATCTCTGGGCAAATATCATTCTGCTTTATTTATCATAGCTTTATAACCAGTCTTGAAACCTGGTAGAGCCTGTCTTCCCACCTTGTTACTCTTTAAGAGTTTCTTGGCTTTTTCTTCGTGGGGGAAGAAGAGGAGGGAGCTCTCTGCACTTCCATACAAAATTCAAAATCAATTTGTACTTTAGTTGCCCCCCACTGCAAGCTGAGATAACTCCACTGCAGCAGTCATCACATTACTGGTCCACACCTATCCATGCTGTGTCCAGGCTACACCATGTGTTATTTGTTGTCTAAATCTCAGATCATTAACAGTGCAAAGCGCTTAGTAAATACACAACATATGTTCCAGGAATTAATAAATTGTACAAAAACAAATAAATTTGTAAAATGGGGGGAAACTATTAAGATCTTAATTAAGATTGCATTGGACTTATAAATCAGTTTGGGAAGAAATCTTATCATTAAATATTGAGTCTTCCCTATCCACAAATTATTTGTTTCAGTTTTCCATACTGTTTCTCAATTATGTTTTATAATTTTTTCAACGTGATCTTATACATCTTTTGTTAAGATTTCTAAATATAGCTGATTCTCTTTAATTGTAGATGTTGTATTTGCAAATTCACCCATGTGCTAAAATTTATTTGTAACCCTAAAATTTAGTTCTCAGATATATTTTGTTTGGCTAGCAATAAATTTTTTAGAATATGACTTAGTTTCACACATTTAAAATTTGGGAAACTTCATATAGGAATCTAGATTTTGACCTAGCTTAAAAATGACAAAGTTTTTTGGAAAGTCTGACAACATATGTTGACACTGAAGTCATGTTTCTTTACGGCCATAGGCTAGAGCTGCATAGCTGCTGTCCCTTTCAGATGGATTTTTCCTTATAATCAACCCACTTCACTCACCTAGGTTACCTGCCTGGAATTTCTAAACATTTGCCCCTCCTAAATTAAAGTGATTAAAATGATAGCCTTAAATTAAGAGAAATGAATTTGCAAAAGTGTACCTGTGAACAGAAATTTAAAAGGGGGTAATGGTGGTTAGGATGCAGCTGTTTATGGAATACTAAAGCTCATATCCTAATATCCTCTCATTTATCATATACTTTACCTCAAATGGTAAAGAATCTGCCTGCAATGAAGGAGACTTGGGTTTGGACTTCCCTGGATCTGGAAGATTCCCTGGAGAAGGGAATGGCTACCAACTCCAATATTTGTGTCTGGAAAATTCCATGGACAGAGGAGCCTGGCAGGCCACAGTCCATAGGCGTGCAAAGAGTCGGACACGACTGTGCAACTAATACCATATTACAATCAATTTCTTTATAAGTGAAAATATATTCTGTTTCACTCGTAACAGTCTTCTACTCCTGATTCTATTACTATTTTAAAATATATACAAATAAATGACAGGGGAGCTCTGACTTCAATGTTCTTATAAACAATCATCTTGGATATTTTATCCTTCTACATTAAATATTATTAAGATTCTGACTGAGATTACAATGAATTTATAGTCTACATTTTGGGAAAGAATAACAATACCAGATCTTTCCCTTCAAAATTATATATCTATCACTTCATTTACACACATTTTCTTTAATATCCTTTCAGTTCAGTTCAGTTCAGTCGCTCAGTCATGTCTGACTCTTTGCGACCCCATGAATCGCAGCATGCCAGGCCTCCCTGTCCATCACCAACTCCCGGAGTTCACTCAGACTCACATCCATCGAGTCCGTGATGCCATCCAGCCATCTCATCCTCTGTCGTCCCCTCTTCCTCCTGCCCCCAATCCCTCCCAGCATCAGTCTTTTCCAATGAGTCAACTCTTCACATGAGGTGGCCAAAGTACTGGAGTTTCAGCTTTAGCATCATTCCTTCCAAAGAAATCCCAGGGCTGATCTCCTTCACAATGGACTGGTTGGATCTCCTTGCAGTCCAAGGGACTCTCAAGAGTCTTCTCCAACACCACAGTTCAAAAGCATCAATTCTTTGGCGCTCAGCCTTCTTCACAGTCCAATTCTCACATCCATATATGACCACAGGAACTACCACAGCCTTGACTAGACGGCCCTTAGTCGGCAAAGTAATGTCTCTGCTTTTGAATATACTATCAAGTTCAAAAATTCTTCTCTGTAAAAGCTTTACATACTTATGTTATTTTGGGGTAAGGTTTCCTTACTTGGGGGACAGGAGGCATTACTTTGTGTTGCAAAAAGAATCTTTTTTCCCTAATTACATTTAAAAGAAAATAATCACAATTTAACCATTTGTTTCCAACTTCAATAAATTCTGCAATGTACATCCTTTGAAGAAAATTTTGCATTTCTGATTTTTTTCTTCAAGATAGATTTCTGAGTCACATTCCTGGGTCAAAGAGGATGGAGAGTTTATAGGCTCTCAATTCCTCGAGAATTTCTGGAGGACAGATCATTTTAAGCCTTTCAACAAATTCTGCCAAATGGCTTTCAAGAAAGGTTCTAATTTATACTCTCACCAGCAGTACAGAGACATCTGGCTTCCATTAGTAAAAAGAACTCCATTCTTTTGATTAGTGTGAAAAGTTGCATTTAAACTTCTATTTCTTTGTATAGTTGAGTTGAAAATTCTTTTCTTTAATTTATGTCTTCTGCCTGTCTCCATTCTTTGCTCGTTTCTCTATCAGTATGTTAAGTGTCTTGTCCTTGGAGTGTTTAGTTTTTACAATACAAAAATAGTTCCAACAAACAAACGAACAACTGGTTGCTAGTCCATGACTACTCAACACTGGCAGAGGCCCACAAAGGTGCGCTGGGACCATCAACAAACTTACAGGGAGAAGTTGGCCTTTATGCTTCATGGCAGAAGCAAGCCTTTCATAAATCCTCTAATTATATTGTTAATCGGTTACTATTAACATACATAGGAAGTCTACTGCTTTTCTATGTTGAACTTGAATCTGGCTATTTAACTTAACTTTCTTATTCATTGATTCTATGTAGGCCAAGGGTTTGCAAACTACAAACCTCAGGCCAAATCTGGTCTGCTGCCTGTTTTGTAAATAAAGTTTTATTGGAACACAGCCATAACCATTTGCTTATGTATCGTCTATGGCAGATTTCATGATAGAACACTAGAGTTGAGTAGTGGCAATAGAGATCCTATGACCTGCAAAGATTAAAATACTATCTGGTCTTTTATAGAAAAAGGTTGCCCACCCCTGATATAGGTAATCATATTATCTGCCAATAATGACAATTCTATCTCTTCTAAATGCATTCTTCTTACTTATTTAGAAATAAAGGGAATCTCAACCTAATGGTGAACAGTAATGATGATAAAGGGCATCGCTGTCCTGAAATGCTTTTACTATTTCACCATTAAGTGATTTTATTACAGGTTTCTGAAGATAACCTCCATTGAGTTGAAAACATTTTTGGGGCTTAGAATTTTATTTTAAAGGACAGTACTTTATTTTGAGATTATTCCATTCCTATATTTTCCTGTGAAATAGTAACACAAAGTAGTTGTTCATAAAAAAATCTTTACATGGTAAAACAAAAGCTGGCAACCCTATATTAATCCATGAACTAGGTCATGAAACCTAAGTCTAAGAAACATTAGGTTAAGTTTTCCAGACTATAATGATATTTACAGCAGAAACCATAAGTGGAGATCATTTAGCACACTGCTTTTCTTACTCAAAATTATACTGAATTTACACATGTAAAGAGGCAGCACAGAACATAAGCTATGGGTCTAGACAGGCTTGGGTAGGAACTCTGCCAAATACCATTACCCCCTACCCGCCCCCCCAACAGCTGTGAGAGCTTAGGCAAGCTATGTAATCTTTCTAAGTCAGTTTTCTTCTCCTTAAAATGGGGACAATAGTAGCAGCCACTTTAAATGTTGTTCTCAGGACTAAACAACCTGAAGTACACAGAGCACTTTGTATACGTATCTGGTCAATTATGAATTTTCAATAAACGTAGGTGCTATTACTGTTATTATGTTCTTCTGATGTGTGTATAAATCTTTATTACTTAGTACCTGAAAGTAAGACCACATCTTAATCTTTTGTGATACCAAAGCAGACCATCTCAAGTTTACAATCCAACGGAAGGGACAAGGATCATTCCATTGTGACTGGGTTAATACTAAGAAATGGGTCAATAAAATAGAATATTCATATATTCACACAATCACAACAAGTATATAATTTGAGGAAATATTTGGCTATTTTTATTTTTCCACATAACTGTTTATCCTTCAGTTGTATATATATGTGTATGCTGCTTGCACCAAGCAAACAACTGACAAATATGCACATAACACAAGGAAAACACTATTAATACGGGGCAAATAAGATCAAATATGAGTGTTCCAGCACTTTGGAAAATGCTGGATACAATTTTGCTAAGAATGGAGTAAATTAATACGGAGTTAGGAGTAAATATTTTCATTTTCCCTAATTACACAGATTTCATAAAGGGGGCAAGATTTCAGAAAGACTGTAAGAAAAATGGAAATACATAAAAATCACAAAACAGAAGAAACAGAAAGAAGTACAATCAGAGAGTATGAACAGGAGATACATTCTCCTGGTCAAATAAGGAGAAAACAGGCAGAGCATAGATAACAGACAAGTTTTCAAAAAGGGAAGAAAAACTCTTTAAAAGAAAAATATTACAAAAACAATTATAATGAACAATATAGACAAAATACCCTTGGATCTTCAAGCATGTGCAACTTTTATAATTCTTACTAATGGGTAGGATGGGAAATTAAAATTCTGAATTTTCTAAGCTTAGATCCCAGAGAAGAGTGAGAATTTACTTACTTCACTAGAGCAGCTGCTTCAGGAAGTACATCAGCAAATGATTCACGGAATATGATTGCGTTTTTCCTTTTACAGTTTTGTATGACATCATTGGCAAGGTAAAAAAGATTCAAACGGTGGGGATACGCAGCTGGAGATGAAAAAAGACAATAAAGAAAACCAAATGAGTCAAGTTATACTTAGTGTAACTTACTCCAAATACAGACAGACAGACAAACCAATGGATCAATTTACTGCACCTAATGCCTAAAAACCTTGACTGCTTCGGGTTAAGTTTCTGTTCAAAGTGTTCCTTTGAGCAGATTTCCACTTTACTTTGTATATGTTTGGCACTAAAAAATACATTAACTTTGGAGAAGCTAAAATAAAACTGTTCTCCCAAACATCTGGGAAGATTAAAAACTGAGCTGAAGTAGTTCAATCTGTTGCAAAAACACCAGGGTTAGTGGAAGGAGTGTGGGCTTTAGGATCCAATCAGAATGTGACCTTAGACCAACTGCTTAACCTCCTTTCCATTATTATTGTAGACAGACTCTTCACCTTCCCATCTACTGGAAGAGAGGCTCCGCTGCCACTTTCATCACCAGGTGAATGTACTGGGAAATAAGTAATTTGAGCCCCAAAACATACCTCAGTCAATCTTTTTTAAAGGTCCAAGGCAAGGCCTAATCTATTTACTATCTGGAACCTTGAGCCAAGCAAACCCAAGTTTCATTATTATCCTGAACAATCTTAATGTCCATATGGATGATTCATCACATTTTCTAGTTTCAACCTCAAATTCAGTGACCTCCAAGAACCACTTCTTTCTACACTTTCAAATCACCCTTTCTGACCACAACCACCCACTCTGTTCTGTCTGTCCTTCAATTTCATCAAGGTCTCTTTATTTTCTCCAACTCATGTATAGTCTCTTGGAGTCTCTTCTAGTACTCAGTTCTTTACCAATCCCAGAGTCTTTTTGATCCATTATCTAAACCACTCATATTAAACCTGCATATACTTTTCATTCTCCCTACAGTTTATAGCCTATCACATGTATTCAACAAAATCCTAAATCTGGGTCAATCCAACTGAATGTCTTTATTGCACCTATATTTCTGTCCCTGGGTTCTGCTGAAGAAAAATCACACCAAGAGTATTGAAACAATTCAGTCTCCTCCTCACTGGGCCCTCCTTCCACGTGTCTTTAATTAGCAGCTTCTCTAATTTGCTGTTGGACCTATTTCGAACTTTTACCACTCTTGTGATGCACCCTTACTTATACCACATTCTTTCTCACTCTTAGGAGATAAGCTTAATATGCTATTTCACAGAGAAGCAGAAATCATTAGATGGAACTTATGTTCTCTCAAAAAAATGTATCCATGGGGATTTCCCTGGTGGTCCAGTGGTTGGGAGTCTACATTTTCAACGTAGGGGGCACAGGTTTGATCCTTGGTTGGGGAACTAAAAGTCCATATGCCATAGGGCTCCGACAAAAAAAAAAAAAAAAGGAACCCATATTTAAACCAGTCCAAATCAATTTATCTGAGTGGGTTAAGATCTTTCAGATTTAGGGATCTGAAAGAGTATTATATAGTCACTGTCTCCACTTTGATTTCTAGTAACTCCATAATTATAGGAGCTACCTTTTTTCTGTACTTAAAAAATATGTAATCCACTATATGAGGAGTTTTATATAAAACATGCTATCTCATTTAAGCTGCCATCACTCCATTCACACGGCAGTTACTAAGGTTACCAATAAACTCCAACTTACTAAACCCAAAGGCGAGTTTTTTTTCCCCCCACATTCAAAAAAAGCTTATTAGCATGATTAAAAACATTTTCTTGAATAATGACAGAACTTCTAAACATGAAAGAGGATCAGTGGCTATACTTTATAACCAGTATTTGCAACTGGAAAGACAGATTTATTGCCCAGTCTTCATTTTATTACAAACAACCCACATTTACTAGTTCCCTGTGAAGTCATGACTATTGCTTTGGGAATGAGTTCCTACTGCAATTAAGTATAAAAAATATCTTTCATAATTGGACTGTGACCTACATAATTGAGTAAAGAGTTAAACATCCTTGAAGAGTTGGGTTTTTTGTTTTTTAAAAAACATTCCTTTTACACACTACAAGGTAATAATTAGTATTCTGGCTTTTAAAAATCCTACATGATATTTATAATGGCAGTCCCCAAAGGTCCTCCTTTCATATAACTGAACATGCAGACCCTCTTCCGGAGTGTACATTATCGGGGTGGACTCAGAAGACCTCAACCTCCACATGTTTACATAGGTTTGAGAACAAAGACAGCATCATCCAGAACGTAGTAGTCATTATACATGTCGCCCTCACACAGGTATGGCAGTCTGGTGAAAGCTTCAATAACAAAACCAGCTTTTCTGAAAACGTCAGGCAGACTATTCACTTGTTTTTCCCAATTCTGTTCCTTGATTTCCAAAATTTCCAATGGTTTATCCCATTTGCCACCTACGTTCTACACATAGGGATGAAAAAGTAAGACCAAAGAAAGGATGACCCTGCCTCTGGTTGGCTCCAAGACATTTCTGATACCTTTTTAACAAAGTCAGAGAGTGATCACAACGGTCCAGCAAAAGCTGATGACATCATACTAAAACCCTATCTTCTGCCACTGATTTATACCAAGCACTCTGTATTTCTTCCTCTGTAGCTGCCATGTCATAGTTTCACACAGCTCAGTGGCATAAATTTCTTCAAAGTGAGGGCTCATGAATTTTGTGACCTCTCCATCTCCAGCACCTAAATCAAGAAGTCTATGGGTTTTCCAGTCTGGGTTAATTTTAAGCAGTCTCTGAAACGGATCTGGTGAAAACACAAACATTGAGCCTCTTCCTAGCAACCCACTGATAGATGTTCTAGACATAAATAGGTTAAAAACAGTTGAATGAGTGATATAATTGGATAAACAGCCAGTCCGATTTCTCACTGCTGTTGTTTAAGAAGATCTGTGTTCCTTGATCAAGGTCACTCTGAACAGAGACAGCCTGGAGTGACTTACATAATTTCTCTCTGTTGCACACACACCATGGTGGTTCTCATTCCTGCCGCCTGCGGCCGCAGCCGAGAGCCCTGGCCACTCATCATGTTCACTTACAGGGAGCGGGTGAGCGGGTTCCAGAGGATCGACATCCTCCGCACCAGCTACACGGATGCCAGGCTTAGGCACAGTCAGCCCGCGAGCAGCTCCACCCAGGGCTGGGGCCGGCCGCCGCCTCCAGCTAATGTTGCCGCAGCCGCCCAGGCTCAAGCCATCGCACCCAACTCGCCCATCCAGCCCCTTCAGGACCGAGGCAGGGGGTCCAGGTGAGATTTTTCTAAATGCTATTTCTAACAAGTATCATTTCCACCAGGCTTTTGGTACACAGAATAATCTAATAAACCCTCTTTTGGTCTCTGTCTTAATCGCTCTCTTGGTTCTCCTCTGATGTCTAGCTACTCCTCCATATATATACACAGGGGGCATGTACAATTATAGGCAGCTCTGCCTGTGATCCTCCTCCTTTAAATGCTGATGCTTCTCAAGGTTCTCTCCTGAGCACTCTTGATTTGTCAGTCGCATAGTGTTTTAAGATTTCAGGTTAGATATCAGTCTGTTCCATTCCTGGCTTTGTCACCTACTAGCTTTAGCTGCTACTGCTGCTGCTAAGTCTCTTCAGTCGTGTCCGACTCTGTGCGACCCCATAGACGGCAGCCCACCAGGCTCCCGTGTCCCTGGGATTCTCCAGGCAAGAACCCTGGAGTGGGCTACCATTTCCTTCTCCAATGCATCAAAGTGAAAAGTGAAAGTGAAGTTGCTCAGTCGTGTCACAACCCCATGGACTGCAGCCCACCAGGCTCCTCTGTCCACGGTATTTTCCAGGCAAGAGTACTGGAGTGGGGTGCCATGGCTTATACATTACCTAACTCTTCTGTATGTTACCTTTTCCCTTTGAGAAATGACAACTTCATGGGTTGTTAAAAGAAATGAATAATAAAATCATGTCTGTAAACCATTTAGAATAGCACTCAGTCAACAGAAAATGGAATGCTATCAGCAGAACTATCCACATTTAACTACTACCACCTGTGTATCAATGACTCCAACATCCACAGATTTCATGTCTGGATTTCCCTTAGTCAACGCACACATCTACTTCAACATCTCAGAGGCACCCTGAACTTGTTTTCTCAATATTTTATTAATAATCTTCTTCCTCGTCCATCTGTTACTGTTCTTATATTTAGCCAGGACTTCAGCAGTCTTTTTTGGCTCTTCTTTCTCTCTACCTAATCTTTGCCCCATTTTGATAAATCTGCAAGTCCAACCAATTTTGTCTCTAATATATGCCAAATTTATTTCCTCTTTTCCTTTTCTTCCTACCACTGCTCTTTGCTGGGTTATTACTTTTGACCTAGACAACTACTGCAATAACATCTTAACTGTTTATCTTGCCTTGGACCTAATCTTCTCAAATTTATTCTATACATTGTTGGCCAAATTCATCTTCTAGTATGTAAACATTATCCAATTATTTCTCATATGAAATCTGTCAATGATTTCCAACCGCTTATTAGAAAATGTCCAAACACCTTCAGTTCAGTCGCTCAGTTGTGTCCAACTCTTTGCAACCCCATGGACTGCAGCACGGCAGGCCTCCCTGTCCATCACCAACTCTTGGAGTTTACTCAAACTCATGTCCATTGAGGCGGTGATGCCATCCAACTATCTCATCCTCTGTCGTCCCCTTCTCCTCCTGCCCTCAATCTTTCCCAGTATCAGGGTCTTTTCCAATGAGTCAGTTCTTCACATCAGGTGGCCAAACTTTGGCATCAGTTCTTCCAGTGAATATTCAGGACTGATTTAATTTAGGATGGACTAAAGGAACCTTTAGGTTGGATCTCCTTGCAGTCCAAGGGACTCTCAAGAGTCTTCTCCAACACCACAGTTCTTTTAGCATCAATTCTTTGGTGCTCAGCTTTCTTTATAGTCCAGCTCTCACATCATTACATGACTACTGGAAAAACCATAGCTCTGACTAGATGGACCTTTGTTGGCAAAGTAATGTCTCTGCTTTTTAATATGCTCTCTAGGTCAAACACCTTAGTTTTCACTCATTTTCTGGATTTTTACCTTCTCTTCCAGTCTCATCTCTTCCCCTTCAAAGTTCTACCTTTAATGAATTACTCACAGTCCCCAGAAACACCTCACAAAGAATTTTCCTTTTCTATGATAACCTATCCAACATAATCTTCAGTGTTTTGTACTCACCCATAGAAAAAAGCCCCAAATTTTAAATTTAACTCATGTCAGATTCTGACCCCTCTCCACCTCATCTCTACTTTTCCCCAGAATGAATCATCCCAAAGTTTTGTTTTCTTTTTCTTTTCTTTTTGAGCATGCCCATGGCTTGTGGGATCTTAGTTTCCCCAGACCAGGGACTGAATTGAGGCCCTTTGCAATGAAAATACAAAGTTCTAACCAGGGAATTCCCACCCTCAACTACTACTGGAGAGATTAAGAGACTCAAGGTTTAGAGCAATCTAATATAACTAATCTGTGTTCCTGAAATGGATACAGGTTTGGACGTCAGCTGTAAACCACATGTCTGGATCAACTGAAGAAATCTGAATGTGGTCTGGGGCTAGAGAAAATGAAAATTTACGGAAATGGAAATAAATAATCAACTGGGGGAAAAAAACAGTAATTACAGAATGATCTCGTGTTAGAAAAAAATCAATGAAAGAGATCAGAAAGAATATGGAATTAAGTTTTAAGAGGACAGATCTCTAGTTTTTTCCCTTTTACCTACTTGTATTCTAATTTTCTATTAATATGATACATTTTTGATCCTTTCATAACGGATTAAGGAAATATAATAATTTCTGTCCAAAAAGTTTAACTGATTGTCTTGAACTAATTTGTATCTCAGCCTGGATCTGTTCTTTGAACTTCAGACTCAGATACCCAAATGCCTAACCAATGGCTCTCTTGGATGTTTAATACACAGCTCAGACTCAACATGCGATGTTTTGATCTCTTAATTCTCTCCTCTCCTACAGTCTTCTCCATCTCTGTAAATGGCATTTCTTCTGCGGTGGCTTTTCTCAGCCAAAAATCAAGTCATCTTTGACTCCTCTCTTTCACATTACATATCCAATCAAAATACACATCTCATTAATGTTACTTTTTGAAATATATACAGATTTAGGAAGTTACAAATGTGGGAAGGAAGAAGGTTAGAAATAAACACTGTGGTGCTGGATCATAATTGGAAGTCTGGTATGAATTCATAGTTATATACAGAAAACATACAGTGAATAAACGTATTTGTCTACATACAACTATTTCTTAAATCTCTCCACTGAAAAGGCCTAGAAGTAATAATATCCCAGGCACCTAATACCGAGATCTTTGTTTCTTAGAGGAACCAGGAGAAATGGCTGATTCCAGGCCAGGAAAGAACAATACAAGAGCTGAGAACATCTTATTCTAGTAAAGTGCACTAAGAGTGATGTCCAAAGAAAACAGGCCCCACCTGCAAGAGGCTCCCACTGGGCAAATCTACTGAATGGATAAACTGTGTCAAAATCAATACTAGTAAAAGACTATGACCAACTGAATAAAGTAGCAATCCATGAACACACACTGATGAAAGTAATTAAAGAAATACACCAGAAGAGGAAAAGCCTGCCTTATAATCAAATGCCAACCTATATATGTCTAAGGAATGAAGGAATTAAAAACCAACATGTGGCAAACATCACACCAAAAACTGACTCAAGCAACAATCATGAATGGATGCTAAACCTGGTGAGAGACAGTCTAATGCAGAATAGGATTATTTGTAAAGTCTCAAACTTCTTGCCCACAAAACTGACAGATTAACATTTAGTTCAGTTCAGTCGCTCAGTCGTGTCCGACTCTTTGCGACCCCATGAATTGCAGCACGCCAGGCCTCCCTGTCCATCACCAACTCCCGGAGTTCACTCAGACTCACGTCCATTGAGTCGGTGATGCCATCCAACCATCTCATCCTCTGTCATCCCCTTCTCCTCCTGCCCCCAATCCCTCCCAGCATCAGAGTCTTTTCCAATGAGTCAACTCTTCGCATGAGGTGGCCAAAGTACTGGAGTTTCAGCTTTAGCATCATTCCTTCCAATGAAATCCCAGGGTTGATCTTCAGAATGGACTGGTTGGATCTCCTTGCAGTCCAAGGGACTCTCAAGAGTCTTCTCCAACACCACAGTTCAAAAGCATCAATTCTTCAGTGCTCAGCTTTCTCCACAGTCCAACTCTCACATCCATACATGACCACTGGAAAAACCATAGCCTTGACTAAATGGACCTTTGTTGGCAAAGAAATGTCTCTGCTTTTGAATATGCTATCTAGGTTGGTCATAACTTTTCTTCCAAGCAGTAAGCGTCTTTTAACTTCATGGCTGCAGTCACCATCTGGAGTGATTAATATTATGTTCCTCCAAACAGGCATAATGCTTTAAGAACACAGCATCACTTCTGTGGTATTTCTACCCAAAATTGAATAACCTGAATCGAATTTTTAAAATAATCAGACAAATACAAATTTATGGTTATTTTCCAAATTATTGATCTATAGTCTTAAAAAATTAAAGGGACATGAAAGATAAGGAAAGACCAAAGACTGAAGAAAATTAAAGAGACATGACAATTAATTCTAACAAATGGCCCTGGACCTTTAAAGACCATTGCTGACATAACTGGCAAAATTCAGCTAGGGTCTGTGGATTCGACAATAGTACTGTGTCAATGTTCATTTCCTGATTTTGGTGGCTGTACAGATGTTACACAACTGTTGCAATGTAGTGAACTGTGTCTTCCCAAAATTTACATGTCTTCCCAGATTCATATGTTGAAGTCCCTAATCCCCAATGTTCAACAGTATGTGAACTGTGAACTTCTAGATGTTCAAGCTGGATTTAGAAAAGGCAGAGGAACCAGAGATCAAATTGTCAACATCTGCTGGACTATCGAAATAGCAAGAGGGTTTCAGAAAAATCATCTACTTCTGCTTTATTGACTATGCCAAAGCTTTTGACTGTGTGGATCACAATAAACTGTGGAAAATTCTGAAAGAGACGGGAATACCAGACCACCTGACCTACCTCTTGAGAAATCTGTATGCAAGTCAGGAAGCAACAGTTAGAACTGGACATGGAACAACAGAGTGGTTCCAAACAGGGAAAGGAGTATGTCAAGGCTGTATATTGTCACCCTGCTTATTTAACTTCTATGCAGAGTACATCATGTGAAATGCTGGGCTGGATGAAGTACAAGCTGGAATTAAGATTGCCGGGAGAAATATCAATAACCTGAGATATGCAGATGACACCACCCTTATGGCAGAAAGCAAAGAAGAACTAAAGAGCCTCTTGGCGAAAGTGAAAGAAGAGAGTGAAAAGGTTGGCTTAAAGCTCAACGTTCAGAAAACTAAGATCATGGCATCTGGGCCCATCACTTCATGGCAAACAGATGGGGAAACAGTGGAAAACAGTGACAGATTTTAATTTTTTGGGCTCCAAAATCACTGCAGATGGTGACTGCAGCCATGAAATTAAAAGACGCTTACTCCTTGGAAGAAAAGTTACGACCAACCTAGACAGCACATTAAAAGGCAGAGACATAACTTTGTCAAGAAAGGTCCATCTAGTCACGGCTATAGTTTTTCCAGTGGTCACGTATGGATGTGCGAGTTGCAGTATAAAGAAAGCTGAGTGCTGAAGAACTGATTTTTTTGAACTGTGGTTTTGGAGAAGACTCTTGAGAGTTCCTTGGACTGCAAGGAGATCCAGCCAGTCCATCCTAAAGGAAATCAGTCCTGAATATTCATTGGAAGGACTGATGTTGAAGCTGAAATTCCAATACTTCGGCCACCTGATGCGAAGAACTGACTCATTTGAAAAGATTCTAATGCTGGGAAAGATCGAAGACAGGAGAAGAAGGGGACAACAGAGGATGAGATGGCTGGATGGCATCACCAACTCAATGGACATGAGTCTGAGTGAACTCCGGGAGTTGGTGATGGACAGGGAGGCCTGGCGTGCTGCAGTCCATGGCGTCGCAAAGAGTCAGCTGTGACTGAACTGAACCCCCCAGTGTGACTGTGTCTGGAGATAAGGTCTATACAGAGGTAACTAAGGTTAAATGAGGACAAAAGCAGCCTTGATAAAAAGACATGAGTGTTCTTATAATAGACATCGGAGAACTCTCCTTCCTCCCAAACCTTCCTCCACCACATGAGGACACAGTAAGAAGGTAGCCTGTCTACAAGCCAGGAAGAGAACTTTTCCCAGAGACTGAACCTGGTCAGACCTTGACCTAGCCTTCCCATCCTCCAGAACTCTGAGAAAATCTTCTGCTGTTTAAGCCACACTGTTTGTGGTAATTTGTTATAGCATCCTAAACTTATTAATACAACTATATATGGAGAATAGCTGTTTTTATGGACATTGCTTCCCAGGTGGCACTAGTGGTAAAGAACCTGCCTGCCAGTGCAGGAAACTGTCTCTTCCTCTACTGTTCCCTTCTCCTCCCGCCTTCAATCTTTCCCAGCATCAGGGTCTTTTCCAATGAGTCAGTTCTTCACATCAGGTGGCCGAAGTATTGGAGTTTCAGCTTTAACATCAGTCCTTCCAATGAATATTCAGGACTGATTTCCTTTAGGACGGACTGGCTGGATCTCCCTGCAGTCCAAGGGACTTTCAAGAGTCTTCTGCAACACCACAGTTCAAAAGCATCAATTGTTCGGTGCTCAGCTTTCTTTATAGTCCAAGTCTCACATCCATACACGACTTCTGGAAAAACCATAGCTTTGACTAGACGGACCTTTGTTGGCAAAGTAATATCTCTGCTTTTGAATATGCTATCTAGGTTGGTCATAACTTTTCTTCCAAGGAGCAAGCATCTTTTAATTTCACGGCTGCGGTTACCATCTGCAGTGATTTTGGAGCCCAAGAAAACAGTCTGCCACTGTTTTCCCTTGTTTCTCCATCTATTTCCCATGAAGTGATGGGACCAGATACTATGATCTCAGTTTTCAGAATGTTGAGTTTTAAGCCAACTTTTTCACTTTCAGTAATTACGGATAAAGTCACTACAAATATCTCTTAATAGTATCTTTTAAATAGCAAAATTTAATAATTTTGATGAAGTCTAGCTTACAAAAAAAATTTTTAATGGCCTGTGTTGTGTCCTATCTAAGAAATCTCTGCCTACCCCAAGGTCACCGAGACTTTCATACATAAAGGTGAAAAAGACTGCAAACTGTAGGATGTTTACTTTCACCCTTCCTCTACAACTAGATGTTCTAGCCAGAGCAGTAAGACAAGAGAAAGGAATAAAAGGCATATAAACCGGAAAGGAAGAAATTAAACTGTCTCTTGTTGCAAACAACAAGATTTGTTCACAAAATAGGTACTAGAACTAGTGAGTGAGTTTTCGTAGAGTTGTAGGATATGCAATAAGTAGGGAAAAATTTTTTTTTAGTAGTACCATTTACAAGAACATGAAAGACAGAATCTAGCAAAATAAGATCTCTATGCAGAAAAAAAAAAGACAATACATTGATGAAAGAAATCAAATAAGACCTAAATAAGTTGAGAGAGACACTGTATTTATGGGTCAGAAAACTCAATATTGTTAAGATGTCAATTCTCCTCCCATTTAATGTATAGATTCAACATAATCATAATCAAAATCTCAGCATGATCTTTGGAAAAAAACAAACTGATTCTAACATTTAAATGGAAAGAAAAAAGACCTAGAATAGCTAAAATAACTTTGACAATTTTGCTGGAGGATTCACATTACCTGATTTCAAAATAACATATAATAATCAAAGCAGTAAGCTTTAGCAAAAGGACAGACACACAGATCAATGGGACAAAACAGAGTTCAGAAATAGACTCATCTGGTTAATTGATTTTTGACATAGGTACACAGGCAATTTAATGAAGAAAGGACAGTCTTTTCAACAAATAGTACTGACATAGTCTGACGTCCATTTAAAAAAAAAACAAAACTTGACCCATACCTCATACCATTTGCAAAAATTAACTCAAAATGCATTACAGACCGAAATGTAAAACCTAACTATAAAACTTCTGTAAATTCAACGTCTGCAGGATCTGTACTTTTGCTCCTTTTTCATTTCAGGTATAGGAATTTGCATCTTTTCTTTTTTCCCTTAATCTGGCTAAAGATTTATCAATTTCATCAATCATCTCAACGTACTTTTAATGGCATTTTAAATGGGAAACAAACTGACAATATACATTTGCTAAGTCAAATCCTTTCAATCTGGCAATTCTCTTGCACATGTGCCCCAGGTATAGATCCAAAAGTATCCATAACAGCACTACTCATCACAGAAAAGTAACTATAATATAGATTGAATCCTGAGTAGTTATGATTTTTTGAATGTAACTAATAGATTATCTTTTAATTTGATGAGATCTGATGCAGCCTGGCAAAGACATCTACTTGGATAGGAAACAACAACCTTGTTTAAAATTTTGAAGATAAAAAATTATTTCAAACTAATACTCAGCCACAAAACACACGTTAATAAAAGCAAACACACATATATAATCATATATGTGGCTGCTAAACCAGCTGAGTCTGAGGCCTTTTTTAGGTTTTCTACTTCTTGAGCCAATAAGGGTTAATATTTTTATGGACATTTTTTCCATTTCCTTTAGGCCTTAAAACTTCTTAATGTAAAGTTGAACATGTATTGTTTACAATTCTTAAAAAAATCTTTGCATCTACATTAGTCCTCTTTGAAGAACACTCTGGGTAAAAAATAAAATGATATACATATATATAAATCTCATACACATACGGAATATTATCCAGTCTTAAAAAGGACAGAACTTCAACACATCATAATATGGATTAATCTTGCCAAGACATTATGCCAAGTAAAATAAGTCAGTCACAAAAGGACAAATACTGTCTGATTCCACTTAATAAGGTACCGAGGGTAGTCAAATTCACAGAAACAGAAATTGGTTACTAGGGGCTAGGGGATGGTAGAAATGGGGAGTTATTGTTTAATGAGTACAGAGTTTCAGTTTAGAAAAATGAAAAAAATTCTCAAGAGGGGCAGTGATGATGGTTGTTCAACAACGTTAATGTACATAAGTAATAAATAAGAAACTGTTAATAACAGAACTGGGCATTCAGAGAAAGGTGAAGGGTAACTTGCTTTTCATTTTTTAACACATACAGTTTGAATTTACCATGTACTTTTATAATATAGTTTAAAAATCAGACTAGTGAATGGCTCCCTAATAATGTATACTGAAGTGACTCATTTGAAAATAACCCTCCCTTAACTACATAATCCATCATAGCTACCTTCTCACTTCTTACTTGTCTTCCTCTTTCATATATCTACTACAATGGCCAGATGTCTCTCCATGTCACCAAGGACTCACTATTTACTTTAAAAATATATATATGTCATTTAATATTAAACATACAAAAAAGTACACAATTTATTAGATGACATTCTTCTGTAAAGTTTTTCTTTTTTGCCCCACCTTGTTCTCTTTCTCTTTTCATCAATATGACTATAGACACAGGGACTTTTTCATATTCCGTTACTGTCATTTTTTTTCATGTGCAAAGTGTCCCACAGTTAGTCAGCAAAATCCTTTTCGAGCCAGCTCTTATATCCTTTTGATAACGATCTCATTCATCTTTGAGCTCTTCTGAGACATTCTTGCCCTCTGGCCAAAGATGTTCATTCCATGAGCCTGATGTTTTCTTCATAAGATTTTATAAACTACTGATTCAATCTGGTTAGTACTTACAGAACTGTTCAAATTTCCTAACTCTTCTGGATCATTATTTTTAAAGGAATTTGTCCATTTCATCTGAGTTTTCATTTACTGGCTAATATTGCTAATATGATTTTTAAACTTCTACTTTATCTGTAGTCATACCCCCCTTTCCAATCCTATTATTTTTTATTTAGGCTTTCTCTTTTTTTCCTTCCTTGGTCAATCAGACAAAGGTTTATCTTACTGTGCTTTTTGAAGAAGCAAGTTTTGGTCTTTGATGACCTTTTCTTTCTTCTGTATTTATTCTTTGTTTTTATTTTTCTTTTCTTCTACTTTTCTTGGGCCTACTCTGTTGTTCTTTGCCTATTTTTTTTTTTAAACAAAAGATGGCTTAGCTTATTAATTTCCAGTCTCTTGCATTTTAGGTTATACATTTCCCTTAATTACAGTTTTTACTGCATCCCAGCCCAGAATTCTTCTCCTAACTCAAGATCCACATACCCACCTAACATGACATCTCCAATGATGTATCTAAAAGATATCTCAAACTCAACATATTAAAAACTAAATTCTTGATTACCACCATATCTTGTTCACTCAAAGCCTTCATCACTTAATTAACGACAACTCCATCCTTCTATCACTCAGGACACAAACCCTGGAGTTATCTTTAATTGCTCTTTTTCTCATACTGTCAGCAATTTGTTCTATCTTCAAAATGCATCCAGAAATCATTTATTTCTTACCACTTTCATCTCTGTCACTGCAATCTAAGCCATCATCATCTCTCACCCGGACTGTTACGTTACTCTTGAAATAGGTCTCTCTGCTTTTGTCTATTCCTCCTTATAGTCTATTCTTACCATGGCAGCGGACAATTCTTTTAAAAGATAAGTCAGAGCACGTTGTTTCTCTGCTCAAAACTTTTCAACGATTACTACTTCCACTGCGTACAAGCCAAAACCTGCCCTCTGTGATCTGCCATCTCCCTTATCTCTTTGACCTTGTCCACTTTCATGCAATTCCAGCCATGGTGTTCTGGAACACTATTCCTTGAACACACCGGATTCCTCAAACTTGCACGTCTTAATTCTAACTATTCGCTTTAACTAGAATCCTCTTCCTCCAGATATCCACCGGGCTAACTCAGTGTCTTCAGGTCTTGACTCAGCTCTCACTCTCTCAATGAAGCCTAATTTAAGTGCTTCCTTTAATACCGCAAGCTGCCCCACAACCTCAACCGTTCATTCCAATGCCCTTTACCCTGCTCTCTACTTTTTTTCCATAAGACTTCATCATTTTCTACCATACTAATTTACTTTTTCACGGTATTTATTGCTCCACAAGGAATCTTAATGCAGTCACTGAAGTGGAGTGAAGTGAGCTCACTCAGTCGTGTCTGACTCTTTGCGACCCCATGGACTGCAGCCCACCAGGCTCTTCCATCCATGGGATTCTCCAGGCAAGAATACTGAAGTGGGGTGCATTTCCTTCTCCAGGGGAACTTCCCGACCCAGGGACTGAACCTGGGTCTCTCGCGTTGCAGGCAGGCGCTTCACCCCGAGCCACCAGGAAGCCCTAATGCAGTCACTGGTGGATCCCAAATAAACACACAGTAAGCACTCAAAAAATGAGGCAGTAGTTTTGATGTAGTGGTTCAGTGGATAAACAATCCGCCAGCGGCGCGGGAGATACAGGAGATGTGGGTTTGATCCCTGCGTCAGGAAGATGCCCTGGAGAAGGAATGGCAGCCCACTCCAATATTCTTCCTGGAAAATCCCCTGGGCAGAGAAGCTTGGCTACAGTCCACGGGGTTGTAAACAGGCGCCACAGCTGAGGCGACTGAGCACATACACAGTATTCTTATTACTATTCAGCGCTGTATATTTTTAAATTTTCACCATGATTTATTCTTTGATTCGAGTTATTCAGAAATACACATTTTAATTTCTAAGCAAAGAGGAAATTTTTCTTTTGGTTATTAATATCTAAATTAATACTACTACATGGCTAAAGTACATGAATCTACATGATATAGAGCATCTGATATTATATTAATCTTTTCTGAGGGGTCAGTATGCATCACTAATTGGCTTAAATAGTCCTTATTTGTTAAAAAAAAAAGTATACTTTCTAATTTTAGAGCACAGGGTTCTCTACATGTGAGTCAACTAAATCAGATTTGGTATAGTATTAAATTCTCTGTGTTTTTACAAATTTTGTATCTGTTTAAGCTACCAACAATTAAGAGCTACGTTTTAACTCTCTCACTCAGATAACAAAGCTGGTAAATTTTCCTTTCAGAACAGGCATACTTTGGAGATACTGTGAGTTCAGTTCCAGTTTATTCTAACTCAAGTTCCAAATATAGAAATAAAGTGAGTCACATGAATATTTTCGTTTCCCAGTGCATTTAAAAGTCATGTTTGCACTATAGTCTATTAGTGTGCAATAACATTATGACTAAAAAAAATGTACACACCATAATTTTAAAAAGCTGTTGAAAAAAATGGCATCAATAGACTTGGTTGATGCAGGATTGCCACAAACCTTCAGTTTGTAAGAAAAAACACATCATTATCTGCAGAATGCAATAAAACAAGGTATGCCTATACACCAATGTTTGTTGTATATACCAATATCCCTTTATTGGATGCATATAAATTTAAAACTGTTGACTCTTCCAGGTAGACTAAATTTTTTTTGTCACTTTAGGAGTTCTATTTTTAATAAATTTTTTGGCCTTAAAGTCTCATCTATTTGTTATTCAGTCAGCTACCATAGAAGTATGCTTTTGTTTTGGGTTTATAATTACTTTTACCTTTAATTTTCCATTTTGCATGTCTCTTTGTGTATCAGTTCAGTTCAGTTGTTCAGTCGTGTCCAACTCTTTGCAACTCCATGAACCACAGCACGCCAGGACTCCCTGTCCATCACCAACTCCCGGAGTCCACCCAAACCCATGTCCATTGAGTCAGTGATGCCATCCAACCATCTCATCCTCTGTCGTACCCTTCTCCTCCTGCCCTCAATCTTTCCCAGCATCAGGGTCTTTTCCAATGAGTCAGCTCTTCACATCAGCTGGCCAAAGTACTGGAGTTTCAGCTTTAACATCAGTCCCTCCAATGAACACCCAGGACTGATCTCCTTTAGAGTGGACTGGTTGGATTTCCTTGCAGTCCAAGGGACTCTCAAGAGTCTTCTCCAACACCACAGTTCAAAAGCATCAATTCTTCGGGGCTCAGCTTTTTTTATAGTCCAACTCTCACATCCATATGTGACCACTGGAAAAACCATAGCCTTGACTAAACGGACCTTTGTTGGCAAAGTAATGTCTCTGCTTTTTAATATGCTATCTAGGTTGGTCATGGGCTTCCCTGGTGGCTCAGAGGTTAAAGCGTCTGCCTCCAATGCGGGAGACCCGGGTTCGATCCCTGGGTTTTCAGATCCCCTGGAAAAGGAAATGGCAACCCACTCCAGTACTCTTGCCTGGAGAATCCCATGGAGGGAGGAGCCTGGTAGGCTACAGTCCATGGGATCGCAAAGAGTTAGACAAAACTGAGCGACTTCACTCTCACTCAGGGTGGTCATAACTTTCCTTCCAAGGAGTACGCGTCTTTTAATTTCATGGCTGCAATCACCATCTGTAGTGATTTTGGAGCCCCCAAAAATAAAGTCAGCCACTGTCTCCACTATTTCCCCAACTATTTGCCATGAAGTGATGGGACCAGATGCCATGATCTTAGTTTTCTGAATGTTGAGCTTTAAGCCAACTTTTTCACTCTCCTCTTTCACTTTCATCAAGAGGCTCTTTAGTTCTTCTTCACTTTCTGCCATAAGGGTGGTGCCATCTGTATATCTGAGGTTATTGATATTTCTCCTGGCAATCTTGATTCCAGCTTGTGCTTCCTCCAGCCCAGCGTTTCTCATGATGTACTCTGCATAGAAGTTAAATAAGCAGGGTGACAATATACAGCCTTGACATACTCCTTTTCCTATTTGGAACCAGTTTGTTGTTCCATGTCCAGTTCTAACTGTTGCTTCCTGACCTGCATACAGTTTTCTTAAGAGGTAGGTCAGGTGGTCTGGGATTCCCATCTCTTTCAGAATTTTCTACAGTTTATTGTGATCCACACAGTCAAAGGCTTTGGTAGAGTCAATAAAGAAGACATAGATGTTTTTCCATGATCCAGCGGATGTTGGCAATTTGACCTCTGGTTCCTCTGCCTTTTCTAAAACCAGCTTGAACATCTGGAAGTTCACGGTTCACGTATTGTTGAAGCCTGGCTTGGAGAATTTTTTGAGCATTATTTTGCTAGCATGTGAGATGAGTGCAATTGTGCAGTAGTTTGAGCATTCTTTGGCATTGCCTTTCTTTGGGATTGGAATGAAAACTGACCTTTTCCAGTCCTGTGGCCACTGCTGAGTTTTCCAAGTTTGCTGGCATATTGAGTGTAGCACTTTCACAGCATCATCTTTCAGGATTTGAAATAGCTCAACTGGAATTCCATCACCTCCACTAGTTTTGTTTGTAGTGATGCTTCCTAAGGCTCACCTGACTTCGCATTCCAGGATGTCTGGCTCTAGGTGAGTGATCACACCATCGCGATTATCTGGGTCATGATCTTTTTTGTACAGTTCTTCTGTGTATTCTTGCCACCTCTTCTTAATATCTTCTGCTTCTGTTAGGTCCATACCATTTCTGTTCTTTACTGAGTCCATCTTTGCATGAAATTTTCCCTTGGTATCTCTAATTTTCTTGAAGAGAGCTCTAGTCTTTCCCTTTCTACTGTTTTCCTCTATTTCTTTGCACTGATCGCTGAGGAAGGCTTTCTTATCTCTCCTTGCTATTCTTTGGAACTCTGCATTGAAATGGGTATATCTTTACTTTTCTCCTTTCCTTTTCACTTGCCTTCTTTTCACAGCTATTTGTAAGGCCTCCTCAGACAGCCATTTTGCTTTTTTGCATTTCTTTTTCTTGGGAGGCCGGGGGCGGCGGCCAAGAGGAGCTACCCCACGTCCAAGGTAAGAAAAACCCCAGTAAGACAGTAGGCACTGAGAGGGCATCAGAGGGCAGACAGACTGAAACCATAATCACAGACCACAGGCCAATCTGATCACATGGACCACAGCCTGGTCTAATTCAGTGAAACTAATCCATGCCGTGTGGGGTCACCCAAGATGGATGGGTCATGGTGGAGAGGTCTGACAGAATGTGATCTACTAGAGAAGGGAAGAGCAAACCACTTCAGTATTCTTGCCTTGAGAACCCCATAAACAGTATGAAAAGGCAAAAAGATAGGATACTGAAAGATGAACTCCCCAGGTTGGTGGGTGCCCAATATGATATTGAAGATCAGTGGAGAAATAACTCCAGAAAGAATGAAGGGATGGAGTCAAAGCAAAAACAACACCCAGTTGTGGATGGGACTGGTGATAGAAGCAAGGTCCGACGCTGTAAAGAACAATACTGCATAGGAACCTGGAATGTTAGGTCCATGAATCAAGGCAACTTGGAAGTGGTCAAACAGGAGATGGCAAGAGTGAACGTCAACATTCTAGGAATCAGCGAACTAAAATGGACTGGAATGGGTGAATTTAACTCAGATGACCATTATATCTACTACTGCAGGCAGGAATCCCTTAGAAGAAATGGAGTAGCCATCATGGTCAACAAAAGAGTTCGAAATGCAGTACTTGGATACAATCTCAGAAACGACAGAATGATCTCTGTTCGTTTCCAAGGCAAACCATTCAATATCACAGTAATCCAAGCGTATGCCCCGACCAGTAACGCTGAAGAAGCTGAAGCTGAACAGTTCTATGAAGACCTACAAGACCTTCTAGAACTAACACCCAAAAAAGATGTCCTTTTCGTTTATAGGGGACTGGAATGCAACAGTAGAAGTCAAGAAACACCTGGAGTACGGGCAAATTTGGCCTTGGAGTATAGAGTGAAGCAGGGCAGAGGCTAATAGGCTTCTGCCAAGAGAGTGCACTGGTCATAGCAAACACCCTCTTCCAACAAAACAGAAGGAGACTCTACACATGGACATCCCCAGACGGTCGACACCGAAATCATATTGATTATATTCTTTGCAGCCAAAGGTGGAGAAGCTCTATACAGTCAGCAAAAACAAGATCGGGAGCTGACTGGCTCAGATCGTGAACTCCTTATTGCCAAATTCAGACTTAAATTGAAGAAAGTAGGGAAAACCACTAGACCATTCAGGTATGACCTAAATCAAATCCCTTATGACTATACAGTGGAAGTGAGAAATAGATTTAAGGGACTAGATCTGATAGAATGCCTGATGAACTATGGACGGAGGTTCATGACATTGTACAGGAGACAGGAATCAAGACCATCCCCAAGAAAAACAAATGTGTACGTAGAGATAGACTGTTAAAAAAAATCCAAACTGATCATCTTTTGTTTAAGTGATAGAATTATTATATTTACATTTAATTGTGACTGATATATCTGGACTTGTTTTTTATCTACCCTGCTTTTCCTTTACGTCATGTTTCTCTATTCATGCCTCTGGGAAGTTTATTTTTAAATTCCATCTCCTCCCCTTCTAGGGCTGGAAATCACATTTTCTATTCCAGTCATTTAGCATCCCCTCTTGGGGGATATATATGTGTGTGTGTGTGTTTATATAAACAAGGTCGCAAGTTAAACAATATTTTAAACATCTGTCCTGAAAAAATACAAGGATTTTAGAATACTTTCATTTAAAATAAACTTCTTGATCTACAATATGTTGTCTACTATTAGCTGACTTTTCTTAAACTTTGCAAATTAAACATTATTTTATACGGATAATGTTTAGATTTACTCTCATGCTATTTCAATCTATTTGGTCAACACTGCATTTTCTCTCTCAATCCCTCCTCCTAGGGTTATTTTTCTTCATCCTTCAGTACACAACCACTGGTAGTAGTATAGCAGCGTTAGTCACTTAGTTGTGTCTGACTCTCTGCAACCCCATGGACTGTAGCCCACCAGACTCCTCTGTCCATGGAATTCTCCAGGCAAGAATACTGGAGTGGGCTACCATTCCCTTCTCCAGGGGATCTTTCCAAGCCAGGGATCAAACCAGGGTCTCTTGCTTTGCAGGCAGACTTTCTACTGTCTGAGACGCCAGGGAAGCCCATTAGAAGGTCATAAAGCAAAGATCTGTTGGTTTCCAGCTTCCATCTTTCTGGAAATGACTTCATTTTACCCTTAAAAAATCACTTTGCTAGGTGTACAATTATAGATTGAAAGCTGTTTTTTTCTCTGCACTTTGAATACTTGATCTCAATGTCTTCAGCCTTCCATTGTGGCTACCAGGCTGATGGTCCTTCCTTTAAAAGCTACCTATCTGTTCTCTGTGGTTCTTTGTAAGGGTTTTCTCTTTATCTTTGAATGTATTCTTCAGTTTAACTACAGAGTGTGTAGGTATACATTTCTTTTCATTTAATATTCTCCAAATACATTCTACTTCCTGTACATTCATGTCTTTCATTAATTCTTAAAATTTCTCAGCCATTATCCCTTTATGGCTTGCTCTCAGTTCTCTCCTGAGGCTTCAAGCACACAGATATTAGATTCATTATTCTATCATTCCAATCAATTTGTCCCTTGCACTACATTTTGGATAAGTAATTTAGGTTTATCTCTCAGTTCATTAATCCACCGAGATTTTATTTCAAGTTATATTTTTCATCTCTAACATTTCACTTTGATTCTTCTATGTATCTACATAACCATGTTTGAGGGTCTTTCATTTCTTGCTACATTTGCAACTCCATCTTTTATTAATTTAAACATTTTATATATGACTATTTTATATCATTCCAATAGTTTAACTTTTTAGGGGCTTATTCACTCAATCTCACTCAAAGTGACTTATCCTTGCATTTAGTAATTCTTTGCTCAATTTTATTTGTGGGAATTCAAAGAGCCTAACCAGAATAAAGCTTCCTCTCAAAGTATATTTACAATTGCTTTGGCAGAAAGGGAATAGAGCTGACCTTGGTCCAATTTCGCATCTTTCTCCGAGGGTTATTTCACTTTGCTGTGGGCCAAAGGTTTAGTTTCCCGTTAGAGCTAATATGGCCATTTGCCTTTAGAGAGACAGCAACCTTGCCTTTTTTGTTTGTCCACAGCTTATTGATCCTGCTTCATCTGCCTCTTCCCTTTTGTGAAAATAGCCCCTTAGAGATTGCCTTACTTTTTTAGCATACTCAGTAATGTATTAGAAATTATGCTTATAACCTTCCATACAGAAGAATTCCAAATAATTTACAAAGATACTGCCCCTTCAAGGAGATGAGACATGAACTCTGTACTCCTTAAGTGTGTACTGTGCACAGTGACTTGGGTGGGTGGGGGTGGGGGTGGCGCAGAGACTGACTTTATAGTGAAGAAACCTAACTAATACTGCCTCAGCCAGGTGATCAAGGGTAGCACCATGGGTGGTAAGTCATGCTGACAGGATGCTCCTGAAGTGATGTGATGCAAATGGCACTTCTCCTGTGTTCTTTCCAAAAATCTATAACTCCGGCTAATCATGAAAATATTAGCCCCACTGGCACACTTTCTCTTCCCACAATTTCTGAGAAATTACTTTGCTGATCCTCTTCTCTACCTAGGATATCTTTTCTTCTGAAACACTCGTGTTTCCAAGGTTCTTTCATCAGCCCTATTCTCTTCTCATGTAAGATATCGTGCCCCTAAGTGCTCATTCATTAACTGCTACAGATAAGCTTGCAATTCCCCAGTCTACGTCTCTGTTCCAAAGCTCCCTCTCAAATACAATAACTACAACAGAGTAGTTATGAATATATTTTTTAAGTCAGTCAGAACTAGTTTTAAAGGCCAGCCCCTTTTTCCAACTGCATGACACTTTCAAGACTGCTTTTTTCATCTATGCAATGAGACTATAATAGTATCTACCTTTTCAAAGGTTTTTCTCAAACTTATATAATATACATGAAATTCCTAGAATTACATCAAGTATATAACTGAAAATAAGTATTAGCCAATATTAAGATCATAAGCACTAGGAAAACGGTTAATTATCTATTAAACAACTTGTCTCAGATGCCCTCCAAATACTCCGAATCCTTGTGTTCAAGCCCATTTTCATCACCTATCCTCCCAAATTTCCTGTCACTCAAGACAGAATCCACAGAATCCATTTTCTAAGATTTCTTCTAACTTCATCCCCAACATCCAAGTGGTCAGCAACTTCCGTCAAATTCTACTTTCTAAATACCTCTTAGAGCTTATCTGTCCTGTCCACTACCACTATATTCTATTTTTTTAATTAATTTAACTGGAGGCTAATTATAATATTGTGGTGGTTTCTGCCATTCACTGACATGAATCAGCCACGGGTGTACATGTGTCCCTTATCCTGAACCCCCTCCCACCTCCCTCCCCATCCCATCCCTCTGGCTTGTCCCAGCGCACTGGCTTTGAGTGCCCTGTTTCATGCTTCGAACATGGACCGGTCATCTGTTTTACATATTATAATATACATGATTCAATGCTACCCTCTCAAATCATCCCACCCTTGCCTTCTCCCACAGAGTCCAGAAGTCTGTTCTTTACATCTGTGTCTCTCTTGCTGTCTCGCATATAGGGTCGTTGTTTCCATCTTTCTAAATTCCATATATATGCATTAATATACTGTATTGGTGTTTTTCTTTCTGACTTACTTTACTCTGTATAATAAGCTCCAGTTTCATTCACCTCATTAGAACTGATTCAAACCCATTCTTTTTAAAAGCTGAGTAATATTCCATTGTGTATGTGTACCACAGCTTTCTTATCCATTCATCTGCTGACAGACATCTAGGTTGCTTCCATGTCCTGGCTATTATAAACGGTGCTGTGATGAACACTGGGATACACGTGTCTCTTTCAGTTCTGATTTCCTCAGTGTGTATGCCCAGCAGTGGGAATGCAGGGTCGTATGGCAGTTCTATTTTCAGTTTTTTAAGGAATCTCCACACTGTTCTTCATAGTGGCTGTACTAGTTTGCATTCCCACCAACAGTGTAAGAGGGTTCCCTTTTCTCCACACCCTCTCCAGCATTTATTATTTGTAGACTTTTTGATAGCAGTCATTCTAACCGGTACTATCCCTATATTCTTTCAAATCTTTGTAATTTGGTTATATTATTCTAGTGGCTTCTGACATTTCCCCCAAATATGTGGCTATTTATTTTTAGAAACTGTAATATCAGCTTCAAGTATTGCTATTTTAAAAACCAAAATACATATTTTGGGGGCATAATACGAAAGCAGTTCATTCATCACTCTTGGTTGTCTTTATCTCTTTCCTATCTACTCACCCGTTCCCATTCTCTCCCTTTCACCCAAACTCCTTACCCTATTTACCACATGGCTCAGGAAACTCCCCAGACTCACCCACCTCTACCCATGTCATGGGCCACTTATAGGGTGAGTCTTAACCTGAGGGAAAGAACCTTCCATAATGAATCTCTCCTAGGGAAAAGAAAGGATTTAAACTCCATTTAGGAAATGTTTTCCAAGTTGGCCAAGAAAAAGTCAAAACTTCAGCAATTTTATATTACTGAACAAAGACAGGTGTTCTGAAAGCACTGGTCAGGGGAGTTAAATATGGCAAGAAGATACTAAAGTTCAATCCAATCAGCTATATCACCATATAGCAATTATAAGGGTGCCTCAGACAAAAAGATCAAAGTCAAAGAAAGCAGCAAAGTCGAGGAGCAGCTGATGATTTATATTACAATGGGTTTTAAAATATAATTTTTAAAATACAAAATACATTAAAAATCTGAGCTCACTGACTTCAATTTTTAAATTTTAAAAGCTTTTTAATAAATCCTAAAAATATACTATTAATAATACCAGTATTACAAGCAAATAATTTGCCCAGTATTACAATCACTATCTGTTGCAGCTCTTGTGCCTTGACACAGTTACTTTGTTTTCAACATGGTTCCCCCCCCTCCCCTGACTATGTCTTAAAAATCATGGCTTTTGCTGCTTCTCTTTGTCTTTCCCGCCCTCGCTTGTGTACCTCTGGCTGTTCACTCTGCTTCTGATTCTCTTATACCTTTGCTTGTATTTGCAATGTCTTCTTTCACCTGCTTCATTATTTTTATTTTTGTACAAGTATTTCCTTCATGAAGTCTTTCTTACTACACACAAATATAAACTTCTCTCTGCTCTTTAACTGGGGGTTTCCTAGAAAAACTTCCATAACAAAGCTTCCCAAAGTGTCAAAGCTTGCTGCTTACACATATATACTGTTTAGTGTAAACTAGGATGAGAATTCATTTCTATCCTCTTACGTATTCTTATCCTCAGGGTGCCATATACAATTGTATAAGATTACTATGTACATATGTATAAACTGAGAAGTGTGGATAAGATACTGAGAAAATAAAACGTAGCAATGAATAACAAATACTGTATGAATTTGACTTTGTGCAGCAGCATTTCCCCAGAAAATGGTAATGTTCTGGGGAACACTAATCACATGAGATGGCTAGAAAAGAAAGGAATGCCATGATCAAATAAGTTTAGAAAATATTGAACAGACTATCCCCCACCTCTCCAGGGAATTTATGAAGCATTTTATTCAAGTCCAGCAGCATGAAACAGGTTTCTCTTTAATTTCATAGTACCTAAGCTTTGACATGGAGAAGGCAATGGCACCCCACTCCAGTACTCTTGCCTGGAAAATCCCATGGACAGAGAAGCCTGGTGGGCAGCAGTCCACGGGGTCGCTAAGAGTTAGACATGACTGAGTGACTTCCCTTTCACTTTTCACTTTCATGCACTGGAGAAGGAAATGGCAACCCACTCTCAGTGTTCTTGCCTGGAGAATCCCAAGGGACGGGGGAGCCTGGTGGGCTGCCGTCTATGGGGTCGCACAGAGTTGGACACAACCGATGTGACTTAGCAGCAGCAGCAAGCTTTGACAGTGACACCCTAAACATTACCATTTTCTGGGGAAATGCTGCTGCACAAAGTCAAATTCATACAGTATTTGTTATTCATTGCTACCTTTTATTTTCTCAGTATCTTATCCACACTTCTCAGTTTATACATATGTACATAGTAATCTTATACAATTGTACATGGCAACCTGAGGATAAGAATAAGTAAGAGGATAGAAATGAATTCTCATCCTAGTTTACACTAAACATAGTATATACGTGTAAGGATGCCCTAAAAGCAGATTTCAAAAGCTCTTCACTTTTTATTACCAAGTTTTTAAAGACTTTAGAAATAAAGTGACACTAACCTTCCAAAATATGTTTTGAAATGAAATTTTCTTTTACAAAATCTTTAATTTAAAAATGCACATAAAAAAATAAATAAATAAATAAAAATGCACATGAAAATGATTAACATTTGGTTTTTATTATTTCAACTTCAATTTTTAGAAACCCTTTGTTTTTAACAGGTCATTTTAAAAAATCCGGCAACACTAAAGATACTGCTGCCTCTATGAAATTCCCTCTGGAGGTGCATTTTCATATTAGCACAATAGTTATACGAAAGATTCTTAAATTCTATGAACTTCTAGAACTGCAAGATGCTGTTATATGAATAGGCACTTCAAACACTCAAATTAGGTAAACAGTTTCCAAATTAGTGCATTTTCCAGGTATTCTCTAGTATTAACAAAAGAAGGACCAAAAATTCCATGTTCATTTCTTTGGACTATTAACCTTAAAATTTCACCTAGGGTATGCAGGATTAACTGGAAGAATTTACAGCTTAAGCAGACAGGCCTGCATGAAATATGGTATAATAAAAATAAATACCACAAACAGACTCAATCTCAGAGAATGAACTTATGGTTGCTAGGAGGGAAGAATGGGGGGAAGGGATGGGGAATTTGGGATCAACATGTACACACTGCTATATTTAAAATGAATAACCAGATGAACCTAGAGCCTATTATACAGAGTGAAGTAAGTCAGAAAAAGAAAAACAAATATCGTATATTAACACATATATATGAAATCCAGAATAGAGTGGCACTGAAATATATATATATTACCATATTTAAAACAGACAGCTAGTGGAAGTTGCTGTATAACACAGGGACCTCAGCCTGGCGCTGTGATGACCTAGAGGGGTGGAGGAAGGAGACTCAAGAGGGAAGGAATATATGTATGCTTACAACTGACTCACATTGTTGTATGGCACAAACCAACAGAACACGGTAAAGCAATTATCCTTCAATTAAAAATACAGAAAATATATATAAAACTAAAAATTTAAAAAGTGGGAAAAAATGGATAACCCACAAAGCTACTACATAGCACATGGAACTTTGCTCCGTGTTACGTGGCAGCCTAGATGAGAGGAGAATTTGGGGGATGAATATGTATAACTAAGTCCCTTTGCTGTACACCTGAAACTATCACAAAACTGTTAATCGGCTATACTCCAATATAAAATAAAGTTTAAAAAAAAAAACCTACATAATATAATTGCATTTAAAACAATAGTGGGCACTTCCCTGGTGGCCCAGTGGTTAAGACTCTGCCCTCTCAAAAAAGGGAGCATGAATTCAATCCCTGGTGGGAGAACTAAGATCCTGCAAGAATACTAGAGTGGGTTGCCAAGCCCTCCTCCAGGGGATCTTCCCAACCTAGGACTGAACCAGTCTCTTTTATCTCCTGCATTGGCAGGCGGATTCTTTACCACTGAGCCACCGGGGGCTTCCAAGAGAAGACATCTCAGGAAATAAACAAATAAGGCAGAATCTCATGAGAAAAGGTATACAAAGAAAATAAAACACAGTGATACATTAAAGAGAATGACAGGCAGGAGCAAAAGGGACAGTAGGCACTAGCTCTTTGGCTAGGATGATAGGGAACAGCCTTGAAGGAGATGACATTTGAGTTAAGACTTGAAAGACATGGACTTCAAGGCAAATTTATAAAATGGTAGTGATAATATAAATGATAGTGTATTTACAACTTTATTTGGCAAGATAAAAGTCAGCAAACTTAAGATCTCACAAATTAAAAAATAATAATGTTTATAAAATAACATCTGGAAACCTCTGAGTTTCCAGAAACAAGGCGTTAAGATGAGAGCAATGGATGTTTACCTTGCAGAAATTGATAAAGGTCATTTTACAATATAAACCAGTGAATTCTCAAACCTTTTGGTTTCAGGATCCCTTTTCACCCCTAAAAACTACTGATCATCTTTTGTTTCTGTGGGTTGTGTGTGCTCAGTCGTGTTCGAGTCTTTGCAGCCCCATGGACTGCAGTTGCTAGGCTTCTCTGCCCGTGGAATTTTCCAGGCGAGAATACTGGAATGGGCTGCCATTTCCTACTCTAGGGGATCTTCCCAGACCAGAGATCAAACCCACGTCTCTGTGTCTCCTGCATTGGCAAGCGGATTCTTTACCCCTAGCACCACCTGGGAAGCTTATGTGGGTTCAGTTCAGTTCAGTCGCGTCCAACTCTTTGTGGCCCCATGAATCGCAGCACGCCAGGCCTCCCTGTCCGTCACCAACTCCCGGAGTTCACTCAGACTCATGTCCATCGAGTCAGTGATGCCATCCAGCCATTTCATCCTCTGTCGTCCCCTTCTCCTCCTGCCCCCTATCCCTCCCAGCATCAGAGTCTTTTCCAATGAGTCAACTCTTCACATGAGGTGGCCAAAGTACTGGAGTTTCAGCTTTAGCATCATTCCTTCCAAAGAAATCCCAGGGTTGATCTCCTTCAGAATGGACTGGTTAAATCTCCTTGCAGTCCAAGGGACTCTCAAGAGTCTTCTCCAACACCATAGTTCAAAAGCATCAATTCTTCGGCACTCAGCCTTCTTCACAGTCCAATTCTCACATCCATACATGACCACTGGAAAAACCACAGCCTTGACTAGACGGATCTTAGTCGGCAAAGTAATATTTCTGCTTTTGAATATACTATCTAGGTTGGTCATAACTTTTCTTCCAAGGAGTAAGCGTCTTTTAATTTAATAGAATTATCTATTTACTGTATAATAAATTAAAACTAAGAAATTCAAAATATCAACTCATTAAAAACAATAATAAACCATTCAGTTAATAAATTAGATATACTCTATTAAAAGCAACTATATTTCCAAAACAAAAAGTTTAGTGAGGACTGCAGCACTGTTTTACATTCTTGAAAATCTAATGTTTGGCTTAGAAGACAGGTAGGCTCTCACATCTGGTTCTATATTCAATTTATTGTTGTATACAAGTTAATAGATTTTTTTCACCCCTGCAGCTCAGCAAAATCATCACAGTAGACAGGCACAGGTCCCCCCTCACTGGGGGTGACGCCCATGCCCTTTCTTTGCCTTGCTTCTATCTTAGCAGACCATTTCTCTATGTGCTCTCCCACTTATTGTTACGCTATGTCTGAAATAACAAATTTTATGCCTGCAAACAAACAAAAAAATCAACAGGCACAGAAATCACAGAAACAGAGAATAGAATGGTGGTTGCCAGGAGCCAGAGAGTAGGGCAATGGGTAGATGATGGCTAAAAGGTACAGACTTACAAGTATATAAGTTCTAGGCATCTACTGTAAAGCGGGGACTGCAGTTAACAATGTGGCCTTATATACTCACAAGTTGCTAAGAGACAACATCGTAAATGTTCTCCTAAAAAAAGGAGGGTAATGATGTGAGGTGATGAAGGTGTTCAACAACCTTACTGTGGTAATCATTTTGCAATATACATACACATATCAAATCATCACAACTTATACAATGTTATATATGTCAATAATATATCAAAAAGCTGGGAAAAAGACAGGCACAAGGGCTACTGTCTTATATTCTATATACTACACTATACAATACTACAAAGTACCAGTAAACTTTGAAAGAAGTGGGAAGTGGTCTAACACAAAGGTAGAGTGTAGGCTCTGGAGTCAAGACTATTTAGATCTGCATTCTGGCGCTACTGTTCACTAGCTGTGAACCTTGGACAATTCATTTTACCTCACTGGGCCTTCAAGTGCTTCAATTATATCATCTATAATATTTTATTATTTTGCCCCTCATCAGCATAGCTAATTTTACATATATATCACTAGTAGACTTACTAAGTAATTACATAATACTTACCTCATGAATTGTTATGAGATCACATGCTAAGAACTCAGTTAACGTTGGCTATTTATTACTAAATCTATTAGTGACAATGTTTGTGAAGGTAACTGTCCTAATGATTAGAAATTTAATAAGGAACACTGTTAAATAATAACAAAGTACTTGTAAGCAACTCGGGCTTTGAATCCACTGTGTGTCTTTTCTTTCTCCCACTTGCTGTTACCTTCTGCCTTCAAAAAAACACTAGCTTATGCTTAGCCACCCTGAAAACAAGCAGCTTCCTTTTCCTATGCTAGAAAAATGTTCTTACAATTTCCTCAAAATAATCAACTGACATCTCTAAGCCTCATTTTCCAAAAATTTTAAGTGGGGATAACTCTTATCTTACAGAGCTGATGTTAGGATTACAGGTTAACATATATACATATGACATCCAGAAAGGGTGCTCAGTGAATGATACCTTCACTCCAACCAAAACATGATACCTCTTCTAAACTAGAACAGCATATACAAACTCATATTACCATACTTCCCAGAACCAGCTATTTTTGTTCAATTCTTATCTTAGTTACAAAACATTAAGTTCCCTGTAATTCCATCTCTTTCCACAACCTAACAAAGTTTTATAGAGAGTAAACATCTAGTATTTCTAATTTCATTTTCTGAATTCTGTATCCTTAGACATAGGAATACACACAATAAAAGAGATTTTAATAACTCAAGTAATACTGACTGCCTCTTGGACAGAGATCATAATTTTAAAATAATGATCCTGCTACTTTAAAACTATCACCATGATAAAGGGAACACAAAAACAGAACAGGACCCATTTGGGTCTTTTTAATTAAAAATGAAGTTATAAAACCTAACATTAAAAAAAATTTTTCCCTTCTAACAGTGAAATTTTCACTAATGGAAATAATCTGCTTTCTCTCTCTTTCTCTCTCCCTCTGCCCCTCAGTGAGTACCAAAGAACAATAGAGTGAAAGTAAGTGAAACTAATCACTAGTGAGTGAAGGAAGAGAGATGAGGGAAAGATAAAGGCTGCAACCAAAATTTAAAACCAGCATTCTAAACATTTTCTTTCAACAAACAGCCTCTAATTCAATGTTTCTTACAGAACAAAAACAATGACGTATTTTTTAAAACTGTCTTTATCTTAGTCTGAAAGATACTTTAATGTACTAAAGCACAAATGGAACTGTTGCCTTTTTCCAAACAGTAACTAGATTCTACTACTCTCTCCACAACATGTGCCTTTCTCCACTGTTCTATAATTAAAATCTGTGGGTGCAGGGGAATCAAAAGCACTACAAAGTACAAACTCCTTTCTGTTTCCTTGACAAACAGAAGAGCAGCTTAGTCAAGGTGGTTTGTGCAACAGTGTTAAGTTTTGGGGTAATTTTTACTAGGGTCTCTTGAAATCCTTCTACACATTAAAAAAAAAAAAACCTCATGTTAAACAAACAAACAAAAAAACCCCACAACTCTTCTGTATTCTCAGTTCTCAGATAGCTGAAAATTTAAAGCAACGAACTCAAAATACACCCTTAGGATTTCTTAAAGTACTGCTATAAAACACTAAACATGGGAAAAGTGGGGCGGAAAAGAGAGAGAAAAGATGGTAACTGAAGGACAAAAGCTTAGGAGAAAAAGAAGTTTGGATGCAACTATTATTTATTAATTTATGAAAGGCAGGAAGCCAAATCACTAAAATAAAATCAGTAAGTCTTCACTCTCTAAAAAATTACACACACACATACACTCAACCCCTTCTCTACCAACAAACTGTAATTTGGGGGGTGGCCTGTTTAAGGAAATGTTAGTATTAGTAACTTTCCACTGGACATGAAAATTTCCAATGGAATTTTAAGGTATTTCCACACCACAAAATCATTCGAAGTATTTCAATAGTGTTTCACACTCTGAGTTATGGAAATGTTTATTTGCTACATAATTTTAACATTTTAGCTTACTATAGGATGCATTAACAAAATTCTGTTTTACATACTGTTTTAAATCTACCTAGGGTCATGTATATAATACTAGCCTTCAGCATTTGAGAGACAGCAGGTAAATGAAGACTGCAACGACTTCTTGTAATGTCTCTTAATACACACAAAAAGGCTCATTTAGTACACAGCATTATAATAATTAGGTGTACAATTAAGGTAGTTCATGTTTTGAAATGCTGTCTGAAAACATGGAAATGAGCTACATCTCTATGAAAGGAGGGCAGGAGAAGGAAGAAAAGGTGACCAAGGTATCCAAAGGGCAGGGAGAAGACTGACTGTGCAATAACTTTACAAGTGGGAATTACAACAGACCTAATGCCTAACTGATCCAGAAGTGCTGTTAAACCCAAGCCAAGAGTAGAAACATGAAAAGATCAAAATAGATTTATTACTTCTTTGGGGAGCTGAAAGTTCGTTTACCCTGAACTTCAAAAAGAACCCAAGCCAATAACACAAAACACCAACTAAGTAGAAAGAGATATCTAAAACACTGGAATGCCCCAGAGCCTTCTCTCTGGACTTCTTCTCTATCTATACTCACTACCCTAACTTACTACAGTGACTTCTCTCCCTACACTTACTTCTAGTACGTCTCTTCCAGGCTGTCTCTAAAGACAATTTACAGACTCAACAGACACCCTGTGGTGACTGTCACACAACTTTGTGAATACACTGAAATAAGTGAATAAACTGTACACTTTAAATGAGTGGTTTGTCAATAAATGTTAACTCTTTCTAGTCACTCAAGGAAAAAAACAACACTCATTCTCGATTATTATCCTCTGTTGCTGCTGCTGCTGCTAAGTCGCTTCAGTCGTGTCCGACTCTGTGTGACCGCATAGACGGCAGCCCACCAGGCTCCCCCTGTCCCTGGGATCCTCCAGGCAAGAACACTGGAGTGGGTTGCCATTTCCTTCTCCAACGCATGAAAGTGAAAAGTGAAAGGGAAGTCGCTCAGTTGTAACCTCATGGACCGCAGCCCAACAGGCTCCTCCTGTTACCACTCATTTAATTCATTTAGAACCCTGATTGGATCTATTCTCAAAACAAATCTAGAATTAAACTACTTTTTATTTCTTTCACAACCTGGTCCAAAACCCACCAATATTTTATCCCAGGACTACTACCACAGCCACCTACTGGCATCCCTGTTTCTGCAGCAATTAGAATGATCTTTTAAAAACAGAAATCAGTTCACATCACTCCTTTGCTCTAATAGTTCCCCATCTCATTAAAAATAAAAGCCTAAGGATGCCTATAAAATTGTGATCTGCCCCTCCTGTCATATTACCCACCAAAATCTGAGTTCATCTCCTAATCTTCTCTTTCTCTACTCCTTTCCAGTCACAAAAGCTTTCCTGCTCTTCCTTAAACTCACCAGGCACACACTAACCTCAAGACCTTTGTGTTTTTGTTCTCCCCTCACACTCATATCCATATTGTTTATAGCGCCTCATCTTCCTGCTCACATGTCACATTCTCAGTGAGGCCTTCCCTTACACCTAATTTAAATTCCTGTGGAATGTTCAAACTACCGCACAACTGCACTCATCTCATACACTAGTAAAGTGATGCTCAAAATTCTCCAAGCCAGGCTTCAACAGTAGCTGTGAACTTACAGATGCTCAAGCTGGATTTAGAAAAGGCAGAGGAACCAGAGATCAAATTGCCAACATCCGTTGGATCATCAAAAAAGCAAGAGAGTTCCAGAAAAACACTTACTTCTGCTTTATTGACTATGCCAAAGCTTTTGACTGTGTGGATCACAACAAACCGTGGTAAATTCTTAAAGAGATGGGAATACCAGACTACCTTATCTGCCTCCTCAGAAATCTGTATGCAGGTCAGGAAGCAACAGTTAGAACTGGACATGGAACAACAGATTGGTTCCAAATAGGAAAAGGAGTACATCAAGGCTGTATACTGTCACCCTGATTATTTAACTTACACGCAGAGTGAAAGTGAAAAGTGAAGTCGCTCAGTCGTGTCCGACTCTTTGCGACCCCATAGACTGTAGCCTACCAGGCTTCTCTGTCCATGGGACTTTTCCTGCAAGAGTACTGTAGTGGGGTGCCATTTCCTTCTCCAGGGGATCTTCCCAACCCAGGAAAGAGTACATCATGCAAAACACTGGGTTGATGAAGCACAAGCTGGAATCAAGACTGTCGGGAGAAATATCAATGACCTCAGATATGCAGATGACACCACCCTTATGGCAGAAACTAAAGAGCCTCTTGATGAAAGTGAAAGAGGACAGTGACAAAGCTGGCTTAAAACACAACCTTCAGAAAACTGAGACTGTGGCATCCAGTCCCACCACTTCAGGGCAAATAGATGGGAAAATAATGGAAACAGTGACAGACTTTTTTGGGGGGAGGAGGGGCCTCCAAAATCACTGCAGATGCTGACTGCAGCCATGAAATTAAAAGACGCTTGCTCCTTGGAAGAAAAGCTATGACCAACCTGACAGCACATTAAAAAGCAGAGACATTACTTTGCCAACAAAGGTCCATCTAGTCAAAGCTGTATTTTTTCCAGTGGTCATGTATGGATATGAGAGTTGGACTATGAAGAAAGCTGAGCACAGAAGAATTGATGCTTTTGAACTGTGGTGTTGGAGAAGACTCTTCGGTCCATGGGGTTGCAAAGAATCGGACACAACTGAGGGACTAAACTGCACTGAACACTCTGTATTCCCTTTCCCTGCTTTATATTTCCCTACAGCACTCCTAGTATTTTTTACCTTCCAATGTACTTAACATTGTTTGTCTGCTGCTTGTCTCTCCTTACGAGAGTACAAGCTCCGAGAGGGCAAAGATTTTTCTCCATTTTGTTCACCTGCTACATCCCCAGTGCCTGTTACAGCAGGTATCCAATAAGGCATTGTTAAAAGCACTGAATGTAAGGATTTATAAGCAGAATTCATCTTGAAACTTTAAGAATCTGTACCAAGTTCACTTACATTTGTACACATGTGATATGTGATTAAAAAATCATATGCCTAAAGCAGTACTGTTATACTCTATATGCCTGACCAACATACCTGTTACAAACAATGAATTACAAGGAAAGTAAACAGTTAAAGGAACAGCTACATTTCAGATACCAGAGCCACAGAAAATAGTTCCAGATCCTCAGATTTATGGAATAGCAAATAAAAGATTACAGACTTCACTCTCCACTGACCAGTGGAGCTACCACTGTGGTACCCTAAACTTTCTACCACCAAAAACTCCTATTATTTAATCTAAAAGCACCTAACATTTAGAGATTTCTGTCAAGTAGACAACTTTAATACCTAACATGTTCAGCTTTGTTGCCCCCTTTTTTAAAAATTATAAATGATTATCAGAACTTCAAATCTATACAAGATAATCAGTTTTCCCACAGAAAGCAAAAATAAAAACAAACCCTGCAAAGCTTCAAGATCTAGACAGTTTAATCTGGCCTAAAAATGAATAAATAGGTTATCAAAGGTTTTCTGCATTGTAGAAAATATAAGAAAGACTAGTACAGTGGCTATGAGTGTGAATGTATGCTCTAAATCAAGAATGCCTGGGTTGAATCCTGGATCCATCACTTATTAGCTCTCTAATGTTGGGCAAGCTACTCAACCTCTCAGTGCCTCTGTTTTCCCATCTGTAAAATGGGAATCATAATAATACGTACTTCAAAGAATTATGATGACTGAATGAATTAATGTAAAATGCTTGGAGCAGTACCTGGCACATAATAAGCACTTGATAAAAGTGAGCTAAAAACTACCATCTTCATGGTTCACCCAAGGATTTGAGAAACCATTGCCATACACCAAAACTAGTAATTGCACTTTGCAAATTCTCTGCAACAAATTAATCCTGTATGAAGAAAAAAGGTTTTCCCAGTCCATGTTTATATGACAGTTTCTGTTGCGGACAAAATACCGGATTGTACTGAGATTTGTTTCAAATGGGAGGGGGAGGAAATAAAGGGGATAGGAGAAAAAAGACCGGCCCTTAAAAGGATAACTACTGAAGTGGGGTGATCAGTGGGGGGGAGATGTCATTACTTTTCTAATTTTGTTCACATTTAAAGTTCGTATCAAAAACAGCTAAAAGGAAATCTTAACAGAATTTTCTGTTCTACAAATGATTCTATTCTCCTATATCCCCCTTTTCTTCAAAAACTCACTTAAATTCTCACACACCTTCTAAAATAGAGCAACCCATTCAATGGTTGGAAGCAAAACATCGTGGAGATATCATGAACACAACATATTCTATTTTTTCCTACTACTTCTTTAGAGAACTTGCTAATTTACTACAGAAAGGCTGGCTCAAATTATCTGCCCCGACTAGGTATACAGTTTTCAGCACCATTCCCAAAACAGTAATTATTTCAAATAGTCAGGACCTTAAGATTAACTACATCATTGCTGTCATCATCATAAATAATCTGAACATATTTCTATATGCTAGGACGTATACTAAAATACATGCATTATCTTCTTAAATCCAGACAACAAGCCTATGAGAATTCTCTCTACTCACAAATCAGAAATTGGGGCTCACAACTTAAGCACTATGCATAGAATCACCCACGTTATTTATTAACTGATGGAATTACGATTTGAACCTATATCTAAAGTCTGTATTTTTCTACTTTTCCATATTGATTTCCATTTTACATTAAAAATGGGAGGGATGAAAAAAAATGGGAGGGATGAATGAAATACAGAAATGACAAGTCATACTGTACATCAAGCCTATCCAAGAGCCACATTCTGAAACTGTAAACAACCATATCTATTATTTCTTTTACTAAATTATCAATGTGGCCTTCTGTTAAACAGAAATTAAAACCATTCAAGTTCTTGATTAACTATTTCACAAAATTATACTGGTAAATATCTACTGATTACTTATTGTGTGCCCAACACTGTTCTAGTTGCTTGGGATATAGCAGCAAAGAAGACATAGCCCTGGTGAAATAACACAGACAGCAAACATACAATAAATAAATAACATAATTTCATAAAATGAAAAATAAAGTGATATGATAGAATTCAACTGAAACCACTTAAAATAAGATCATTATGGAAGACCTTTCTGAGGAAGTAATGTCTGAGTTTAGATCTAAAATGATGAGAAGACAGCAACGGAAGAAGCCTGAGAAGCAGTAGGCAGGGCAGATAGTGTAAGAATGTGTAGACCTTTTTACCTGTAGTAAAAGAAGTTTAACTTTTAAGCCTGTTGCAATGGAATGTCACTGGAGGGTTTTAAAGCACAGAAATGACATGGGTTCATGATACAGAAAGATCACTTTTGGAAAATGATAGCAGTGGAAGGGTCAAACAAATTAAAACAAGCCTGAATAAAACTGGTAAAACCCACCAGGGAGTGTGTCTTCAGGAAGACTACTTGCCTTCTCGAATAAATTATTTTCTTTACTTCTATTTATTTTTTTGCCATACCGCGTGGCTTTCAGGATCTCAGTTCCCCAACTGAGGACTGAACCTGAGTCATGGCAGAGAAAGCCCAGAATCCTAACCATGAGGCCACCAAGAACTCCCCAAATTATTTCCTTTAAAGTGAACTAAAGTATCTTAATATACATTATGAAATAAAAGATTAAATGAAAATATCTCAGGAAGAGTTATAGTTACTTAAATTCATGCTGAGGTCTAAATATAAATTACTAAAGAACAGATGCCAAAAGACAGACAAGCAAAAGTGGCATCAGGAAAATGGACAGAAAGGCTGTGAATCCAAAGACATCTATCCATTGCACAAATTTGCCTAAAGTTGATTTAGAAGCCAAACTCCAAAATATAACACTACTCTCCCAAATATTTCTCTCAAAAGGTTTTATTTACAATAAGACAGATGACATTCACTAATGTAAACACAAAACAACTACAAATTACCCTTAACCATTTTAGAAAGTGAAGCCCATTTCACCAGGGGAAAAAAATCAGGTTTATAGAAAGCAAAAGCATTTAGCAACCCAAACTATATATAATGCACTTCAAACAAAGTATTGTCTTCCTAGAGCAACCATTCTTTTTCACTCTTAAAATACCAGCAAGGGAAATAAGCTCAGGCACAATGTAAAAAGTAGAGGCAGAAAAATTCTGGCTCCAGTGTATCTCAACATCGCTGACTAGAAAAGACGTACTGTAACTGTCATATGCAATCCCACAGGCAGGGATAGAGACCAACTTATCCTTGCAAATGAGGTAAGTAAATAGTTAAAGCACCAGAGCCCAAAGGTAGGAAAACGTTTTAAAACAGAAAGGAAAATAGGTTTAAGAACAATATGTCCTCAAGCACGGCTTGCTGCCACTGGTAGACCAAATACATTAAAGAAAAAGCATGAAAACATTATTCTACAAAATTAAATGTGACCACTGTCATCTGATATGGTGGAGTCAAATCCCAACTCCACCATAAGGCTTAGCAGCTTCCTTAATATTTCTGAGCCTTAGTTTCCCCATCGGTAAATCAATGATTAAAAAATCTACTTAGGGTTAGTTTAAGGTAGAATGAGATACTAGATAAACTGTAAATGACAAAAGGCCTGGGCACATAGTAGATACTTATCATGTGAGTCTTTGATAGTGAGTACTTGAAATTGTATTTTCTAATTTTACCTCTTGGAAAGAAGGTAACTTTGATCTGCTATTGGTAAATACAGGTAATCTCACAAAACGTCTCTCCCAACAATAACTATACACAAATAGTCTGAAGTTTTGAGGTCTATGATTTTGCAAGTTTTATCCATCCGTTCCCTAAAAAACTAAACACATATCAAAACACTACAGAGGGAGTAGCAAAAGTGGAATAATAATAATAACTGGAGGATGGGTTTCACTGGTGACAGCCATAGACAAGAGGTAACAACAAACATAAAATTCAGAGATACACAGGGATTTAGGGTCAACCATCTCTTCTGAGTAGGAAGCAACAATGACTTCTCCACACTTCCTTCGTCCTAAAGATTTGAAATCTGCAAACAATCCACGCTTCCTGACAATTTAATATTCTTTTCCGCAGTAAAGCAGCAAAGTGAAATAAATTCAGCGAAGTAGACAAAAAAGCAACTCGGGGTGAGGGGGGGGAGTAGTATATATTCAAAACCACACTTCTGATTCCTTGTTTTGGTTACCTAAGAAACCAATTTCTATTCTTTAAAAACGTTATCTGAACTGACTGAAAAGTAGACGGATATGTTTTCCATTTTAAGGTATTAATGGCAATACGGACTACGGTTGTTTCTGGTGAGTATCAAGAAGCCTGTATTCTACTGCAGCAAACACAGGTCGAGGAAAACCTCTCAGGTGGTCGGTCGCCTGAGCTCTATGTGGCGCTCACGTTACCTCTTCATCTAGGTAAGGTTCTTCTTACTACACATCACAAGTTTTAGGTCAGTGGAAAATAGAATTGTCCAACACATTCCCGCGAAGTAGGTGCATTTACTACTGCTTAACCATAGCAGTACGAGAAATCATTAACACATCAAGGCCTATTAGAAATAAACGGACGCGACAATTTCTGTGAACGTTCAGTAAATACACCACCACCTCACAAGGCTCTGAAATAACATATAAATCTCTACAGAATTGGGCCCAACGGCCCAAGGTCACGCCAAGTCAGTGGCTATAAAATCCAAGAAATGATGAACCTCCTACAGTTCAGACAATCCTGGCTAGAAATAAGTCTGCGTTTGGCAACACTTGGGTTGAAGCTCTAATCTGAACAACCCCAACCGAATGCAGCGGCTCCACAGGGAAACCCTAAACGTTTCGAGCAGTATTTCCTTCCATTCCCCAGTCTTCCCTTCCCTGGCCACCCCCAACACTCACATCTCCGGAGCCACTTCATCCAATGGTAGACGATAGTAGTGTGGTGTTTCTTGTTCTCTATACACCAAGACGACAAGCCTTGAATAGATTCCATGGTGTTAGTTACCGACTGGAATTTTCGATCCAACGAGGACTCCAGAGCCCCTGCCGAAGAGGCCGACGAGGAGGAGGCCTTACTGCCGCCTCCGCCGCCGCCGGCCGCCATCTTCCCGGTTTGCACAAGCGCTGCTGCTCCTCTGACGGCCGCGGCGGCGACGGCGACGGCGGCGGGAGCGGGCAAAACAATCACTGCGAGTGCGTGAAAGCCGCAGGTGGGGAGGGAGGCCAGGGGGTGGGGACGGTGCACGCGCTAGGCTCTTCTGGAGGTAGGACAGGAGGACCAGGTGCTGGGCACGCTGGCGGCTCCTACACGCTGCAAAGAGGGGCTGCGGGTTTCGAAGGTTTATCAGAATTGTTCAAGGGATTGTGTTTAAACCAGTCAGCAATCACGAAGAATTACGCACAAAACAGCTCCTGCAAAGCCTTTCTAAACGTCTGGCCCGGAAATTAAATGGTTTTATACTCTTCGGCTCTCAACGTTTAAGGCCCTTCCCCAACACTCCTCTAAGAGTGGGCGTTAATATCTTAAAGTAAATAGTACCCGACTGCCCCTTCAGTTGCAGAAATCTTTCTCTCTCCTTTAGGTCCACAGAAAAGCCCAAGGCTACCTAGTCAGGAATTTTTTTGCAACGCAATAGCAGCAAAGGGACAGCAACAGTACCGCGCACGCGCTGCTTGGACCCGCCCCTCTGCTTCCTTCTCAACCTAGAAAGCAGAGGGAGGCGTGATGGCGGGGCAATCTGGCCAATCAAGGGAGAAGACGAAGAAGCGCGCGCAGAAGCCCACAAGCCCCAAGGGCTAAGGAGGCGCTTCGATGAATTGTGCGCCTGCGCGACAGGCCAGCGTGTAGCGGGTTGGGAGGAAAAACGGGGAGGAAAGGGCGAGGGAGTTGCTCGGACTAAAGAGAGGTTGGGGGGAGGGGCTTCACCGCTCCACCCCGCGTTTTGCTTCCTAGCGAGGTGTCTCTCTTGGAGCTGTCCAGCTCACACCACAGGACCAAGAAACTCCCACCGTTCAGCAGCCACTTATTTTCTGGCACTTGCAGCTGCCGCTGCCGGCGCCGCTGCTAACTCCTCGGGGCACTGACGCGCGACAAAGCAGATGGCAGCCATCTTGCAGTGCCTCAGAGGGTGCGCATGCGCCAGCTCCGGCAAGCCATTCACTACGCAGACTCCCAGACCAAACAATTTTTTACACTCCCCTTGGACGATACCATTCACAGCTCCTTGACTTTTTGGAATATAGGAAGAGGAAGTAAATGACGTGAAACGAAAATTTCCCCTGTAGAATTTTCGAGACAAGGAAACAAAAGGCAAGATGTGATTCACCTTCGCCAATTATGATAGTCTCGCAATTGCATAATACATTATAGTTTACAAGACCCTTAGAAATCCATCATATTGATTAGAACAACCTAAATTAACCAGGCCATAGCATCTGCCTATGTAAAACTTATGGATAGATTTGGAAGCTTCTGTGTTACACTAAGCACATACAATTACTGTATTTTAATTCTTTCACCTCTCCACAGTAGACTCACATTTACCTGTTTTGTCAAGCTCACATTTCATATGCGTTAATCCAACAAAAAGTTGTTGAGTGTCTTGTGCCAAGTACAGTTCTAGATGTGGGGCGGTAACAGAGCAAAACAGACAAAAATCCCTTTCCTCTGGGGTTTCTTGGCAGGAGACCATAAAAATATCAAGGAATAAGTTCTGCAATGCAGGAGACCGGGGTTCGATTCCTGGATCGATTCCCGGGTCAGTAAGATCCCTGGAGAAGGAAATGGCAACTCACTCCAATATTCTTGACTGGAGAATCCCATGGACAGAGGGGCCTGGTGGACTACAGTCCATGGGGTCGCAAGAGTCGGACACGACTTAGCGACTAAACCACCACCAATAAGTTCTATCTACACAGGGTAAGAGAGAGAAGGTACTGTGTGTGTGTTTGTGTGTGTGTGTGTGTGTGTGAGAGAGAGAGAGAGAGAGAGGGTACCGTGTGTGTGTGTGAGAGAGAGAGGGTACCGTGTGTGTGTGTGTGTGTGAGAGAGACAGACGGTAGTGTGTGTGTGTGTGCGCAGGAGAGAGAGAGAGAGAGGGTACTGTGTGTGTGCGCGTGAGAGAGAGAGGGTACTGTGTGTGTGTGTGTGAGAGGGTACCGTGTGTGTGCGTGTGTGTGAGAGAGAGGGTACTGTGTGTGTGTGTGTGTGAGAGAGAGAGGGTACCGTGTGTGTGTGTGTGAGAGGGTACCGTGTGTGTGCGTGTGTGTGAGAGAGAGGGTACTGTGTGTGTGTGTGTGAGAGAGAGAGGGTACCGTGTGTGTGTGTGAGAGGGTACCGTGTGTGTGCGTGTGTGTGAGAGAGAGGGTACTGTGTGTGTGTGTGTGAGAGAGAGAGGGTACCGTGTGTGTGTGTGTGTGAGAGGG